>NW_020664447.1:28610688-28675314 GCF_002925995.2 Terrapene triunguis
TTGCCGGGCAGCCCTTTTCGCGTGGCTGGGAGGGAGGAGGGGGAGTTAGGGCGGGGACTTTGGGGAAGGGGCAGGGAAGGGGCGGAGTTGGGGCGGGGCCGGGGGTGGGAAAGGGGTGGGGCCAGGGCCCTGTGGAGAGTCCTCTTTTTTTATTTTTTGAGTATGGTAACCCTAAAATAGTTTGGGTGAGCTCACCCCAGTTCCTAATAGCCGGGTGTCTACACCACAAAGCTCCCATCATAAGGGGCATTAAATGCCCCTTTCTGGGCAGTTTCAGCAGAGAGGCCAAGGACAGAATGGGAATGGGGACTATATTACATATCTCCTCTAGCACTAATGCCAGCAGGGCAGGGTTTACTCCTGAGGAAATTCTGTGCCAAAAATTCTGCACACAATATTTTAAAATTTTGCAAAATTCTGCATATTTTATTTTTCAAAATAACACAATATAATCACGATAGTTTCAATTATTTTGGTAATTTATTTCAAAATACCTGTCAGCAACTATGTCTGTAACAATACAGACAACAAAAAAGATTCAGGAAATGTTTTTGACAAATAGATCCCTTACTAGGCATATAAATACAGAACTTTTTAGTAATAATTCATTTAAACTGTAATACAGAAATGTATTTCCCACACCCCTCAGAAGCAGAGCAAAAGCTTGGGGAGTCAGGGGTAACAGAGGAGCTGAGGGAGAGGGAAGGAGCCTGGGACAGAACTTGGAGTGTTGTGGGCACATCTGCCCCTGTCCCCATGTGTCCCTGCAACCCCATTCAACCACCCTCCGTCCCCCTATGTTGCCCTGTACTCCCTTCCCCCCTGTTCCCATGTGGCCCTGCACTCCCACTCAGCCCCCACCCCAGTCTGTCCCTGCCCACTAGCTCTTCTGAACTCCAGCCTGTGACACACACCCCCAGCAGCCCCATGTGCCCCACACTGTCTGTCTTCCCCCCCCCATCACATGCCTCCTGATCTGGCCCAATGGGAAGGGTGCTGTGAGGAACACAGCCTCTTCTCTTCCTGATCTGCAGCTTCTGGTGTCACAACAGCCCTTTGTGGGCGAAAGGCGTAACTGCAGCACTTCTCCAGCAGAATGTTTTTTCTGCAGAGAAAATAAAAAATTCTGGGCAGGACATGAATTCTGCATCTGTGCTGTGGCACAGAATCCCCCCAGGAGTAAGGGTTGAGAGACATTCTTAGGGCAGTGGGGGAAGGAATGCTTGCATGGGTGCTGTCTGCACTGTAATTTGCTTGGATAAAAAGAGGACTTCAGCCTCCAGCTCTATTGGTATAGTACCTGGCTAACATCCAGGGTCGGGAGTCATACTAGAGCTGTGTTTTCAGTTCTACCACAGGCCCTCTGTATGACCTTGGACCATTGTTTGACTTCTCTGGGGCAAATCCTCAGATGGTGTAAATTGACATAGCTCCACTGACTTCTGTGTTTATTTTCTAAGCTGCAGTATGGGAGCTAGGAGGATCCATTCATGCTTGTAAGGTGCTTTACGACCCTTGAAGGGGAAGTTTTAGAGATGACCAAAACTAGTGACATATCTGATCATTATGAATCTCCTGGAAACATATTATCAACTACAGATGGTACTCCTGGGGATGGCATCAGAACAGTAGCTTTGCAGTTTATTCTGCTGTTGTGATGTCATTTGGTAGCAGTATTTTTGTCAATGATGGAAAGCAAGACAGCAGTTTGAATGAGTGAAGTTTGTAGACTGGGAGAAGGTGGTGGTACCTCTCCTGACCTCTGAGTGCCTTTGTATCTGGGGGTGTGGAGCTTTGCTGCTTTGTTTACTCCCCAGGAGCATTTTGATCATGCTCCATCCATGAAACATCAGAGACAAGTGCAGTAATACCTGTCAGATGATGAGATCTGATAGGAAATCAGTGTTCCATGCACAAAAGCAAACAGAACGAGGAATGTGACAAAGCCCATTGAAATGGAAACCAACTGAAGAAAATAAACCAGGAGGAAAGAATAACCTGCAAATGAACCCAAACCTAGTGGAAAAACACCAGAGATGACCTACTAAGTGAGAACAATGCATCATCTGCATAGCCAGATCCACATGGTGACCTTCTAAACTTTGGACTGCTCTAAATGCACTGGGTATGCCCAGCAAACGTTGCTTCAGCCCACTGTGATGGCACACCTGATGTTCAGGCCACTATTCCATTCATGTCTGGGGAACATCAGCTTAAAACAGCAGTGTGAACTTTGCAGACTGAGGAATGGAATGGAATGTGCACTGAATGGAACAACCAGCAGGAATGCAAGCAATCACAAGGAAGGAAAGAGAGTGAGAAGCTGGTGTGGCTTGAAGGAATAGATGCATCAAGTCTAATGCTGGACGAGGCACTCACCTTATCTCAGGCTGCCAGTTTCAGGTGAAAGTCTGAATTTAGCTGCACTAGTTCCAAACCTGAGAATGCTGGAGATTGTGTTTGGTAGACATTGCATCTCAGGGCAAACACCATCCCATTGCAATTGGACTAGAAGCATGGAGAGGGGTGACCATTAGGAGGTCCACATATGTTGTGGTTAGAACCCAGACCCAAACTTTTGAGGGATTATCCAACCTACTGACTACCCCCAAGGAGTTGGCAATCATGCTGTGTAAAATGGATGAATTACTGAGGGAAGGGGAATCTTTATATGCTTTCTCATGAACTGGGCAGGAGGGAAGCAGGCTGTAGATCACACTTCTCTCTCCAGTGCCCAACCCTTGCTCTGGGAATTCTTGCCTCAAGGCCATTATTTAACATTCGCTGTTTAATGTAATCTAATTTCTACCTTTGGAATAACATGGGCTTTGATGTCATGAACTAAATTTCTTGCTATTTTAGCTAACTTCCCTGGAGGTTTCTGAGGATTTCCTGTTGGCTTGGATTCTGTTTCACTGTTTTTGTTGTTCTATATGTATTTCTTTTACAGCCTGGGCCAATTTTTGGTAGAAATGCCTGTTTCCTCATCTGTAAGAAGAGAATGTTGTAAAGAGTTATTAGAGTTTGTAAAGTGCTTTAAAGACACAAAGCACTAAGTAACTGCATATCATGTTTGTAATGGCTTCCTCCTCTATGACTGATCCCTGCCTTGTATCTCTACCCAACGCTGTATAACTCATCTAGCCTTTTACTTGGCATAATAAGCATTTTTTATATAACCTTTCTTGTGCCCAGTTACAGAATTCCTCTACTTATCTCACATTCTATATCCTCCACATGCGTTTCTAAGTGCCTTGGTGTGGCTTGTGACATTTTCCTTCAGTGATGTTGCCTAGATACTGGCTCATGTCAGCTCCCAGACAGTGACCTAACATTTTAAAAGCCTGACCTGCCATACTGGTACAGGTTCCGGGAAGTTAGGTTTTGTAGCAAGCTTAGAAATCCTGTAATCCTGGGAAGATTCCAGACCCAGGACAATGAGAGAAGAGACGCTCTCCAAGAGAATCCAATTTCTATTTAAACTAGAGCTGGTAAGAAAATGGAGATACATTTCTTGTACAAATTTCATCCTTTTTTTGTCAAAATTTGAAAATTTCAGTTCAACCATTTTTAACCAGCTCTAGTTTAAACTGAGCCTGGTGCCTGCTGGATCAGGCCATTGGGAGTCTAACCAGTACTCTGTAGGACACCCGTGCAGTGCAGTCATGCTCAATAAAACTGCATCCTATCATCAGCATTATTATCCTCCAAATCTGGAAACCTTCTGAGTTCACACAGTCAGCTCCTTTGTAGTCCTCGCCTGTCACTAGGGCCAAGTCTACAGTATACACTTACATTGGTATATCTACATAACTCAGGGGTGTGAAAAATCCACACCCCTTAAGCAATGTAGTTCTACTGTCTGAATGTCCTGTGTAAAAAGCGCTGTCAATGGGCAGGCTTATTCCATCAACATAGCTACCGCTGAGGTGGAGTACCTACACTGATGGGAGAAGTACTCCCATCGGCATTGGTAGCAGCTTCACTGAAGCACTGCATCACCACAGCATTTTCATGTAGACCTGCCCTCAGAGCGAGGAACCCATGAGATGCTGTAGTTTCTCCTGTTTATTTCACTTTGCAATCGCTTCTTATTGCTGTCTGCCCCCTCCAAAATAAAGACCACCCCTGGCAGCTTCTTGAAAGGTTTAATTTTTCTTTCTGCCCTGGTTCCCGTGGAGACATATAGCTTGATTTAAAAGAGACTGGCAATATCATCCAAGGATTACTGGATATGATACAGTTTCTAAAACAACTCCATGGACACCCCTTCCCACCTGCAAAAACTGAATAGCGTTAGAGAGACAGGCTGCCTGCTAACCAGCTGTGCTCTTCTCTGGCCTCATTTAGAAGGACTCTGCTCTCTGTTTACTCAAAGGATCACTTCCCCATGTCTTTCCATTATTGCTCTAAACAGTATCGGGCTGTCTGATCACTAGTGCTTGGCGGATGTGTGATGAGTAAGCGGATCTACATCTAAACAGTGATACCGTTTTCCTGGCCTGTGGGTTTAATTGTATAAACCCAATCAATGCCTGACAGCTTTAGCAAGGCTATGAACAATGCTGGGAGTGTGCGGAACAGCTTTGCAAGATGCTAATCACTTTTGTTTATTTAAATGTTTGATGTAAAGTGGATTTTATGGCTGATGAAATGTATCAGATTTTCGGCCCCGGAGACGGACATCCTCTTTTTCCAGAGAACAGGTACAGCACATGCCAAGGCAAGACAGAGCATCTCCCACTGCTCTCCCAGTGTGTCTGGCCCCTGATCTGGAAGAGCCCCTGAAGGAATGAGGGGATGTATATGTTTTCATTCATTCATTAGCTCTTGGGCTGAGCATGCCAGCAAGTGGACAGTGAAATGACAAATATGATGGCGGGCTGGGGATTTCTAGTATGGATAGCTGCCCATGGGAACTGGATGCAGGTCCACATACTCCTCACACACCAGCCAGTGAATAGTGATCAAACAGCCTGATACTGTTTTGACAATAGCCTTTTTTAATTAAAATTTCCCACTGTTCCACTACCATTGGTGCAGCTGCATTGGCAGTATCAATGGTGGGAATGCTAGTGTTGACAGGGTAACAGCCTTTTAATCATGGTGGTGTTATCCAACCAGGCCAAGATGATTTGGTGGCGAAAACATCAGCAGCCATGGATATGGGCTCAGACCTAGGATGTTAGAGCTCTATAGGCACTTGGTGCCCATGGTTCTACTGCCAATCCAGAATATAAAAGTCTGTGCCCACAGTGATGGCTTGGGCTACAGTCTGCAACTTGGCATTACTGCACGGAAGTCTGTGCGAATCTCCATTTGGCCAGCTCTAATGCACATCTGTGTCTTCCCAGCCCAAGCTCTAATGCTGTCAGCTCAGTTCAAGCTCAAAGGCATCTCTGTCTTTTCCTTCCATTAGGAAGCTGTGTCTGGTACAGGTTCTGAAACAGACATTAATAATACAAGCTTTTAATGATGCACAGTGTAAGTGGGGCAGGGGAGAGATGTACACAAAGGAGAGGGAATGGGGCAGCGCTGCAAGGGTCTGAGATTCATGGGCAGTTTTTTCTCAGGGGAGGACAGCTGGAGAGAGATCAGAGCACAAAAGGGGGTGATTGGAGCCTAGCTCAGTGCCCCACAACTACTGGGAAAAACACACACAAATGGATTTTGCCATCGAAGTAGATCAGAACACTTGCCTCAAGTCAGAGAGAGAAACTAGGAAAAAGAGTAGACACACATCTCCCATACGACCGAGATACAATAAAAGCACACTGCCTGTCAGTGCAGACCTCATTCATCATGCTCTGAAAAACTACAAATGTTATCACATTCAGACAGCTCGGATTTTGGGTGGTGTTTTTTTTCCCCTTTCCCTTATTTCACTTACTGTTCAGTTGGATCATGGACTGCTTGATCCAAATGTCCCCAAGAGGTTCCTGAATAGGGCTGTTTAATCAGAGAAACAGAGGAATTTGTTGAGGATCAAACAAATTCATATACATTTTGGTACAAATGGGCCGTGCATGATTAAAGCTTTCTAAGCAGCTACCCATGAGTGAGGCAGGAAGTAGCCACAAACATGTAATACATCAGAAGAAAATTCAGGGTGATGACCTGATGTATAGCTAATGATGCGAGATGTTATAGCAAGATGATGCCCTACCCCATCCTTAGTGCACTGTTTCAGCCAGAAGAACAAGGCAGCCCCAAGACATTGACCACCCCATTATTATAACAGTGTGTTGTCCTCAGCATTCCAGCAGCAGGATATCACCCTGATGCCGGTGTGAGCTATCCCAGTGGTTTGCTGCTCTCAGGAGAATTCTTGAGTCAGAAAACTTGGCTTGTCCTCCTCTTGCTCCTCCCTTATCTCTATTTTCTTAGGCCAGGATTGCAGTTTTCTGCTCCAGTCCCTTGAGTGGTTGACTGTCTGAGAACTTCCAGCTTTTTTCTTCTTTCTCCAGGTCTCCAGAGAAAGGCAGTATTAGTTGTGCCTCAGCCCGGTGAGGTGTCAGTGTGTGGAAATCAGTAACTCTTGCTCCCTTCAGAGTGCAAATATCAAGTCATGAACTCCAGCTTGGGAACAGCAGAGTAGGGGATGGCTGGGTTCAGATATGTGTCATCTATAACCCTTGCTCACTCAGAAAGAGACACCTTTACAGAAATGTGCTGATGTAGCTGCTCATCATGTGGCTGGTGAGATGGGGAAATCTAGACCCAGAAAGTAGCTCAGAACACAAGATGAGTACCAGAGAGGGATGTATGCTGCACTAGGTTGATGGGGTGTGGATTCTAGCTATGGGGTTCCTATTGCCAGATTCCCCATGTGAACCCATCCATATGAATTAATCAGCCTATGAAGCCCTTTGTATTTGGGGACTAGGGTAACCTCCCTGGCAGGACAGGTGAAGGGTAGCTGAGTTGCAGCCCTGGAGGCTATTCACATGGTACTCCAAGCCCAGTTTGAAGCACAAATTACTGGAAATCTCAAGAGATCCCATTTTGACATGGGATTTCCAAAGCAGTCTTTCAAACCGAAGAGACACAGAGAAAACACTACAAAAGGTATTGTAGGGAGAAGAAATCTTGCATTGTCAAGGAGAAAAATTTAGTGGAACCCGATAGGACTTCCTCGTCTCTAATTTCCATGATTCTATGATATTTGAGATGCTTCTCTGAACCAAACCTCCAAACCTTTTGAGGCTTTACCTATCACTAGATGTGGAAATAGAGAAAAAATATCTTCATATACCATAATTGACTAGATGTATAATAGGGGTGTTTCTCCTGGCTCTGAAGTATTAGGTGTTGGGAAATGCTGGAGGTGAGATACCAGAAGTGACAATCTAATGTGGTAGGAGAATAGGCTGATGTACAAGTGGCAGAACAGAGGACTAGATACACCAGTGGTCTGATCCAGTATAGCATATGTTTGGGTTATGTAACTTCATGGACCAGTAAGCTGATCCTGTAGGCAGAGCTTCTCTTTCAATCTGTTTTGAGATATAATTAGTCCCTGCTTTAAGGAAATGTTTTTACAGTGCAGATAGAAGAGAAACATGCAACGGAGCTGTGCAAAGAGTGCTGTACCTGTATTTTTTGTCCTTTCCCCTCAGTTTTGATAACAGCCCACAAGTGCAAACTTTAATAAAACACCCTTTTCATTGCTGCAGTTTCCCAAGTTTCTGCTGCAGTGAATTAACATGTCCCACATATGATTCCTTCCACTATAGTGAATGACAGTGACAAGTTGTTTAAAGATCCATCAGCCACACTATATTTAGCAGTTTTCTGATTTAAGGTTTGTCACCGAAGAACAAATTGTGTCGTTCACCAGAATACTCCCTCCCACAAAAGAGGCATTTCAAACAATGGCACTATAACTAGTGCCATAATTATATAAACTGCAAATAATCAAATCACATCACATCATTAGCAAAAACAATAGTGCTAAATGACAAAAGGCTTACGAACAAGAGCATACACCGCATCACCTACTCGGTAAGTCACTTCCATGGAGGCTGCATGTCTTCCTGTGCTCCCACAAATGACTGCTTTCGGAGCACTGCCTCTGCACTCTTTAGAGAGTAACCACTAAGACCCTGTCTGTATTAGAGAAACTGGTGATTCTAAGAGGCAGTTTAACCATCTAGAACACTTGTAAAATGCTGTGTGGGGGATTTTAAAAGCACTCTGCTTTGGACTCACTGTTTGCATTAAGGTCAATGAGGGTAATCCCATCCTTCATGCTCCAGGTAATGTACAGTCAAAACAGCAGCGGTTCTTAAACTGGCTGAGTGTAGATTCATGGAATTGTTTGTGCTTACACCAGTTCTATCCAACTGGCTCAATAAGAAACAGTTCAGCTGCCTAGTGTAGACCCAGCCTCAGAATCTTCTCCATTCTGCTCTCAGGAGATCACTCTGGTTTTATGACCCCATCAACTGCAAATCAGTATAGGGAGTTTTTGGCCTGACAAGTCTGATCTTTATTATTATTATTTATTATTTTATTTTATTTTGTATAGTGGAAGTATGATCCAGTGATTATGGCACTAACAGGAAACATGGGTTTGACAGTCTGTATCCTTATGTTCACCCTTTTTACAAAACTATGATAAATTCTGTACCAAGTATGTCTTGTGAGGTATCATTTGAAAACTCATAATTTGCTGCTCATTACTGTCCTGATAAAATATTAATAGCAACACTGTATGTAAAGTTATAAGAATCTACTCTAGTACATTACTGAGATCTATTCCAAGTTTAGAAAAGCAGGCACAAACCTGTTCCTCAGAGACAAAAGGCAAATTGACACCTCAGCCATGTGTCAACAAAATCAAATGGACTATCACCTGCTTAAGCAGCCATTCTTTAGCAGGAAAAAGGGTGTGAGTGAGAAATTTACATCTTGGCAAAGACACAGCTGGAAGTTCCCATCCCCAGACTTTGTCATCTGAGCCCCAGCCGGAGATGATTCTCAAAGAAGAGGAAAAAGATAAGAATGAGGAACAGAGGTCCCAAATCACCTCTCTCCCCTCATCTCTACTCACAGCAGGCATCAACACCACTCAAAAAACAAAAGAAGCATCATTGAAATGGGGGAGGGGTCCTGGCTGAGAGGAATCCAACCAGACTCCTGTAAGCATGTGGAGAGAGAAACCTTTTTGCTTTAAATTCACTTAGCTTGTTAAGTTAGGCATTAGTTTGTGTTTTATCTTTTATTTCTTTGTAACCAAATCAGACTTTTATGGCTTCTTATTTGTAATCACTTAGCTTTCTGTAGTTAATAAACTTGTTTTATCTAAGCCAGTGTATTTGCACTGAAGTGTTTGGGGAACTCCATTTGAGATAAGTTTTAGGTACACCTCTACCTCGATATAACGCTGTCCTCGGGAGCCAAAAAATCTTACCGTGTTATAGGTGAAACCGCGTTATATCGAACTAGCTTTGATCTACCGGAGTGCGCAGCCCCGTCCCCCCGGAGCGCTGCTTTACCGCGTTATATCTGAATTCGTGTTATATCGGGTCACGTTATATCGGGGTAGAGGTGTATATCATTTTCTATTAATGAAATGACGGACTTTATATAAGCTTGTGTTGTCCAGAAGGGTACCGGGCAGTACAAGATGCACGTTTCTGGGCACAAGTCTGGGAGTGGGCATTTTCTGGTGTCATTCTGCAATATAATTGAGGAGTGGCTGGCTAAGAGCACTCCTATAACTCAGTTGGGAGTAATTTACATGCTGGAGGCTGTGTGAGACCAGGCTAGGAGTGGTTGATCTCACAACAAAGCAGTGTAAAAGGCACACCAGGTTGGAGAATTGAGGGGATATAGCTGTAAACAATCCAGACTTCATTCTGGGTCATGTCACAGTGGGTTCAAGCCCCTTCTCTGCCAGACTTCCTCTGTGACCTTGGGCAAGTCACTAGCTTCTCTGTGCCTCAGTTTCCCATCTGTAAAATAGCACTTTGCTACATCACAGGTGGCCATTTAAGTACATCAGATAGATAGTTTATTAACAGCGTGCTTGGTTCTGTAAAGAAAACAAAATACAGACATTCCCTGCCCTGAATAGCTTAAAATCTAAGCAAGAGAGACACAGAGTGGCTAGGATATACTGGTAACCCAGAAAAAGAAATAAGTAAGATTTTAAAAATTTTGGTTAATTATTAATCAATGGAGTCTTTCAGAAAGAGGGATCTCAAGGAGGGAATAGAAGTTTTCTTTAAAATTCCCCGAATAGCTGACTGCTAACATGTTCAGTAGGGGGAGCAGTGATGAATCCCACCTCACGGTACCACATGTGTCATCCTGACATTATTACACAGACAGATGAGTAAAACAAAACACAGCCAAGTTGGTTTCTGTGGTGATCAGAACACAAGCCGAGCAAATAGAGTCAGACAGAAATTGGACAGGAAGGAAATTTCCCAGCTCCTAAGAGTTTTATAGACAGCCAGGGAAGCAGAAAACAAAAATTGAATTCTGATGGTTTGCCTTTCAAGGGCAAAATAAACATTTATCAGTTGAAGGAAGGTAAACAGATTTAAAATATACAACCGACTGCAAGCCATGTACACATTTAGTTACATTAGCAGCATATTGGTAAATAGGAGAAAAGTCTTGTTTCCAAAAACAAAACAAAACAAAAACTAAGGGCACCTGGACCAGAATATGGATAACCAGAGGGCAGAGCAAAGAAAGTGGGAGATGGAGAGTTAGGATGAGGAGGGTGAAGATTGAAGAAAGGGGGCACAATGATGGAGTCAGAGGCTGGGATCAAAGGGCCATCTAGTAACCCTGAAATCTATTTGCTGCTCCATGTATTTATACATAAAGATCTGCTGCTGGATCCCCCACCCCCAAAGTGTTTCCAGATTGTTAAGAAACCAATTTCTTAACATATGGGATGATTATGTTTTCTTTCACGATTGTTCTTAGCAGCTGCTAAATAAAACTCAAGAATTTGGTGCTCTCTGGCCTTGCTGCCTCTTTAGATCCTCTCTGAAGATTGAGTGCAAACTTTGTTACTATGCAGGAAGATACTAGAAAGGACTAGATAAATGCTCCCAGCATATCTTTCCCCCCACCCCTTCATCCACATGAAATTGTCTCTTCCTGAAGAATTGCAATGAAGGGGAAAACAGCAAATTTAGGCCATTTTCATTTTTAACCCTAATACAAAATTAAATTCTTTCTCCCTAATAACCTATTTCTCTTTATCATTCAGTCTCTGAGATGAATTATTTGGCCTCTCCTCTCTCTCCTTAGGAGGGAGGCACTCGATATGGGAATACAGCAATTACATCTGCGTGGTCTGGAGACAGCACAAGACAAAATTTATCTCCATTCTTGAGCTTTCTCTTTGTCCTTCATGCCAGAGGATGTTGTCATTTACAGCACAAACTGGGGTCAATGTGTTGTTAGTGTCACTCAAAGCCAACATGCAGAAGGCAGAGAGGAGCCCAGAAATCACAAGTGGCAAGCCAAGTTGGCAGATATTAAGTGTTGTACATGTAATAAGCACCTGCCAGGTATATGCTGGAACAGTGGACAAGATTGCAACATATTCTATTTTCCCCTCTGGATATTCTTGATTTTGATGGGGGCTTTGCCATATTCTGCAGTCTGGTTATGCCTTCTCCTTGTCATGCATGTCCTTAGGGACTCAAAATGTCATCCCATTGTGACATTGCCTGATGATGTGGTTCTGCTATGGTGTGGTGATGATGTGCTGATGGGATGACGTTACATCGTGAACAGAAATTTGATAATAGGGGGCTCTTCAATCTAGCAGATAAAGGTATAACACGATCCAAGGGCTGGAAGTTGACACTAGACAAATTCAGTCTAGAAATAAGGTGCAACTTTTAACAGTGAGGGTAATTAACCACTGGAACAACTTACCAAGGGTTGTATTGGATTCTCCATCACTGGCAGTTTTAAAATCGAGGCTGGATGTTGATCTAAAAGATGTGCTCCGGTTCAAGCAGGAATTCAGTTGGGGAAGTCCTGCAGCCTGTGTCATGCAGGAGGTCAGACAAGATTATCACAATGGTCCCTTCTGGCCTTAGAACCTATGAAAGATGATGAAAGCCCCTAGAGCCTTAAATCCACCCTCTCTCTACAACATGAGCCTAACGTAGCCAGTGAACTTCAGACATGCACTGCAACTCTTCCAACCTCTGTGCCTCACTCCTGACCTGAAGAAAGCACTTGGGGAGTGAGAGGGTATTACAATCCAGTCTCCGTGACCCATTCAGCCTTTGACTTCTCTGGCAAAACTGCTAAGAAGGGTGCCACTTAGTGCCAATTGTGGGTGTGGATTTTTGTCATAGAGGGACCAGTCCATTAGGAATTGAACTGACAATCCCCAGCATATTTAGACATAGGTTCCCAAACAGGTGTCAGATGCAATAGTTTTGGTCACTATCCTGAGCCCTCTTATACAACATTTCAGTTGCGTGCCACATAAATGTATTAAACTGGGTGGGGATTGAGCACATTTTAGCATTGCAGAAAGTAAAAGCTGAACAAGAGACAGGGCTGGCAGCTGGGCCAGCAGGTTTCCTGAAAATCTGGGTCTATTTTGCCTGCTGAAGCCATCTGGAAGACTTTTTCAGTCACTATATTTTTTTTAGCTCCTTTTTATAGCTCCTGAGAGATGATCTAATCAGGAATATCGCAAGGCTTTGGGATCCATTGCAGGGCAACTATCCAGTCTGGCACGTCCCTGCAATTTCAGAGGACGGCTCAGGGAAATTTCCTGCTTCAATAGGCAGCCTGAGTGCCTGTTTACTAGGCTGATAATATTCAGTGGCTGCTAGAGTTAAAAACAAGACAGCAAGCAGCTTTGGGCTGTCTCTTATCTCTTAAACTGACCAGCAACCCTGTTTATTGCCCCCTTTCCAGCTCTTCTCCTTGGTTCGCCTTTGTATTCCTTATCCCTGACCTAGGGCTTTTCTTCCTTGCCAGTCTGTAAGTTTTAGATGTTGTCTTCGTTTCCTTCTCTGCACAGCCTATGCATCTTCTGTTTGCTGCTAGTGAAACCTCTGCAGGATGGGTTACTTCATTTAAGAGAGTCTCCAGGGAGGCAGAGGAGAGATTTATTGACTCTCAATATCTGTTACAACACCCCCTGCACTTTCATCATCAGAAGGCCAACCAGTGCAATGCAAATTGGATTGTAACCATAAAACTATGTTTGAAAATAGAAACACCTTGGACCGCTATCAGACATGGAATTCAAGCTGAGGATTCCCCTCTTAAATGGTCTCTCATTTGTCTTTCTCATAGTCAGCCTGCATTTATATACATATCCCTTACTATCCAGGGGATATAGTGATTGATGCAGACCATGAGATGATGTGTAATTGGTTTAGCAACATAACAATAGATGGCTAGAGACTGTTAGAACTTACTACATGAAAATAACCAGGCATTAAAAGGGGGTTAGGTTGCTTTAGCTGCCTAGCTGCCAGATCAATTTAAATACCTTGTTTTTATATTTTCCCCCATTTGGGAAGCATTTTATTGTGGGCAAAGTCAGCTCCCATCTCATTTAAGAAGTCCTTTATCCATTCCTCACCCCTTTCATGATCACTTCATTAGTATGCCTGAATGTGCCCTCTTTCTGGATGGACAGACCAAAAGGCGCTTTTCCAGATCGTTCATATTGGGTAGGTGGCAGGAGTTCATAAATCATAGGCACTGACTTCTATTTTTCCCTGGGGGTGTGCCACCCCAACTCTGCCCCAAGGCCCCGCCCCCATTCTGCCTCTTCCCCTAAGGCCCTGCCCTTGCTCTGCCTCTTCCTGCCCCTTCTCCACCCCCTCTCTGAGGCCCCGCCCATCTGCCACTCTCTGC
The DNA here is from genome assembly GCF_002925995.2 of Terrapene triunguis. Lineage (NCBI taxonomy): Eukaryota > Metazoa > Chordata > Testudines > Emydidae > Terrapene > Terrapene triunguis. The sequence goes on from NW_020664447.1 coordinate 28,624,561, forward strand.
TCTCCACCCTCCTCCAAACCTCTCCCCCAACCTCCAAACAGCTGTTCAGGTGGGCCCTGCCAATCAGCTGTGGCTGGTGCATGCTGAACACCCACCATTTTTTTTTCCATGGGTGCTCCAGCCCTGGAGCACCCATGGAGTTGGCACCTATGTCGCAAATTATAAGGCAAGAAGGGTCCATTGTAATCATCTAGGCTGACCTTTTGCATAACATAGGCCATAGGACTAGCCTGAATTAATTCCTGTTTGAACTAGAGCTTAATGCCCACTCCTACCAAACTACAGAGCTCAAACACCTCATCTCCCCAGTGATCCTGAACTTCTCTGGCTGAATAAAAGGGAGTCCTGAAATTATTTCTGACCCTCACTCTATGTACTGGCCCTGCCCAGTGGGCACATTGGATCTGTTTTTGGAGAAAGAATGACCAGAACTGAATTAAAGTCCATTTCTGCAGGACAGGGAAATCCAGGTCCTCCTCCCTCCAGAGGCCATACCCAGACACCATTCTAACAGGACACACAAATCTAGGTAGGGTTATTGCTACAGGTGGTGAAAAAATGGTAAGGATGTATCATGAAAAAATTCCAAAATTTCCATTTAAAAACAAACAAACCCCAAAATGTTTGTTTTCATTTTGGGGTTTTTCATATTTGGGAATTTCCTCGCTTTCTCCCATGCCCCAACCCCCACACATTTAAGAGTGACACAATGAAAAAAGGGAGAAAGAGGTGAGGAGAGAGATGGGGATAAAACAAAAATTCTTTTTCATTTTTGAAAAGTGATTTTTTTTTTCATTTTGGGGGGATTTCATCAGAAAACCAGAGAATTTTGAAAAAAATGAGAATTTTCCCCACAAAAAAATTCTCTTTCAGAAAAGGACCATTTTTCATCAGTGAAAGGTTATGAATGAAGAACTTTGACCAACTCTAGTTACTGCCTTCCATAATACACTGGAAATGGAGAAACTAAGGGGGCCCTTTCCCTGCCTGACTCTAGGGCTGCCCCCATTAGCTAAGGCCTGGTGGACCTTTGGTTTTTAGACTGATTTCACTATTTCAGTGAGGGGAGTTATTTTTTCCCCACAGAAATCGTTAAATTAGCACCATGTGTGGAGGCACTGATACCAGCATAAAGGTGCCTTACACAGCTACTAGATGGAAGACCGTGCTGTCGTACGAATATAATATGTAGAGTGTGAAAAAAGCCAAAAATAGCCTAGAACTTAAAAACTGGACAGTAACAGACCACAAATCCCTGTGATAATTGAACCTGGTGATACTCTAGCCGTGCTTGTAGCTGTTTCCTTCGCTTCACACTGACTCAGCAGACATTCTACGCTTCAAGGTGACGCACAGTGACAAAAATTACAGGAATAAACTTCACCAGCACATGCACTTCAATACTGCTATTACTGTGTCCAAATGAATGGGCAATATTGCTTTAACTATACCCTTTTCATACTGGTAGAGTTAAAGCAGAACAAGCACTGTGTGTATATCAGATCTAACACGGCTCATCTAGGACAGTCAGAGGGAAAGGAGTTTTGTTACCAGATGTGAGGGAGTCTGGATTTGCCTTTGCTTTTAACTCTATTTTCTTTTGTGGTAGAAATGTCTTTCATTGCACAATGCTCACTTTTCTCTGCAGAGTGTTCTTTCAGTGAATAAATAGCCTCTCCTTCAGTACAGAGAGCGCTATGCTGTACTTAGTCAACATTATACTTTGAAAAGTGAGAATTAAATGAATCTTTCTACATCAAACGTCCTATAGATTATTTTTAATGAAAAGCGATTTGGAGAAAAGCTCATTTTAAGGTTCCCAATATGATACAAATTGTCTGCAAAGTGTAGTTAGCCATTTGCCTAGCAGCCCGAGCAGCCTTTGAGGGGGGTGGTATTGCTGCGGCAGGGCACAGCGGTGCATTGACAAAGCTAATGCACTGCGGGAAAATTTGATCAGCGGGTGCTAAAACCAAGACACTGAGAGACAACATTGTATGACTTTGCTGTCACAGGAAATTACAGGGCCAAATGGCTTATTCATAGTTTTACAGGATTAGACATTTTATGAACAAGATTAGCATCTGTAGTGAAACTGGCCAGGTAACATTATTAGAGATCTCAGGCTTTGTTCTTCAGGATGTAAGCTGATCTCCATTTGGCATCAGGAAGGAATTCCCATCTTCCCTCTTAAGATAGTATTCCCCAGTCATGTTCATTATGTGTAGGAGGGGTTACTTTTCCCTCAAGCTCCTGACATTGGCCACTATCAGAGATGAGATATTGGACTAGGAGGGCCATTGGCTTGTCCTTGAATGGAAAGGAGATAGGATAGGGGCTAGGGAGGTGGGATACTGTACGAGAGGGAGCCTTGGTTTGATCTGGAATGGGAGGTGGTTGGTGGAATACCAGACAACATGGACTATTGGTCTGTCCCAGCAAGGCAGAAGACAGGATAAAGAACTAGATGGATCATTGATCTGGCTTGATATATGGCAGGAGGCAGGATAACTGCCTAGATGGGCCATTGGCCTGTTCCAATATGGCATATGAGTAGATAAGGGAATAGCTAACTTAACCATTGGTTTGTTCTGGTATGGCAGGGGGCAGGATACCAGATTGGATGAACCATTGGTTTGTTTTGGTTTGGCATGTCCTTTGTTGCTGTGAAATTCAAACCACATGTTAAATGCCTACAAAGGGTTATGTTACAAGCTATCAGGAGTCTATGTCCAAAGGTAGAACACGGGACAAGAGACACCTGGGTTGATATCAAGGAAGGACATTTCAACATCTAAATGTGGGAAAATTCCCTGGGCCTTCTTATGAGGTTAAAAAGCATGGAAGGAGGTGTGACAGGCTGGATGGAAGTGATGATACTAAGGAGGGACACACTTCAGCAATTCTGAAGGTTCCATATGAATAGAGCTGGTTGAATTATTCACAGTGAACAATTTGTTCAACAAACACAGCCCCTTCTTCTGTTTGCAAGTTAGCCATGAACAGACTTCGACTTTTGTACATTTGATCATCATTTGAAGTTATTCACTGAATGGCTTGTATGCAAATCTTCAGCCCATAGGCTGCACAAGCACTATGCACAAATATTGCGCGCATTATTTGCAATTCAGTGTCTGCACTTTGACTAATCATATAAGTCACTGCTCCCTGATTGGATGTCTCCCCAGGAAATTCATAGCCAGGGCTGCCTCTCTTTCGTTCACCGACTCCAGTGTTTCTGGGCAGGTATTGCAGCAGGTCTCAGAACAGCAGGTGACAATACTTCATCCCAAACTGCATGTGCTGTAAACATCTAGGCTTAATGGGAGAGGCGAAGATCAGCTTAATTGGACTCTAAAGATGATGGTAAAGTGATGATACTTCTGTTCTGAAAATCACACAGAGGACATGAATGAGGCTTTTCCTCACCCCACGTTCAAGAGACAAACAGGTGGCACACAGATTAAAAATCCTCTGGGGATGAGCGTTGCTTCTTCGTTTAATTCTCTGTGCTGGCGACAGTCTCTCTGGCTACACTGAAAACTGCATTCCACAGATATTTTACATCTGGTGTCATTTAGCATTCCTCAGGGCTCGTCTACATTTGAAACGCTTCAGCGGTGCCACTGCAGTGGTACAGCTGCACCATTGCAGTGCTTCAGAGTAGACAGCAGTGCTGATGGGAGGGTAGGTAATCCATGTCCCTGAGAGGCAGTAGCTAGGTTGACAGATGAATTCTTCTGTGGATTTTTCTCACCCCTGAGCTATGTAAATGGGTCGATCTAACTTTTTAATGTAGATCTGGCCTCTCTGTGAATTTCTCCTTCCTTTTCCCCACCTTCAGCAGGGTCCAGAACCCCTCCTCTTCATTTCATCTTCCCTTCCCCTCCCTTTTCTCCGCCTCTCCAGTGCCACAAACCCAGCTGCTGACAGCTGGTACCCCATGCTCCCTTTCCGCATCTCCAAAATCACCAGGTGCTCTGATTTCTCTTGGATGAACCTCCAGCCTTCTAATGTCTCACTAAATGTGACAAATCCCACAGTAATTGCTATTTGTATCACTCTCATTCAGGTTCAGCCAAGCCAGGAAGAGTGTGAGAATAACGGTCAGGCTCAGACATTTCAAGAGTGGCTTCCGGATACAACCAAGAGGTCGATCTCAGCCATACAGTCTGTAGTACAAAACTGGGGCTGTCAGAACAGAGGGACACACCTTCCACCCCATCTCCAGAAATTGAATATTCTTCCTTTTTATTGAGCTGGGGCCCTGTTTTGCTCATATTTTGCAGCACTGCAGGAAGTTCAGTTCCCAGCAGGGATGAGAGGAGGGGAAAAAGAAGTGGTGAACCCCTCCGCAAGCCCAACCCACAATCCCAATGTGATTAGATTTACAGATCTGTAATGCAATAGTTAACAATACTGCAAATTTAAATTATTGTCATTAGGCTTCAGAGTTAAGAGCCCATTGCTATAGCATGGGGCCACGCTCACCTCTCAGAGCTATTAGACCAAATTCATCCTTGGTGGAGCTCCCTTGAAATCAGTGGACTAACACACTATGGCTGAATTTGACCCGTTGTTTCTGTCTTTCCATAGACTCAGGAAAACAATACAGCATAGCTTCCACATTCAGACTCTTCTTTGCAACTGTAAAAGCTAGAAAGGTGGGTTTGTTCTGGTTTTTCCCCTATAATGAAAGGTTAAATTCTTCAGAAACTGAAGGGACCAGTACAAAAATGCTGTGTTGGCGTCTTACTACATACCCCTGCTTCTCAGTTTTTATTTTAATGCACTCTTTTTCTTCCAGATACACCTCTACCCCGATATAACATGACTCGATATAACACGAATTTGGATATAACGCGGTAAAGCAGAGCTCCGGGGGGGCGGGGCTGCGCACTCCGGTGGATCAAAGCAAGTTGGATATAACGCGGTTTTACCTATAACACGGTAAGATTTTTTGGCTCCCTAGGACAGCGTTATATCGGGGTAGAGGTGTATATAGGCTTCAGAATGCTTTCTCAGCTAACAGTGGTCCCCCTCTGAGGAATCTGTCCCCAGATGTTTAAAGTAGGTGCCTTATTGGCAGATCTCATTTCCTCTTGAATAATTAGATTGTCATTGCCAGCTGCTGGCTGGCCGCTAGCAGAGACCTTGACTAGTGTTCCCTATCTGGTGAAGAGGTGTGCGTGTGAGAATGCATGCACGTACAAGCATCCTGCACATTAGCACAGCTGAGATTCAAACCAGAATCCTAGCAGTCCGGAGGCAGAAGCGCTGCTGAGTAAGACTGACAGCAGCCCCTCCCTGGCTGAGCCAACAGAATCAGTGCTGAGTTCAACTTATCTGCATACCATTCTTGCCTTATCTCAAAAGCCACCTAAACTGAAGTCCATACGTATCAGAGGGACAATGAGCAACTCTGGAAGAAAAAAAACAATGGCCACAGAATTGGCCATGTTCCAGTGGCAGGCGCTCAGCTTGTCTAGGGGATCAAAGTGGCCGATGACAACTTTCTTAGTTGCAACACTTAGTTGCCCAGTGGCCTGGCTTTGTGGAGAGGCAGTGTTGTGTATAACAGCAGGATACAGGTGTGCAGGAACCCTACTGAGCACAGGAAGGGCTGACGCAGCTTCACGCTGTGTGGCCCCCTGTCCATCTGCAAAAACAAATAAAGAATTTCAGCAATCACTACAACTACCCGCTTTTCAAAAGCAAATATTTCCCTAGGCATGTGGCCCTGGGTGCTGATGTTGAGTAACTCCAGAGGTTCTTGTTACATTATTGATCCTCTGTGTGGGGTAGTTTTTGGTAGGGATGAGCCAGACAATCTGAATCAAACCAATCCTGCTTCAGATTCAAAGCAGCCTGAAGGTTTTTATTTAGTGTTTTGAGCACCTGCTTCAGCCAGAAAGAGGTGCAAAAATTCCCCTCAAAAATTGTTCTCTGCATTGCTGGTTAGGAAGCACTAGGGATTTGGGAGAGCAGGGCTTGTTCTCGGGGGATTTCAGTCCATCCCCTTTTCAAAACCCAGAGTGTTCTGGATTCATCTTGAATGGAAGCACTGTGACTCAGAGTGGAGCCGCTGTACTGCCAGCTTTATTGACCATGTCCGCACAGCATAGGAAGGCAGGCACAGAGAGCACAGGAGAAAGAAACAAAGGAAATGAGCATGTGGATTCTGAATTCCTTAGCTATGTAGGGGTAAGTAGTTAGAAATGTCTGGTCTAAGGAGAGGGCATTACTATGTCCCAGGTAATGGGAGCTCCTTGAATCAGAGCTGTGAGGGATGGACTCTTGGCCCAATAAGTGCATTCACACAGTGGAAAGTGAATTTAAACCAGCCAGAGAATTCAGTGGAGAATTCCCCTGTATATAGGGAATCTCCGCTGGTATAAAAGCTGGCAGAGGCAACTCTGCCATCTCTGATGGCATCATTGAGCCACCCAGTGTAAAGATAGGAGAGGGTCTGTCAAGGGCAGAGAGGTGACAAAAGGTAGTGTGGTGGAGTCAGGCTCCACCACTCCTGATTCTTCATTGGCATAATGTCACTAAGGGATCTTACATGAGTGGCTTAAGCTAAAAGGGCCCACCTGCAGCTTTAACTTATGTTGGGGTCAGGCAACTGAGAATCAAGGAGGTGTGATTGGCTCCCTGTCAGCCTCCACTCCTCACTGCACCTGAGTCCTGCTCAGGCACAGTGGAAAATTGAGACCTGAGACTTCATATTGAGGTAAATGCATATGGAGGGAGCTGCAGATATGGCAGTTTCCTGCAATATCTAGACAAACCTTATTGAATTAAGTTTAAGTATCTTAGAAGATCATTGTATTAACAGTGCAAGTGTGTGTGTTATTGTAGGAGTATATGTAACTTCTCTAGGAGACATGACTAATGTCAAACTTTGGGAAGTGTTATGAGATTCAAGATTTCAGAGTAGCAGCCGTGTTAGTCTGTATCTGCAAAAAGAACAGGAGTACTTGTGGCACCTTAGAGACTAACAAATTTAAGAGAGTCTTTGGCCTTGGCTACACTTGCAGATGTACAGCGCTGTGAGTTAAACCTGACTTTGTGCAGCTGAGTAGGGAAAGTGCTGCAGTCTGTCCACACTGACAGCTGCCCAGCGCACTGTCGTGGCCACATTTGCGGCAATTGCAGCGCTACTGGGAGCGGTGCATTATGGGCAGCTATCCCACAGAGCACCTCTTCCCATTCTGGCACCATGGGTTGTGAGAAGGGGGCGTGGGTGCGGGGGATTCTGGGTCCTGTCCCAACGCCCCGTGATGCATCGCTTCACATCCCAGAAATCCCTTTGTTTCCGTCCACCTTTGGCGCCATCTTTCAACAGTTTCTGTGCAGCGCGATCTGTCTGCGGGAAATGGAGCCCGAACTGCTGAGGCGTATGCTGACGAGTCTCACCAGCACGTCACGTTTGGCTGTTGAACTATTCCTTAAGATCCAAAGTGACAGTGAGAGTGAGGAGTCCGATGATGCTATCGAGCCGCGTAACACGTACGACACGAAATTGCTTGTGGCATTCACGGACATGCTTAGCACCGTGGAACGCCGCTTTTGGGCTCGGGAAACAAGCACCGAGTGGTGGGATCACATCATCATGGAAGTCTGGGATGACGAGCAGTGGCTGCAGAACTTTCGGCTGAGAAAAGCCACTTTCATGGGACTGTGTGAGGAGCTCGCCCCCACCCTGCGGTGCAAGGACACGAGATTGAGAGCTGCCCTGCCAGTGGAGAAGCGGGTGGCTATTGCAGTCTGGAAGCTGGCAACTCCAGACAGCTACCGGTCGGTTGCAAACCAGGTTGGAGTCGGAAAGTCAACCATTGGAATCGTGTTGATGCAAGTTTGCAAGGCCATTAATCGCATCCTACTCAGAAGAACCGTGACTCTGGGTAACGTGCAGGAAATAGTGGATGGCTTTGCAGAAATGGGGTTCCCTAACTGTGGAGGGGCGATAGATGGGACGCACATTCCTATTCTGGCACCACCCCACCTAGGATCCAAGTACGTTAATCGGAAGGGGTATTTCTCTATGGTTCTCCAGGCGCTTGTGGATCACCGTGGGCGTTTCATTGACATTAACACAGGCTGGCCCGGAAAGGTGCATGACGCACGCATCTTTCAGAACACTTGGCTGTTCAGGAAGATGCAGGCCGGGACTTTTTTCCCAGAGCGGAAGATCACGGTAGGGGAAGTTGAAATGCCCATTGTGATCCTTGGAGATCCCGTTAATGCCATGGCTCATGAAACCCTACACAGGGAGCCTTGACAGCAGCAAGGAATGGTTCAACTACAGGCTGAGCCGGTGCCGAATGACTGTGGAGTGTGCCTTTGGCCGTTTAAAGGCCCGCTGGCGATCTCTGTATGGGAAGCTGGACTTGGCTGAAAACAGCATCCCCGCGGTTATATCCGCGTGCTGTGCCCTCCATAATATTTGTGAAGGGAAGGGTGAAAGCTTCACTCAGGCATGGACCTCTGAGGTTCAACACCTGGAGGCTGAATTTGCACAGCCAGAGAGTAGGGCTATTACAGGGGCCCAGCGCGGGGCTGCAAGGATTAGGGATGCCTTGAGGGAGCAATTTGAGGCTGAAAACCAGCAGTGATATCTGGTGCCCTGCACGGGAGTGAAGTGCAGTAGTTCCAATCTTTAGGAATCATTTGCTAAGCAGACAAGCAGACTTGCAGTGCCTGTTTATTTCCTGGGCTAAGGAGTCTTTTACTTTATGCAATAATAAAGAATGTTTTCAAAGCCAAAAAATCCATTTATTGAAAAGGAAAAAAAATTATTTATTGAAAAGAAATAAGGGGGTGGAGTGGGGAACAGTACAATCACAGATTCACGTATGTCCTGTCTGGTGTGCTGTGCAGTGAGTGCTGCACTTCAGGATAGCTATACTGCATGGTGATGGGGGTTGAGTGCAGAGGGTAAGGGTTGTGGTTTTCAGGGCTGGGTGGTGAAGATACTGGTGTTGGAGGCAGCGGGTGGCATGAAGAACACGGAAGTTGGGGAAAGTGGGTTGGAGGTGACAGTGGGGCACAACGGAAAGAGTTTTGGGACAAGGGCTGTGAGGGGTGACATTTGCGTTTGCGGTACTGCTCCTCTTTCTGCATGGCTACCAGCTCCTGGATAGCGTCTGCTTGGCGCTCCAGGATGCTTATGAGCCTATCAGTGCTTTGCTGCCGGTGCGCGGTGCTTTGCCGCCAGTGCGCTGCATTTTCCTGGCGGATCCTGCTTTCTCTCTCCCTCCAGTTCTGTGCTTTCTCATTCTCTTTAATAGATTGCCGCATCACTTCTTGCAGCATGTCTTCTTTCCTTTTTTCACGGTCTCTTCCTGAGTCTTTGCAGTCTCTGAGCAGGCGAGCGGCCCCTTGCGGTAGGCACTCCGCAGCTCCTTCACTTTAATCCTGCACTGCAGGGCGTCCCGGTCATGGCCCCTTTCCATCATGTCCTTTGATATCTTCCCGAAGGTATCGTAATTCCTACGGCTGGAGCGCAGCTGGGACTGTATAGCTTCCTCCCCCCAAACACTGATGAGGTCCAGCAACTTGCCATTGCTCCATGCTGGGGCTCGCTTGGCGTGTGGAGGCATGGTCACCTGGAAAGATTCGCTGATAGCACTCCACACCACACCGGGCTGAGCAAACAGGAAGGGGATTTTTTAAATTCCCGGGGAATGTAAAGGGTGGGTCACATGGTTGGTTACCTGAGGCCAGGGCAGTAGAGTTTGAACTGATGACCAGAGTGGCTAGAACAGGCATTGTGGGATACTGCCGGATAATTCTGGAGGCCATTCACAGCGCATTGGGCAGCCACACTGGCGCCGCTGCACTGCAGCGGCGGCGCAATACTCATTATTCCTCTCGGAGAGGTGGAGTACATGCAGCGCTGCAACCACGGAGATACAGCACTGCAAATGCCTTGCCAGTGTGGATGGGGAGTGAGTTACAGCGCTGGGGGAGGCTTTACAGCGCTGTAACTCGCAAGTGTAGCCAAGGTCTTTGAAACAATGTGCCAGACAAACAAAGTTACATGGGATTCCTAGGAAATATTTGGGAGGAGGGAAAGGCAACTTCTCACATCTTCTCACCCAGCCTTTTGAAGCTGCACCCTGAGGAGAAACCCATTATCTGTTGATCACCTGTTACATGAGGGCCAAACTGGATTAAAAGAGTGATTCAAGCATGGGGGTGCTTCTTCTGAGCCAAGGCAGTTACAAACTTTAACCACAGAAAAACCCATGGGTGAGGTTTGAAGGACTATTCCCTAGCCAGTGCTCTTGATAGAGTTGGGCTAATCTCTGGGAAGCTTATTAATATGTATGTAGGTAGGTTCTGTTATTGTTTTTAATAATATATGGAGATATACCTATCTCGTAGAACTGGAAGGGACCCCGAAAGGTCGAGTCCAGCCCCCTGCCTTCACTAGCAGGACCAAGTACTGATTTTGCCCCAGATCTCTAAGTGGCCCCCTCAAGGATTGAACTCACAATCCTGTTCTCTCTCTAATGCGTTTATCTTAAGAATAAAGGTACTTACTTAGAAGTAGCTGGCGAGCAGGGATCCGGTCAGCAGCAGGACCCACCAGTACTGGTCGGGGGGGGGGACAGAAAATACGGAACAATTTGCTGTTTTTAAGAAAAAGTCGGGACACCTGCAGGAGGGCTTAAATACGGGACTGTCCCATTAAAAATGGGACGTCTGGTCACCCTAGCACTAGTAGCTGTGTTCTCAGATAGAAATGATGCCTCACTCCAGCTGAGGCCTTCTTGGCATGCCAAGTGCATGTGTTTCAATGCCTGGTAGCTGGAGATCTCCAGTCCACAGTCCACTAGTCCACAGTGACAGAATAATTCTGGCTTGTTTTTGACCCTGGAAATCTATCTGGCTTAACCTCCCTCCTCCATGCCCTTTACCCTCTTAGATACGAGAATAGGTGCTTTATTTAAAAAAAAACCCACCTTGTCATCTCTTACTTCCCATTTCTGAAAATTACTGTGCAGTCTAGGTCAGTGTCCTGATATGGAACTGTCACAAGGCAGCCCTGCCCTGAGCACCCTCCACCAGCAGGCCACAGCATGACAGGCATATCTGCCTCAGTTTTCCCCTACTGAGTCCTCAGAAACAGTCCAAACAGTCTTAATGCAAATGGCTCTTGGGGGGTTCATTTATTGCAGAAGTCCCACACATAAATCATAACTAAACTGGACCCATAGTCCAGAATTCTACAGCATAGTGCAAACAGTACATGCAACACGCAGCCCCAGAGTCCATCACTATGCCCCAGCTCTCCAGGATAGCCCTCTCCTGTCCTTTCACAGGACAGGCAAGTCAGCCCTTCCAACCCCACTCTTCCCAGCAGGAACCGCCACAGCCTGTCTGCTGGGAGCATCCTTGTCGGGGACGCATCCCTCATAGTTCCTCTGGGTCTGGCTCTCTGGCCCTAGAGATGTCAGCAGATAAGTTTCTCTACTGCTCCCCTGCCTGCAGCCCGCTCCAGCTCTTCAGCTTAGAGCCAGCAGGAAACTCCTTCTGCTGTTCCTCCTGCCTTCAGCCCTCTGGCCCAGGCTCTGGCATGGGGACATCAGCCAGCAAACCCCTGTAACTGCTCTCCTTCCCCTCAGCCTTCTCCCAGGAAACACCTTCTGCTTCCTTTGAGGACTTTCCACAGTCCTCTGGTCCCTGGCAGCTCTCCCCTGCCCCTCCTGCCTGAACCAATCTACTCTGACTTACAAGGTCTCTCTCTGATCTTCTTTAGTCCCCAAGTGCTGTCCCAACCCCTTCATTGGCCCAACTGGGAGCCCCAGTTCTGGCACAGGGGAGCTGGGCCTGCTTTAATCACAGGGGCCAGCCACCCTGTGACAGAGCCTTCCATTTGTTACATGAGTGTGAAGCCAAGATTGGATGGATGGGAGCAGGAAGACACATGGTGTTTGTTACGGCAGAGAGTCAGGCTGCCTGACCGAGGTGGGAAGGAAGAGAATTGGTCTAAGTGAACAAGTATATAGGGCACATGTAGATTACTAACCTGCTATAGCTTAAGCCTAGCCAGTGTGTTTCTAACAAATTCTAGGGGTTACCTTCCCTCACAAACATCTCTGAAGGGAGAATTCATTAATTGTGCATGGCCTTTCCTTAGACAATTCTTTAATACTTTAGTGCAGCGGCGTACATCACTCTTTTCATCTTCAGATTTCCAAGCACTTTAGATAGGAGGTGAAGTATCATTAGCCTCACTTTGCAAGATGGGGAAACTGAGGCACAGGGCGGTGAAAGTGACTTGCCTATGGTCACACAGTGAATCCATATTGAAGCCAGAAGTAGAACCCAGCTAGTCTGAGTCCCACTCCATACCCTGCCATGCTGCCTTCCTTATACCACGTTGTTTCAGTCTGTCTCACGAGAGCCTTCCAGAAAGGCCTGATTGGAGTGAACCTTGTTAAATAATTCTTTCATTACAGAGCAACCAAAAAAATATTCTTTATCTTTCCAGCCACGTAGGACAAAGAGAGAGAGAGAAATGAATCTATTCGTGTTGTGAAAACACTGAGGGTGGATGTATTTAGGGCATTGGATGGGAACTTCTTTCCTAAGGAGGGCTATTGAGACATTATGAAACATACTGATAAAAAGTAATTGAGTAATACAACTTAGTTTGTACACTTGACTCCTGTTTTAGGAGAGCTCTGTGAAGAAAAGAAGAGAAATTGATGCCTCCCAGCAGAGAAAATAGCTCTGATCTAGTTTGTTACTTGCAGAACTGGAAAATCCACAGCTTTTTCTAAAAATAATCACAGGTCGTTTGAAATGTAATGAAAATCTGCACCAGATTCATGAGTTTTTGCCAACGCAGAGACAGGCAACATAAACACACATATACAGTGTATCTAAAACACACACAGGGAGAGTATGAAGAGAGACACACAGGCGTAAATACATGCATCGACTCAGACATATACATGCTGCACATAGGTACATAGGTCCAAATCCTTGTCCCCTGGGGATGCCCCTTGCATAGGGGACTGTTCAGGTTGCATAAAGCTCTTGTAACTGGATCTACCATCAGCCCCCCCTTACCCTCTCATACCCTTACTGTAAGGAGAGGGATGCAGCATGGCTGGAGCATGCTTCATGTCAGCAATCCCTACCAGGGAAACAACTCGGAGAGGCCATTACTAGCTGGTGTCATTTGCAGCAGTCCCGAGGCTACTTTAACTTGCACGAAAGGGCAAACCAGTCCCAGACCGATCACAGGATCAGGGTCAGGAGGAGGAAGTAGTGGAAAGCTATGTTTGCTCCCTCTTCCACCCTCCCTTGGGTCCTGTGCCAAGCATAGTTTGGATGGACCCAAAGATCTGGCCCATAGGCCAGAGATAGAAGGAAATTAAGTTACACCAGTGATTAATTTGTCCCATTGAAACAAATATGCAGAAATTCAGACACACAAGCTTCTTCTTATGGATAGAATTTCATAAGAAGTGAAAAATGTGGCATCTTTCTACAGTTGCACAGGTCTATGGAGATCAATTATTTTTAAAAGCACTGGCTGATACCTAAAAGCAAGGTAGTAAATGATTACATTTGAAAGATGTTGGGTTAGATATTTGCCCATACTCCTCCTCTTCCTTTTTTTTTCTGGATGCTTTGTGCTGCTTGGCACCAGGATTCCTGGGTTCTATTCCTGGCTCTGGGCGGGGAGAGTGGGCTAGTGCTTAGAGAAGTTCTTAAATAGGTAGGATATCCAAGCACATAGTTCTGGCACATTCATTGCAAACGGCAATGTGGCTGAGTGGATGAGATTCGGGTTTGCCATTTTAAAGATCTGGTTCCTATTCTCAGCTTCTCCAGCAGTGCCCTCATGAAACTTCTCCGTTACCTTAACTGTAATGTGGGGGAATGATGTTTACCTGCTTCCAAGAGCACCTTCCTCCAGGCTAAAGCCTCTCCACAATTTGTTGCCTGCATTGGTGGTGACAGAAGCCAAAGAGCCTGATTTGACTGCAACTTGAAATGTAAAACAAAATGAGATTCACCTGAGAGTTTGAACAAACCCTATTCCCACAGCAGTGCTGACATCTTCCATGATGCAGGTACAGACAGAAGGGAAGTACCATAAAAGTGTTCTGAAGTCAAAGAAGGAAATTGGCAGAGGAAGAAATGTTCTTTTCAGGCAGTGGTGCTGGAACACTTTTAATAGTGGGGGTGCTGAAAGCCAGCCCCCTTACCCCATCCATGCCCCTCCCCCCCACCCCTCACCCCCCGGGCTGGGAGCAAGGCCGTGTCTCTGGGAGGGGAGACCTGGACAGGGGTAAGGCACTCCAGGCTGGGGCCACAGCTGGGGGTGGGCACGAGGCCAGGAGCAGAGTCCCAGGTGCAGGGCCATCAGCCGGGACCCCATGTAAAACCTGGGCGTGCTGTAGCACCCCCCGCACCCCTAGTTCCCACACTTATGTTTTCAGGCTTCTGAGAGGGTATTACAGATAATGGAGAGCAAACAGCAAAATTAGAAAGTATTAAAACAAGGGCTTGAGGGTCCCTTTAAGGTCATAAATCTATTTTTAATAAACATATTTCCTGGCAGCTCTGGCTCAGCACATGAATGTAATTTCATATGCAAGATGGGACCACAAGGATGCACTTGAAATGCCTAGGGAGTTTCCAGATGATTTGATAGTAAGCGGAAGTCTCCCATTAGGATGAATTTGCTATGAACTCTCAATCAAAGCAGTGAGAGAGGAGGGCAACTCGCCTTCTTCCCCTCCCCCTTCTCTCTCTGACTCTCTCAAGGGCATTGGAACCATACTTCAGCAAGCAATACTTTAGAGACAACCAGAAACAGCCCTTGAGCAAAGGCAGAACAACAATGTGCCAGCTGTATTTCTTCCATGTCCTACTATGGGGCGTGCACTGCTTTTGCTGCCTCCCATTCAGAATGATGCACTGGGGATTTTCCATAAGGGACGTGTGTTTACTTTCTGGGGCAGTGAAGAGGGAACATAGGCAGTGCCATACCAGCAAAGATCAATGGTCTGTCTGGCTTGGTATCCTGTCTATGTCAATGGTCAATTTCAGATGTTTCAAAAAATTCTATAATTGGTGTAATAGTGCAATGCTATCCTGGGGGGAGTGGAGGGGAAGAGAGGCTCCTCACTTCTCGACCCTGGATAATGATACGCTTATGTTCCCATGATTTTTGCCTTTTAGTAAATACGACTAATAAGCTACTGGGCACTAATCCAATCTGTTACACTTCACACATCAGAATAATTCAGGCAGAAATAGAAAGTGTCCAACCCTTATTAGAGATACAGTATTTCCCTACAAGAAGAGGCTTATTTTTGCATGTAACTTACTTCACCTCAATTATGTACTAAAATCAGAAACAGCTTTGTGTCAAGCAGTGATCTGTTTCTTTCTCAGAGACCTCATAACCATCTCTCTTCTGCTTGGCATGTCCAGCTGTCAGGCTTCAAACCAGAGACATTACAGATGGAAAAGTCATCTTGGCCATGACAACACAGGATTGTTCCCTTCAGGCGATGGAGCACAAGCTCTGTTTTCGGAGTCAGATCTTCTCATTAAGAGTTTCTAATTTTATCTGGCCTGGCTGGGTTTGTTTTAATGCTTTTAAAGCATGTTTTGAGTGAAAATTGACAGCCCTGGAGACTGAAATCTCCTGCAGAATAGAGATAGCAAGGGAAGCAGCAGTGCAGCCTTCCATGGCCCTCACCCCTTGCCTGGACTACCCAAAGTTCAGTATTGATGGCCTGTTCTCAGCTGAGAGCGCCATCCAGGGAAATGAGTAGTGCCAATAGTGGTGTGAACATTTGTACACACAAGTATCTGGATTGAGATCACCAGCCCCTTTCTCACAGATCACTGACAGCCATCAAGTGATGAGAACTTTCAATCCGAACCATCCTATGCTGGGTTTGAACCAGTGAACTATAAGCCAGAGGTCTGGTTTCCCCTTCCCAATCCCCTGAACAAGCCAATCCACTGCTGTTGGATTTAAAGCATGTATTCACTATAAAAGTATGCAAGCCCTGTGTTAGACTGGGTTGGAATTTCTCACCATTGGGTAACTAAATGGTTTTCATATTAATAGAGTTCCTCCACACCCAGAGGCACTTAAAATCTTTGCAGTATTCTGCTAGGACGATACATCTACTTCAGATGAAAAGCTGCCCATTTTTCTACTGCTGAATCAAGTCCCCAGGCCTGATTCTACCCTGCTTTGCTCCCTGTGTTGTCATTTGCACCAGTGCAGGAGATGTAAAATGCTACTCTTCTGACTGGCTAGAATTTTAACCCACTTTGAACAGGTATAAATGATACTGCAAGGTGCAAAGCAGTGAAGAATCTGATTCCTTCACTTCTACCATTCCCTTTGCAAAGAATTGTATGCTGTACTTAGCAGACTACACTGAAACTAAGCCTTCCGGTTGCAGGAGGTCTGACATCTCTGTTTTTAAACGTCAGTTGAAGATTTACCTATTGCTTAGACAATGTTTTAGCTCTAATGTTTTTTGTAAAGCACAGTGAGAGACACGTGACCAGTACTATAGAAATCATTATTGTATTGCAAAGCACTGACTTGCATTGCACAGTATTACCTTACACAGTGTTACCTTGTGCTCTGTAGTCTTGACTTGCACTGTGGATTTCCTGTATCCAAGTGCATATGAATTAGGAATGGAATCCTTTGACAGGGAAAGTGTGCATTTGTCTCCATTTCAAGTCTTGCTGAATTGGACATTATTGTGATTTGGGTGTCCCCCCCCCCCCCTTTCCCTAAAAATTCCCTTTTTCAAATAAAAAGAGCAAGTCAAATAGGTTTTCTTTCTAGCTTCTGATGTTTCTTTTGTTTGTTCCATTTTTCAACCTGGCTCCAGATGGTTATGGAGATCATTGTTCCAGGGCACTCTTAGCTCTGACATACTGTGGGATATGCAAACTATGGACAATACCACCCAGCCAGTGAAATCCCTGGGTCTCTTTATGTTACTCTAACGTGCTCCTGCAGCCTCAAAAGACAAACACATAACTGACAGTGATGCACATAAAGGCCATGCCTGCTTGCTGCACCCAGGACCCTGATTCCGGAGGAGATAAGGGCTGGGAAATGTTAATTGATTCAATTATCAAGCCAGCCAATACTCTTTTCATAAAAGGGACTGACAGGGGCTGTCATCTCAGTCGACTCTCTCCCCCCAGCCAGGGAGCACTAAATGCCAATTCATTAAGGCACTGCATGGACAATGCAAGCACATGTAGCACAGAGGCCTGCATCAGCTTGCAGACTGGGGCACACAGAAGGGGGCCTTCTCCAGGATAATTGCCTCAAGTCTCTCATGGTGCAGGGTTCGCTTACGTCATTTATTCAGTCCAGGCACAGGTTCACATGCAGATTCTCCAGCCTTTTGATTGTTTCTTTGATGGAAACCAAAGTTACCATATTACCTACCTGATGAGAAGAGCACACGGATTAGTGGGAGACCAGTGAGGAATTGGGCACCGAGCAAAGTTAGAAGGATGCCTTTGTCTTTCCAAGGATTATATTTGATTAGTTACTTGCATGATATATTTCTCTGTGTGATTCCTATTCAATAATACCATGTCTGCATTAGCAAACCAATCCATTCCTAATTGAACCAATAGAAAAGAACTAGTTTACGCACCAACAGTTCAGTATGCCACACTGATTTGTGTTCTGAACCATTGCAGTTTTTCCCCACATTCATTCTAGTTCTAAACTATTTCAGTTGCAATGACACTGGGGCATCCATCCACAGTTTCTGACATGATTCCCAGAAGCAGTGCATGGGGAGAGTTTGATGAGGCACTTGTGCACTATGGGACAGTAGCAGGAAGACTATTAGTACTGTTTGTTCTACTAGGCCAACAACTTTCAGCCATATTGGCACTGACTGGTGCAGACTCAAGTGCTATTTAGCCCTGATGAAAGTGAGTCTAATTCAAAGGGCATTTAGTACTCATGTAAACCATATGGAATTTGAACACCTTTGTGCATGGGCATGAGGAGTTCTACAAGCATGTTAAAGGGAACAAATGGTTCATAGTGTGAAAAAGTACTCTAGTATAGACAAGGCTTCAAAGCAGTTGGATCCAGTAATGTGTCGCGGCACAAGGTGATTGACCACAATAAATGGTGGGTGGGAAGTAAAAGCAATTTATCCCACTAGTGGAAGGAATATAAAACTCTGCTGCCTTTTGCTGTAAAGCACAGTGAGACACACTGGCAGGGTGAGATACTGTGAGTATCTGTAAGTTTAGGGTTCAAAAAAGAACTAAATAAGTTCATGGAGGAGAGGTCCATCAATGGCTATTAGCCAGGGTGGCCAGTGATGATGTCCCTAGCCTCTGTTTGCCCGAAGCTGGGAATGAGTGACAGGTGATGGATCACTTGATGATTACCAGTTCTATTCATTCCCTCTGGGGCACCTGGCATTGGCCACTGTCAGAAGACAGGATACTGAGCTAGATGGACCTTTGGTCTGACCCAGTATGGCCGTTCTTATGAGTATCCAGATTATTGTTCTTTATTAGTGATCAGGGGACCTCACAAGGCTGAGGCATGGTTCAGAGAGGCACTCAAAAGTGTGGATGCTTTTCCAAAGTAAGGATGATCCCAAACTATATCTGAACACCTACAGCTTCCACTCACACTAAGGAAGGGAACATCTCTGAAGTTGGGTCATTTTTTATGTAGGTGCCTAAAAACTAGGAACGTAACCCAAGTTTGAATATTTAATCCATAGTGCCTATGAATATTCATTGCTATTTTAAAAGTCATACCTTGTTAATGAGACATCATCCCAGGGGGAGTGGCTTCCCCTGCTGCAAGTGTCATTCCTAAAAGTACAATTCACTCCACCATGCCCTGCCCACAAAGAACAATATTTTCAGGAATAACCAAATCCCAAGAATATGCCAGAGACTGTACTTCCAGGCACCTGGTTTTTAATACCATCAGTGAAGAGGTATAAGGAACCTAGGACAAGTGCAGAGGGAAATGCATGTCCTATCAGTACTTGTGAGCCACATTCATAGCTGTTTTGGAGCTATCCACTGAATCTCTTATTAAATTTGTCTTCTCTAACAAGATGATGGTCTGTTAAAGGTAGACAAGCAGTGACTTGCTTACTGCATTGCTAATGGCATTGTATCTCATGCTTTGGTGACCCCCACCTCGGAGGCTGATTGCTGCTGATTCAGGAAGAGGGATTAGAGTTCCATGCTGACAGCATGGTCCAATGTTCAGCAGGAGCAATGTGACCTTTGGATGTGAGAGGTTCTATTAACCTATTTCTGATTGTTTTAAAGTCTCTGTGACATTTCCTGCATCTAGGTCAACCTTCCCTCACTTCAGTGATTGCACAGCAGCTAATTGGCGCTAGTACAGATTAACCAGTGGGTAGGTGAGGTGCTGCTGAGGGCTCAGTGGAAGCCCAACTTGATTGTGCCTACCACCAGCTCCTTCCATTGTCTGAAAAAATAATGCATCATTATTTAATAATAACATTGATTGAGTGCCCATCACCTTGGTCTGGGCATCTTGCATAGCTAATAAACAACTGTTTATTAATTGTGTTAGATGAACCCTGTCCTTGGCCACACTCGCCTACTGCAAAGACAGAACTTGCCCAGCTAAGCAACCAAGCAAATGAAAAATAAATTGGTTGTTTCGTAATTACCCTCTAAATGTGGCTAAAAATGAGGTCTGATGGAGGAACCTCTCCTGAGAACCTGAGCATCAGCTGCCATGAGTTCCACCCAGAAAACTAACAGGAGAAGTCGCCAGCTGTTTGCACTTGCCCACCAACTGTTTGCACCTCTTGCCTGAGTGTATAAGAAAGGTGACCTCGGGGACAGCAGGGATCTCAAGATCAAAGGGCCTACTGGTTGTTTAGCAGGCTTCCTTCTTCTGATGTACTTCAAAAAGTAATAGCAAAAAAAATTTTTAAGTACATCAGAAGCAGGAAGCCTGCTAAACAATCAGTGGGGCCACTGGATGATCGAGATGCTAAAGGAGCACTCAAAGACAATAAGGCTATTGCAGAGAAACTAAATGAATTCTTTGCATCGGTCTTCATGGCTGAGGATGTGAAGGAGATTCCCAAACCTGAGCCATTCTTTTTAGATGACAAATCTGAGAAACTGTCCCAGATTGAGGTGTCATTAGAGGAGGTTTTGGAACAAATTGATAAACTAAACAGTAATAAGTCACCAGGACCAGATGGTATTCACCCAAGTGTTCTGAAGGAACTCAAATGTGAAATTGCAGAACTACTAACTGTAGTCTGTAACCTATCATTTTAATCGGCTTCTGTACCAAATTACTGGAGGATAGTTAATGTGACACCAATTTTAAAAAGGTGATCCCAGCAATTATAGGCCAGTAAGCCTGACTTCAGTACAGAGCAAACTGGTTGAAAATATAGTAAACAACAACATTGTCAGACGCATAGATTACATAATTTGTTGGGGAAGAGTCAACATGGATTTTGTAAAGGGAGATCATACCTCACCAATCTACTAGAATTCTTTGAGGGGGTCAACAAGCATGTGGACAATGGGGATCCAGTGGATATAGTGTACTTAGATTTTCAGAAAGCCTTTGACAAGGTCCCTCACCAAACGCTCTTAAGCAAAGTAAGCTGTCATGGGATAAGGGAAGGTTCTCTCATGGATTGGTAACTGGTTAAAAGATAGGAAACAAAGGGTGGGAATAAATGGTCAGTTTCAGAATGGAGAGAGGTAAACAGTGGTGTCCCCCAGGTGTTTGTACTGGGACCAGTCCTATTCAACATATTCATAAATGATCTGGAAAAAGGGGTAAACAGTGAGGTGGCAAAATTTGCAGATGATACAAAATTACTCAAGATAGTTAAGTCCCAGGCAGACTGCAAAGAGCTACAAAAGGATCTCTCAAAACTGGGTGACTGAGCAACAAAATGGCAGATGAAATTCAGTGTTGATAAATGCAAAGTAATGCACATTGGAAAACATAATACCAACTATACATATAAAATGATGGGGTCTAAATTAACTGTTACCACTCAAGAAAGAGATCATGGAGTCATTGTGGATAGTTCTCTGAAAACATCCACTCAATGTGCAGCGGCAGTCAAAAAAGCGAACAGAATGTCGGGAATCATTAAGAAAGGGATAGATAAAAACACAGAAAATAGCATATTGCCTCTATATAAATCCATGGTACGTCCACATCTTGAATACTGCGTGCAGATGTGCTCACCCCATCTCAAAAAACATATATTGGAATTGGAAAAGGTTCAGAAAAGGGCAACAAAAAAGATTAGGGGTATGGAACGGCTGCCATATGAGGAGAGATTAATAAGACTGGAACTTTTCATCTTGGAAAAGAGATGACTAAGAGGGGATATGATAGAGGTCTATAAAATCATGACTGGTGTGGAAAAAGTAAATAAGGAAGTGTTATTTACTTTTTCTCATAACACAAGAACTAGGGGGCACCAAATGAAATTAATAGGCAGCAGGTTTAAAACAAACAAAAGGAAGTATTTTTTCACACAACGCACAGTCAACCTGTGGAACTCCTTGCCAAAGGATGTTGTGAAGGCCAAGACTATAACAGGGTTCAGAAAAGAACTAGATAAGTTCATGGAGGATAGATCCATCAATGGCTATTAGCCAGGATGGACAGGGATGGTGACCCTAGCCTCTGTTTGCCAGAAAGTGGGAATGGGCAACAGAGGATGGATCACTTGATGATTATCTGTTCTGTTCATTCCCTCTGGGGCACCTGGCATTGGCCACTGTTGGAAGACAGGATACTGGGCTAGATGGACCTTTGGTCTGACCCAGTATGGCTGTTCTTATGTTCATGCATGCAGGTCTTTAATAGATAACCAGCACCTTGAACTGTACCTAGAAGCAAACTGCCTAGAAGCCAGTGCAGTTAAAAGAGCACTGAGGTAATGTGCTTATATCCAGCCTCCCCCTAAAAAATGGACAATCACATTGTGCATTAGTTGAAACTTCTGAGTGTCCTTCACAGATAGTTCTAAGTAGAGCACAAATACAGCTCATTTGTGTACATCCTCCCTCACAGCTGCCCCTATACACTTTGCACTGCTCTCCACCAGTTAAATCCTCTCATGGACTCAATGCGGGTCTGGCTGGAGAATCTTGCCCACATGCTCGGGGTTCTGCTGATCGCCATATTTGGGGTCGGGAAGGAATTTTCCTCCAGGGTAGATTGGCAGAGGCCCTGGAGGTTTTTCGCCTTCCTCCGCAGCATGGGGCAGGGGTCGCTTGCTGGAGGATGCTCTGCGACTTGAGGTCTTTAAATCATGATTTGGGGACTTCAACAGCTGAGTCAAGGGAGAGAATTATTCCAGGAGTGGGTGGGTCAGCTTTTGTGGCCTGCATCATGTGGGAGGTCAGACTAGATGATCATAATGGTCCCTTCTGACCTTAAAGTCTATGAGTCTATGAGACTGCAAACTCTCTTTGTTGTTGTTGCTACATATCACCCAGGTTTGAGATGGGCTCATGTTTAATCCTCCATTTTCCAGGAGATCTTTGCCTTCCCACCCTCCCAGCACACACAGCGCAGGGTGGAATAAAGAATTTTTAAATCTGTCATCCCAGAAAATGCAAATCAACTGAAGTTCAGTTCCAAACCTAGGTCCAGTCCATACCCTGGTCTCTTGGAGTCAGCTACACATCTCAGGGTTTGTCATGGCTGGGCTTGGACAGGTTTCTCAGCTGCCTCTTTTGCCCAATATCTTGATATTTTGGGTTTTTCGGTTGCCCAGTGCATACTCTGCACCCTCTCTCTCAGGAGACTGCGATAATCAACTTGACCACATTCTCAACTCCACAAAGCATGATGATCCCAGCTGATTTTCATCCCACTGCAGCACAAGAGCTACCCAGAGTGGCACAAAGAGCATAGAGATATAACTGGTTTGGTAGTGGAAAGGAAGCCACCTTCCCCCCTTTCTGCCCACAAGTCCCAACACTCTTTCAGCACTCAGGTGATGTGACATAGTGTAGACTTACATCACGCCTGCTGAGTGCGCGGTGCCAGATGCAAGAAACCTCTGCCACATTCATAGTCACAACTGTAATCTTTTCCCATTATTCCCATGCTGAGAGTGCCTCTGTGTGGGACTCTTCCCACTCACTCTGTGCTCCTGGAGCATTTTCCTACACCTGGCACTGCTGACATTGCATACACCAAAAAAGTCCCATAGTAATGTATTTATACAAGTTAACTTAATACAGCTGCTATAATAGTGAAATACCATGGCATAGGTCCCTACCTGAAAATTATATTCACCATGGGTCCAGCAGGGTATAGGCCAGTGGTGGGCAACCTGCGGCCTGTCAGGGTAATCCACTGGCAGGCTGCAAGACAGTGTTTACATTGACCATCCGCAGGCACGGCCATCCGCAGCTCCCAGTGGCTGCGGTTCGCCATTCCCGACCAATGGGAGCTGTGGGAAGCAACGGCCAGCACTGGTATAGGCCCACCACTGGTATAGGCCAATTAGACTCAATACCGTCATAAAAGAAGGGAGCTGAAGAAAGGCAAACCCCAGCAGTCGGTGATTGTGAGCAATTGGAACATGGTATAAAACAGCAGCATTAATAATTAGAGTGCCAGCCAGCTCCATCGGGAAATGGTTTCTGCCACTGCAGACAAATAACATTAGTAATATCTCATTTTACACAAAGCCGTGAAGTCTGCTAGCAACTGAGAAGCAGACACAATTGAAGCCGAACATCACCTAATCCCCCATTTTCTAGCAAGAGCACCTTGTCTGTTCCTCACTAGCTGGAGAGTGCCATCCCATTCATCCCTGCAAGATCACTGAGGGCCAAAATGATCACTCCATTGACGTCAAAGGAGCTGCATCTGCTTAGACCAGGGGTGACTTCAATGGGGGCTAGGATTTCACCCCAGGTCTCAGCTTTTTCTGTATGTATAAGCTTTTCTATGGTCTTATCACTGTAGCAGCCAAGCCTTTCACAAACATTAATGTATTAGCTCTCACAACCCTCCTGTGAGGCATCATCCTTATTGGAAACTGAGACCCAGAACTGGGAAGTGACTTACCCAAAGTCACACAAGAAGTTTTGTGGCAGAGCTGGGAACAGAACACAGATCTCCTAACTCCTGCCAATCCTGTGTTTCCGCACAACATCTTCCTCTCCTGCCATCCTTCCCTTGCTCTCAGCAGGAATGCCTAATATAAGTTACACAGTGGTGCTGGTGGTGTTATCACCAGTTTGTTGACCAGTTTTAAAGTGAAATAAACATTTTAATTAACACAAGAGAAACTGGAAAGCAGTATGTTAATGGCAAATACATCCATGGGTTATTGTCCTGGACTGGTCCGTGCCTGGGGTGAATGTGCTCTGATCTACGCCTAGCTCTTGTTTCAGTTCACTCAAGGGACTATGAAGAAGGAAAGAAAAAAAGCATTTAGATATGCTGTACAATTCTAACAGAAGTTATGGATCTGATGCAGAGATTACTGTGGCCCGTGTTAAGCAGGAGGTCATACTACGGCCAATAGGCGTGCGCACGGGGTGTGCTGTGTGTGCCCCGGCACACCCTAATGCCCTGAGCTCAGGCTGGGAAGGCTGCTACTCCCCCCTCCTCCCCTCCTCAGCTGTTTGCCGGGCAGGCTCAAATCAACTGCTTCCTGCCTCCCTGCTCCGGCACACACACACACACACACACACAAAAGCCTTAGGGTTGGGTGTGGGCAGGAGTGCGGGGCTATCAGCAGCAGCACAGCCAGCCCCTGCTTGCCTAGGGCTGCCCCGCACCTCTTGGGCTGGTGGCCATGGCGTCCACTATGGCTGCTCCCTGCCAGCCAGGCTCCACTCCGGCCACAGCAGGCAGCAGGTGACCCAAGGGAGCCCAGCTAGGCTAGGGCTGGGTGCAGTGGGAGAAGCTCCAGATACCTGCAGGAGCCATGCGGTGGGGAGGGGGGGAAGAGAAGCCCCAGACGGGGTGGGAGCCACGTGGGGGGAGGGAATGGGGGTGGAGGAGAAGCCCGGACCCCGACAGGAGCTACACTGGGGAGGGGAGAAGCCCGGACCCGAGCAGGAGCTGCACGGGGGGGGGGGGGGGGGGGGGGGAGCCACACTGGGGCAGGGAGGAGAAGCCCTGGACCTGGCAGAAGATGTGGGGTTGAAGTCCCTGTCTCGGAAGCCCCAGCCACCCTAGTGGCAAAGTTGCAGGGCTGAAGCCCTGACCCCACTCTGTGTGGAGCTGGCCTGAGCCCCTCTGTCTCCCATCCCACCTGTGGAGCTGGGGCTGCATGCTTCTGCGGGGCAGTGTTTGGCTCCGCAGGGAGGCTAGGACCCTCATCTCATGGTAAAGGGTCCAGGGCCAGGGGGGTTGGATAAGGGGTGGGGCAGTCAGGGGACAGGGAGCAGGGTGGGTTGCATAGGGGGTGGGATCCCAGGGGGGTGGTTAGGGGCAGGGGGTCTTGGGAGGGGGCAGTCAGGGAGCAGGGGGGGTTGGATGGGGCATGGGAGTCCGGGGGGGTTGGATGAGTCAGGAGTTCTGGAGGGGCTGTCAGGAGGCAGGGGTTGGAGAGGGGGTTAGGGGAGGCAGGGAGCAGAGGGGGTTGTATGGGTCAGGAGTTCTGGGGGGGGCTGTGTGTGGGTGGAGAGCGGTTGGATAGGAGGGCAGTCCTGGGGGTCTGTCTAGGGGAAGGGATGTGGATAAGGGTCGGGGCAGTCAGGGGACAGGTAAGGTCCTAGGGGGGCAGTCAGGGGACAAAGAGCAGGAAGGCTTAGATAGGGGGAGGGGTTCTGGGGGGCAGTTAAGGGCAGGGGGCCCAGGAGGTGGTAGTCAGGGGACAAGGAGCAGGGGTGGTTGGGAGTTCTGAGGGGGGCAGTCAGGGGGCGGGAAGTAGGAGGGAGTGGATGGGGGCAAGATGGGGGTGGGGCTAGGGCAGGGTGGGGCTCCCTGGGTGCACACCCTAATGAAATGGGCTGCGCATGCCTATGCTAGGGCTTGGTCTATACCAACAAGGTAAGTCTATCTAATTTAAGTCTACTTAGTTTAGATTGACTTACAGCGGTGTCTACACCACTCAGGGAGGTGGAGTACTGAAGTCGACAGGAGAGCGGTCTCCCATCAACTTATCGTGTCTTCACCAGACCCACTAAATCAATGCTGCTGCATTGATCGACAGTGAAGGCTAGCCGTATATGAACACAATGGTCCCTTCTGTTCTTAAAATGTCTGTATCTATAAATAGAGATGACAGAACCATGTATGCATTAATAAAATGCAGAAGCGTATGACAAGGAATTATTTTAGATCAGTCCTTTGCATGTCTCATCTATAAGAGTCAGATTATTTCAAGAAGAGATAGGACTGGGGAAAACAATAAAATGGCACCAACACCATAAGGGAACCAGATACAGATGAATGGTCAAAGAATTGAAGGGCCGAGACCCAATGTCATAACTCTGATGTTACTCTGGCAAAACTTCCATTAAGATCAGTGACACTTATGCCTGAGGAGGTACTGGGTAATGACCTCAGAACATGTTCCCATAGAAATCAGAGAGAGAAGAAATTGTCTTTAAGGCCCAGGTAGTCCATCTCCTGCAACCATTGCAAAGTTATTCCAGACTGCTGCTGCTCCAGGACTTTGTTCATTCCAGTTCCATCCACTCCCCTTGGGAGGCTGCTCCACAAACTGATATATCTTACTTACAGGAAGTGTTTGTTTCCTGCCATACAGCCTAAATTTGACTTGGTTTAATTTCATCCTATTGCTCCAAGTTCTATCCCCACTGGACCACTCTGAACAACATCCTCTTCCTCCTTGGAGTTTATGCCCTTCAGATACTTGTATCATGATATCTCTCCCTCAACCATCATACTAGCCAAGCTGTGCCTACTTAGCTCTTTTAATCTTTTCTCAGAAGTCATCCCCACCAGCCTTTTAATCGTTTTTGTAACTCTGCTCCAAGGCAGTGGAGAGCATCTGTTTATAAGATTTTCAAGATCTGATGTGAAATGTAATAATAGTTTTTAAAGCAAACAATATTTTTTTCATAAAAAAATCCTTTATTTGAGATTCTTCCATAATGTGGGACTAAGCCACCACATTCCCCTCCCTTTCTGTACAAGTTTCAGTGGTGTATTGGTTTCATTTGCACCACAAGGAAACACTTGCTGAGCATCTCCAGAGCTCAGTTTTACAACAATGAGTAAATTCCCTTTCTTTATGTCTTTTAATAACAACTAGATGGCTTTCCCCTCCGAATTTATGGCACCCTGCCCTGGTCTCTGTCCATTAGGTGGCACGTGTCCCTCCTCTGCTGTCTCTTGGAACTGAGGAATAGTAAAACCATGTATAGTAGAACAATGGCACTACTGAAATCCTTGGCTGAACTGCAGTTCTGCTGATGCACCAACTCCAAGACCCCAGATATTGGTCCACATGGTGAAATGGATTTCTTCTAGAGACCACTCTACACTGCTCTTCTTTTCTAGATCAGAGTTCAGGAAGAAGGGGAGAGGGAGCTAACCTTGCCCTTCTAAACGTCCCTCCAGCCCTGCATACTAGTGACCTGCTGGATGATTTGTCAAGGGTTGCTCTACCTGCTCAGATGCAATGCAAAATAGGGGATTGCGAGGAGAGGCAGAGAAAGCCAACATGCTGGCATTGCACCATTATAAAATGGACTCTGGAATTAATTATCTCAGTCTAGCGATATCCCAACAGGTGCTGCTGGTCAGGACTGAAGACTTGGGGGGGGAACGGGATGGGAAAAGGAAGGGGTGCTGAACATCAAGACGGAGGGACAGCACATCATATCGTCAGTTAATTGTCGTCTATACACACCGGTGTTAACAGGGAACGCCCATCTCTGAGGGCTACAGGAGGACAATGACTCCCAGCTGTGCAAAAACCATAGCGAAAGAAACAAGCATAGGCTAGCTCCTGCCAACACCATCTAGACTCTACTGGGGCCTAATTTGTACACCTCCTTCTGTCTCCCTCACCTCCACCCATTTCATTCTGCCTGGCAAAATGCTAAAGTAAAGCCAAGCTGGCTGCCTCTGCCAAGTCTCTTTAATTAAGTTTGGCTGCTGCATCCATTCTGGAGTTAATGAGCCTCTTCCACAAAAACCCCAGCTACCCAGACTTGTAAATTATACAAAAGCCTTGGTTAACTCTCCCACTTATTTCTGATCATCCCTGCATCGGATTAATTTTCACTCCAGCCATTATTAGGATTTGTAAAACTCCTCTCTCTTGCTGCTGGGAGTGATCTGGAGCTCTGAGGAGGGCACAGAAAATGGGTCCTGCCTAAATCTCTCATTAATTTGGGTGCTGTTTTACAAATGCCTCTGTAGTTACTGCTCGTTATCAGAGCACCTCTGCACAAAGGGCTGTAAGTGACAGCACCAGCATCCACAGCTGATTAGGACATTCTTATTCCTACGAAACACAGTGAATAGGAAGCAGCAGGCTTCATGCACAGGCAGTGCTGGTTGTTATAGATATTGCAACCCCATGCAATAGCTTTGGGGACCATATTGTATTAAGTTTATGTATCACTGTGGGCCAGGGATTGTATGCAACTCTGCCAGGAATCAAAAACAGTGGGAGGTGATTAAAGTGAATTACCTAGGTTGTAAAGACCTCCAGAAAGGTACCATCCCCAGGCCAGGCTTGCACATACTGGTCCAAACCTGGTTTTCCAAAGACCAACAGACATAGAAAGGGCTTTTGATATAAAAAGACTGCATTTGAACTGACTCATGGCCTTTCTGATGCAACAAACTGACAGAACCTTCTGTTCAAGGGGGTCCCCAACCCTTATGGAAGGGTAGGAAAGACATTGGCCTACTAGGGCCTCATATGATTGATAGCTGACTCCTGGTATGGTTAGTGTGTGATTAAATCGGTTTGTTGTTTTTATTATGTTTTCTCTGTAACGCTTTTAACAGAAGAATAAATGGGCTTGCTTAGAAAGAGCTGTGTGGTAACGTGTAGCTGCTGGCGATGCACTGCTCACAGCCCTCGGGGAGAGACAGCAAAGCACAGGCACTGGCCATTAGACAGACTGGCTTGCTGGGGATATCGCAGTGTGCGGCAGGGAGCTGTGCAGCCTTAAAACCTCCCAGTCAGAAGGGAGTGGGACAAGGGCCCTGCCCAAAGACCAGTGACAGCTGGAGACCTGATACCTGACTGGGCACTCCTGGAGTGGACCGTGGGGGCAGGAGATACAGATGCAATTACCCTGAAACTATGACACTGGTCACCAAAGAGAAACCAACCTGGGAGGAGCAGCAGTGGGGAGGAGGGCATCAGGAAGAGGAACCTGCTGGGGCCAGGAGAGGCCTCCACACACAAGGTCTTTAGTCTTCTTGAGCTTTGCAAAATGGCCTAACCATTCACAAACCTCAAAATATAAAAGTTCAAAATATAGCGACAAAAGCCTCATGAAACCACTCAGGCTGCAATAAAATGTCTAAACAGGTTAATCATCAATGAATATTTTTAAAACATTCTTGCACAATGGGGCTTCCAGGCTTAGATGGATCTCTTAGAAAAGGTCTCTTTTGATTGCCTCCCTGCTCGGAGGACTCTTTCCACCCTTGCCTCTTGCCTTCGGTGCTCCCACAAGGACACATCTTCCCCTCTCTAGTCCTGTGCTAATGCCTCTCTCTCTGTGTTCAGGATTCTGAGCGTCCACTATGGCCTCTTTATGTTGCTCCAGCAGCATACGGGCAAATCAAGAGAACTACTTGGCCCCCAAGGAAAAACTCCCAGTGCAGGGGCAGTTTAGGACCATCATATGTGGCCCTGCATTGCCCCCACCCCTCACAGCCCTCAGTGTAGAGTCATGCTGCATGGGGTGTCTTGGGGATGGGAGACGGAGTCAGGGCCGTCTCTAACTTTTTTGCCGCCCCAGGCAAAAAAGAAGAGCGCAGCCCCGCCGTAACACCCCCCCCCCCCCCCCCCCCAGTGCCGGGCCGGGCTGCCCAAACTCCCGCCCCCCCTCAGTGCCGTGCCACCGAAGGCCCCGCCCCCCAGCGCCACGCCACCGAAACAAAAAAAAACCCCTCGAGCGCAGCCCCACGAACAAAAACAAAAACACCACGAGCACCCCCCGCCACCCCAACATTGGCCGCCCCTTATAAGGTGCCGCCCCAAGCACGTGCTTGGTCGGCTGGTGCCTGGAGCCGGCCCTGGGCGGAGTGGCCAGAACACTCTGCTGATAGGCATAGTACAGATTCTTTCTCTGTCTGCTCGTGCTTTTCTTGGTTAGAAAAGGCATTCAGCTACCATGGAAATGGGCACAGTATATACAATTTAAATAGCACTGAAGAACTCCTTCTGCTACTAAGAGATGGCATGGAGGAAAAGTGCATGGAGCCTTTTCCTTATGGTGTAGGTAACACCTATTGTTATTACATTACTATTAATGATAGAAGTGACACAGTACGGTAGATATACACAGGTAAAACAGCAGCGACTGTGACTAAAAAGAGCCATGCAATGTAACTGAGACAAATGCAATACACAGGATAAAAAGTGAGACATGAATTGAGATGATCACAGTGGTCCCTTTTGGCCTTGGAATCTATTAATCTAAATGTTGTAGAGACCTCACTGAGGAGAAGATGAGGGTGCTTCATAGAAGAAGAATGATCCAAGGAAAGTTTTGAAGGATGGTGTTTGGCACAGATGGCGTTGGGAAGTTGTTCTAAGCAGAGGGAGTGGCAGGAAGGAGGACACAAAGCTATGAGTGAGACAAGGAGACAAAGGGAGCCATTAGGAATGAAAGGTAATGCAGGATAAAACGAGAGGAGAGTTTTAGGTAGGGGTGGAGTTATGCAATGCCCTGAACAGGAATACAAGGAGTTTGAGGGCTTGTCTACACTTGCAGCCCTGCACCAGTGCAGCTGTACTGCTGTAGCACTTAGGCCTTGGCTACACTTGCAGATGTACAGCGCTGTGAGTTAAACCTGACTTCGTGCAGCTGAGTAGGGAAAGCGCTGCAGTCTGTCCACACGGACAGCTGCCCAGCGCACTGTCGTGGCCACATTTGTGGCAATTGCAGCGCTATTGGGAGCAGTGCATTATGGGCAGCTATCCCACAGAGCACCTTTTCCCATTCTGGCACCGTGGGTTGTGAGAAGGGGGCGTGGGTGCGGGGGATTCTGGGTCCTGTCCCAATGCCCCGTGATGCATCGCTTCACATCCCAGAAATCCCTTTGTTTCCGTCCACCTTTGGCGCCATCTTTCAACGGTTTCTGTGCAGCGCGATCTGTCTGCGGGAAATGGAGTCCGAACTGCTGAGGCGTATGCTGACGAGTCTCACCAGCACGTCACGTTTGGCTGTTGAACTATTCCTTAAGATCCAAAGTGACACTGAGAGTGAGGGTGAGGAGTCCGACGATGCTATCGAGCCGCGTAACGCGTACGACACGAAATTGCTTGTGGCATTCACGGACATGCTCAGCACCGTGGAACGCCGCTTTTGGGCTCGGGAAACAAGCACTGAGTGGGGGGATCACATCGTCATGGAAGTCTGGGATGACGAGCAGTGGCTGCAGAACTTTCGGATGAGAAAAGCCACTTCCATGGGACTGTGTGAGGAGCTCTCCCCCACCCTGCGGTGCAAGGACACGAGATTGAGAGCTGCCCTGCCAGTGGAGAAGCGGGTGGCTATTGCAATCTGGAAGCTGGCAACTCCAGACAGCTACCGGTCGGTCGCAAACCAGTTTGGAGTGGGAAAGTTGACCGTTGGAATCGTGTTGATGCAAGTTTGCAAGGCCATTAATCGCATCCTACTCAGAAGAACTGTGACGCTGGGTAACGTGCAGGAAATAGTGGATGGCTTTGCAGAAATGGGGTTCCCTAACTGTGGAGGGGCGATAGATGGGGCGCACATTCCTATTCTGGCACCACCCCACCTAGAATCCAAGTACATTAATCGGAAGGGGTATTTCTCTATGGTTCTCCAGGCGCTTGTGGATCACCGTGGGCACTTCATTGACATTAACACAGGCTGGCCCGGAAAGGTGCATGATGCACGCATCTTTCGGAACACTTGGCTGTTCAGGAAGATGCAGGCCGGGACTTTTTTCCCAGAGAGGAAGATCATGGTAGGGGAAGTTGAAATGCCCATTGTGATCCTTGGAGATCCCGTTAATGCCATGGCTCATGAAACCCTACACAGGGAGCCTTGACAGCAGCAAGGAATGGTTCAACTACAGGCTGAGCCGGTGCCGAATGACTGTGGAGTGTGCCTTTGGCCGTTTAAAGGCCCGCTGGCGATCTCTGTATGGGAAGCTGGACTTGGCCGAAAACAGCATCCCCGCGGTTATATCCACGTGCTGTGCCCTCCATAATATTTGTGAAGGGAAGGGTGAAAGCTTCACTCAGACATGGACCTCTGAGGTTCAACACCTGGAGGCTGAATTTGCACAGCCAGAGAGTAGGGCTATTACAGGGGCCCAGCGCGGGGCTGCAAGGATTAGGGATGCCTTGAGGGAGCAATTTGAGGCTGAAAACCAGCAGTGATATCTGGTGCCCTGCACGGGAGTGAAGTGCAGTAGTTCCAATCTTTAGGAATCAGTGTCTGCTAAGCAGACAAGCAGACTTGCAGTGCCTGTTTATTTCCTGGGCTAAGGAGTCTTTTACTTTATGCAATAATAAAGAATGTTTTCAAAGCCAAAAAATCCATTTATTGAAAAGAAAAAAAAATTATTTATTGAAAAGAAACAAGGGGGTGGAGTGGGGAACAGTACAATCACAGATTCGCGTATGTCCTGTCTGGTGTACTGTGCAGTGAATGCTGCACTTCAGGACAGCCATACTGCATGGTGATGGGGGTTGAGTGCAGAGGGTAAGGGTCGTGGTTTTCAGGGCTGGATGGTGAAGATACTGGTGTTGGAGGCAGCGGGTGGCGTGAAGAACACGGAAGTTGGGGAAAATGGGTTGGAGGTGACAGTGGGGCACAACGGAAAGAGTTTTGGGACAAGGGCTGTGGGGGGGGTGGCGTTTGCGGTACTGCTCCTCTTTCTGCATGGCTACCAGCTCCTGGATAGCGTCTGCTTGGCGCTCCAGGATGCTTATGAGCCTATCAGTGCTTTGCTGCTGGTGCGCGGTGCTTTGCCGCCAGTGTGCTGCGTTTTCCTGGCGGATCCTGCTTTCTCTCTCCCTCCAGTTCTGTGCTTTCTCATTCTCTTTAATAGATTGCCGCATCACTTCTTGCAGCATGTCTTCTTTGCTTTTTCGCGGTCTCTTCCTGAGTCTTTGCAGCCTCTGAGCAGGCGATAAGAGGGATGGCTGAGGTCTCAAGGTTGATGCAGCTGTATAGGCAAAATGCAACATTTAACAGAGGCAGCATTGTTTATACCAGACAGAGTAATGATTCCTCCCACACTTAAGGAGTAGAAAACACACAGGGTGTACACAATAGCATAATTTTCCCGTCCGAAACAGAGCACACACATCCCACGGGAGCCTCAAAATGGTGAGTAAGGGGGACTGATTGTTTCAGGGCTGCACTGTCCTCTGGGTTTTTGTGCCTTGGGGAGAGCCAACAGCTTCAGGGGGCACCTACACTGAACACTGTCCCAACATTTTCCACAGGAGTTCGTCCTGGACGATATCTCGCTGCTGAGGGTGACCTGGGAAGCAAGGGAGAGTCTTCTACTGCAATGCGGCTTCCGCCCTGGCCCATATGCAGCTTGCCTGTGTGCAGCAATGGTCCCCCTGCCCCTCACGGCACAGTGGCGCGGACACGTTAGCCTGGCTGGGACAAGGACCGCGGTGGCTCTCCCGATAAACCTGCGCAAACACATTGCACACGTTCTGGATGAGACATTCGAGGGAATTACCAAGGCTGATTACCGCAATGTGATAAACCACATCAATGCACTATTCCGCATCTATGCATGCATGCCTAACCCTCCTCTCCCAAAGAGCCCTCACCAAAAAAATTCCTTCCCGAAAAAAACCCGCTTACCGGGAACCTGCTCTTCTGTTTGTCCTCCACCAAGTACCGGCCGCTGCAGCTGGCTACCTTCCTCCTGGCTCGAGAAAAGCTCCTGGCTGCATGGCTCCAGGGATTCCGGGGTGTCTCCATCCGGCCCACCACCATCACTCCCGTTTTCCTCCTCCTCCTCTTCCTCCTTCCCCCCCCCACACCGGCTCTGAAGTGTCCATAGTGGTGCTCGGAGTGGAGGTGGGGTTAACCCCAAGTATCGCATCCAGCTCGTTGTAGAATTGGCAGGTCGCGGGGGGAGCACCCGAGCGGCCCTTTGCGGTAGGCACTCCGCAGCTCCTTCACTTTAATCCTGCACTGCAGGGCGTCCCGGTCATGGCCCCTTTCCATCATGTCCTTTGATACCTTCCCGAAGGTATCGTAATTCCTACGGCTGGAGCGCAGCTGGGACTGTACAGCTTCCTCCCCCCAAACACTGATGAGGTCCAGCAACTCGCCATTGCTCCATGCTGGGGCTCGCTTGGCGCGTGGAGGCATGGTCACCTGGAAAGATTCGCTGATAGCACTCCACACCACACTGGGCTGAGCAAACAGGAAGGGGATTTTTAAAATTCCCGGGGAATGTAAAGGGTGGGTCACATGGTTGGTTACCTGAGGCCAGGGCAGTAGAGTTTGAACTGATGACCAGAGTGGCTAGAACAGGCATTGTGGGATACTGCCGAATAATTCTGGAGGCCATTCACAGCGCATTGGGTGGCCACACTGGTGCCGCAGCGCTGCAGCGGCAGCGCAATACTCGCTATTCCTCTCGGAGAGGTGGAGTACATGCAGTGCTGCAACCACGGAGATACAGCGCTGCAAATGCCTTGCCAGTGTGGACGGGGAGTGAGTTACAGCGCTGGGGGAGCCTTTACAGCACTGTAACTTGCAAGTGTAGCCAAGGCCTTAGTGAACAGGATACGTATGCCGAAGGGAGAGCTTCTCCCATCCGCGTAGGTACTCCACCTCCAGCTCCAAGAGAGGTGGTAGGTATGTCGACAGGAGAAGCTCTCCCGTCGAAATTGCACTGTCTACACTGGGGGTTAGGTCACAAAACTGCATTGCTCAGGGGTGTGGATTTTCCACACTCCTGAGTGACATAATTATACCGACATACGTTTGTAGTGTAGACCAGGGCTAACTTTACTATAAAAGGAATGAGGAAACCCGCAAAGGGATTCAAGAATATTACCAGCATGCCTGGAGAGGGGGAAAGGAAGATAACACAGCCTACATTAGAAAGCAAATAGCCACCTCCACAGCTGAGAGAGAGAAAGAGAAACTAGATTAGAATCATTACTAATGGAGCAAATTGCTTCATTATCTCTCAGATCTTCAACCTTCTACCCCCCAAACAAAGAGTAAATGGGCTTGGAGGGTTCCCAAGATGTTTTCCCTTTGTGCTGTTGGCAGAGAGAGACGTTTCAGAGGGAAGAATTAAGGAAATGAACAAAATGTTAATAGACTCTTTGATGTGAGAGCTGCTGTCGTCTGCCAGAATAATTAATGTATTTGTCCGGCATCTTGCTGCCCTTTGATGGCAAATTACCACTGTGTTTGGACAGCATTTGAAGTATTCAAATGCTCCCAAACTGGAATGAAAGATCTTTTCTTTACACTTCTTGAGCCCAGGCCCCAGATCACCATCCTGTTCATCATTAGAACTTGAAACTGACTGAAAGAAATAACAAGGCTCTTTGAGTTCAGGACAGAGGAATACTGACAGTGCTGGGAGTGGAGGGAGAACTGGACTGGGGGGTGCTGCAGTTCAGGGCTGAGGTGCATCAGCGTGGTGGAGGGATGGGGACAGATTTACAGGTCAGGTCTGAGGTGCACTGGAAGGTGCTATGGAAGCATGGGCTGCTCTCCTCTGGGAAGTGGGGCTGTACAGCCCACTTGTGTTGCCATCACCAGTAAGTCAGTCAGTGTTTGTTGTGTTGATTGTGTGCCCACTAGTAGCAGCATTTTACCACAAGTGATGGCCACACACTAATGGACACAGTTTCACAGCAGGTGCAAGCCCTACTACTGCTGTGAAAAGGTTCCGCAGTCATCTCCATTGTCTTTCCATTGATGCATTATTATTCCGTATTCACTGCAGGCAACAGGTCACAGTGCCCTGGAAAACCTGCTGCCATCACACTAGCTCTCTCTGTGTGTGTGTGTGTGTTTTTTTTTTTCAGGAATATGTTTTTCTAGGTGATTTGGAAATGTACAATAATTAGGAATTGGTAGAGCTGGCTAGAGCCAAGCAAGCTGGACTCAGGCTGGACACTTTGTCTGGAGCCAACAGTAGAAGAGTTTACACAAGGCTGTCACTGATTTCTGCTCTACTGTTAAGTATATCATCTTTGAAAACTCATGGCGATCGGGGGAGGTCCCGGATGACTGGAAAAAGGCTAATGTAGTGCCCATCTTTCAAAAAGGGAAGAAGGAGGATCCGGGGAACTACAGGCCAGTCAGCCTCACCTCAGTCCCTGGAAAAATCATGGAGCAGGTCCTCAAGGAATCAATTATGAAACACTTAGAGGAGAGGAAAGTGATCAGGAACAGTCAGCATGGATTCACCAAGGGCAAGTCATGCCTGACTAACCTAATTGCCTTCTACGAGGAGATAACTGGGTCTGTGGATGAGGGGAAAGCAATGGATGTGTTATTCCTTGACTTTAGCAAAGCTTTTGATACGGTCTCCCACAGTATTCTTGCCGCCAAGTTAAAGAAGTATGGGCTGGATGAATGGACTGTAAGGTGGATAGAAAGCTGGCTAGATCGTCGGGCTCAACGGGTAGTGATCAATGGCTCCATGTCTAGTTGGCAGCCGGTTTCAAGCGGAGTGCCCAAGGGTCGGTCCTGGGGCCCGTTTTGTTTAATATCTTCATTAATGATCTGGAGGATGGTGTGGACTGCACTCTCAGCAAGTTTGCAGATGACACTAAACTGGAGGCGTGGTAGATACGCTGGAGGGTAGGGATCAGATACAGAGGGACCTAGACAAATTAGAAGATTGGGCCAAAAAAAACCTGATGAGGTTCAACAAGGACAAGTGCAGAGTCCTGCACTTAGGACGGAAGAATCCTATGCATTGCTACAGACTACGGACCGAATGGCTAGGTAGCAGTTCTACAGAAAAGGACCTAGGGGTCACAGTGGACGAGAAGCTGGACATGAGTCAACAGTGTGCTCTTGTTGCCAAGAAGGCTAATTGCATTTTGGGCTGTATAAGTAGGGGCATTGCCAGCAGATGAAGGAACGTGATCGTTCCCCTTTATTCGACATTGGTGAGGCCTCATCTGGAGTCCTGTGTCCAGTTTTGGGCCCCACACTACAAGAAGGATGTGGAAATATTGGAAAGAGTCCAGCGGAGGGCAACAAAAATGATTAGGGGTCTGGAGCACATGACTTATGAGGAGAGGCTGAGG
Source organism: Terrapene triunguis (assembly GCF_002925995.2). NCBI lineage: Eukaryota > Metazoa > Chordata > Testudines > Emydidae > Terrapene > Terrapene triunguis. The sequence goes on from NW_020664447.1 coordinate 28,662,060, forward strand.
GAACTGGGATTGTTTAGTCTGCAGAAGAGAAGAATGAGGGGGGATTTGATAGCTGCTTTCAACTACCTGAGGGGGGGTTCCAAAGAGGATGGAGCTCAGCTGTTCTCAGTGGTGGCAGATGACAGAACAAGGAGCAATGGTCTCAAGTTGCAGTGGGGGAGGTCTAGGTTGGATATTAGGAAACACTATTTCACTAGGAGGGTGGTGAAGCACTGGAATGCTTTACCTAGGGAGGTGGTGGAATCTCCTTCCTTGGAGGTTTTTAAGGCCCGGCTTGACAAAGCCCTGGCTGGGATGATTTAGTTGGGAATTGGTCCTGCTTTGAGCAGGGGGTTGGACTAGATGACCTCCTGAGGTCCCTTCCAACCCTGATATTCTATGATTCTATATGCCCAGCTGAGTCCCTGCACTGCAAGGCTGCTATTCTTACGCTGAGTCAATACTACACTGCCAGGCTGCTACACTCAAGCTGGACCCATACCACACACTTCCAGGCTGCTAACTTCATATCAAGTCAATATCACACTCTGCTGGGTTGCTAAACTCATACCAATCTGATGCCACAGTGCCAAATTGCTGGGGTTATATAGAACCATTACCATGATGCACCAGGCTGCTGAGATTATCTAGAACCAATGTCATGTTGTGCTGAACTACTAGGCTTAAACAGAACTAATACTATGTTCTGCCAGGTTGAGAGGCTTTCTCAGAGCCAAAACCACTCTGAGCCAAGATCCTGGGCAAATTCAGAGGTGAAAGGAGGCTGTACTGGGTTGATGAGTTTATCCAGAGAAGACAGCAAGTTGCTGGGGTTATGCAGACCCAATATCACACTGCACCTAGATGCTGTAATTACAGAACTAGCAATGTGTGCCATAGGGTTGCTTGGCTTCTTCAGAGCTGAAATTTCAGAATTCCTAGAGAATAATTCTTTAACATTCGATACACAACAGAGAATGCGTTGTTGATGTGTGAGGCAAATATTCTAAATGGTTTCAAGTTAAACTGCTAGAGGATTTGCATCGGGAGTTTCTGTTAGCATTTATGCTTCACTTCCCTGATCTCTTGAACTCTGGCTGTCACAACAGCATCTCGTCTCTACCTAGAGAACTGAGTCTGAGTCAATGATAGGGATTCATAGCGCACAGCCTACATACAAATGAGAGGTTCAGGCAGTTCTCCTGGGGTTGTAACCCCACAAGCATGTCAGAAATGGGATAAACCAAATGCATTTCCCTGATCAGCAAAGGCACTAGCCACCTTCTTTCATTTCCAGCTGCTGCAGCCATTAGTATTTTCTGAAACAGTCTGTGGGTGGAATGTGTCCCGATGGAAGGTCAGAGACTCCACTCCTTTATCAAGGGAGATGGATTATCATATTTCAAAGCTGCCAGGGTCTCTAGTGCCGCCCACCCACTCACAGCTTGTACTGCTGTGTGTGGGTGGAGAAATTCCTTCACTTATTCTTAACTCTCTTGTGACCAAAGACAGAGTCTGTCTGAGGGAATCCTGCCTATGAATGGGTAATTCACCAAACAAAATCCCTTGGAAGAGGGTGGTAAGTGGGGAGGGGCTTTTTTTTACCATATATCACCCTTGTCCGTAAAATAAGTCCTCACAGGTTTTACTAGACCATCTTAAAGCCTAGTCTGGCTAACTTTGGGCTTCTCTCTAATTCATAGGACCATAGATATTAGACCCAGAAAAGTCCATTCGATCCATCTCCCAGCTAGACAAGGATTTGTTTCCCCTGTAGTACATTTGCTAGCATTTGGTTCAGTATTATTTTACTATCCCAAGTAGTGAAGCTATCACCACTTCCCCTGGGAAATTATTCCTCAGCCTAACACAATACTTCAGACTGATTTGATTCTATCTAGCCTAATAGCTTCCAGTTTTGGAGAGTGGACAGGTTTCCTTTATCAACCAGGACTGTTCTTGCATGTTCCACAGGCAGTAGCCCTTCAGATATATTGTTAATAATTTTAAGTTACATTATATATTAATAAGTTTCATCCATTACAAACTAAAAGTGCTTTGCAGAGTCTAGTATGTAAGGGCCACTCACTCACTAAAATAACAACCATTCTTAGCTCTTACATAGCATTTTTCATCTGTAAATCCCAAAGCACTTTTCAAAGGAGGAAAAGTATTGCTAGCCCCATTTAAAGGTTTGAGAAACTGAGGCATAGAGAGAGGTCGTCTTCTTCTTCTTTCGTATGACTTGGGTAGGTAGCAACAACTACAAATTTATATCTAAGTTTGATAGCCAGCACATTGCTGCAGCAGTGAGCTGGTGAATGTCCTTCAGGCTCCCAGCAAAAGAATGAAGGGAACATGATGTGCTCTATCGCTTGTGCCTGGTGACCACAGTCACATGCAGGTGTTTGCCTCATTTTCCATTAAAGAGGGTTTGTCCACCTCTCCCATGAGATGTCCTGATGCAATTCAATCTGCACCAGTCTTTCCAACATAAATCAAAACCCGGTGGGTCCTCAACAGGATCAACGACGAGCTGTTTGTTTTGAGCAGTCGAAGTGCTCAATGTGACTCTCCATTGAGCCTCAGCATCAAAGTTTGGTGTAAGGATCTTGATACAGTTCCATAGAGGCGTGTGGGATTTTAATCTCATCTTTGGCGGGTTCTGCAGGTCATGATGCAGTGGGAGCCTCGTATTTGCATTGACATGATTAAGAAAGTGAGATGTCTGAGCAGCTCTTCTAATCTGTGGAGACTAAATTTGCGATAGGACCGGGAGCCAGTCAACTGGAGTAGATTTGAGTGTCCCCGACACTATGCGCATAGCATTATTGAGTTGAATAACAAGGAGTTTAGTGTGATGGCTATGAGACTACACTGGTGCACAATATTCAGCTGCAGAATATACCAAGGCAATTGTTGCGGTTCGTAAGGTCTGTGGACTGGAGCCGCATGATGTTCCAGCCAATTTTCTGATAAGCGCGACATGAGACCTGACCTTATCATGGGTGTTCTTGAGGTGTTGTCGAAAGGTCAAACTCCGGTCCAGTGTAACGCCAAGATACTTTGGATTAGCTTCCTGGCTGACGCTCTCACTGCAGAACTGCACATCAAGTTTGGTATTAGCCATTTTATTGTTCACATGGAAAGCAGTTACCACAGGGTTTTTTTTGCAGGAGGGGATTAGGCTTAAGTTTCCAGCATTGGAAATAATCAGCCATTGTGCTAAAATCTTGGGTTAGGGTGCACCTGATGGTATAGAGGCTTGTATGCTGCACAGCTAGAACAATATCATCCGCATACATGACTCCATTGCTGATATATCCGCGGTGTATAGATTAAAAAGTATTGGGGCCAGGACAGAGCCCTGAGGAATGCCCGAGTTTAGAGTTCTTGGTCTACTGATCTGGCCATTAAGGTGTACCTTAAAGCGGCAGTCCCCGGTCATCGCCGCCAAAAGGTGGATCGTTTGCCGGCAGTGAATGACGCAGGAAACCTTGAGGAGAAGGCTCTGTCTCCAGACAGCGTCGTATGCCAAGGACAGATCAACAAGAGTGACTTACGTTGGAATCCTGCCTCAATGTGGCTGGTAAGTGAAGCTACTTGGTCACAGCAGTTCCTCTTCGGGCAAAATCCTGCCTGCTCCACTGGGAGGATGTCTTCAATAATATCAGACAGACAGTGGAGCAGTGCCCGTTCCATGAGCTTGCTGATGGTTGAGAGGAGAGAGATGGGCGGTAGCTGGATGTGTCCTCTGGGGGTTTCCCATGCTTCAGTAGGGACACCACTGTTGCCTGTTGCCAGCTTGTTGGCACTTCTCTGGTTCTATGTATGGCAGTAAAAAGCACCACCAGCCATTCCCGTCCCCATCTCCCCAGATTCTTGAGAAACTCTGGAGGAATGCCATCAACCCCTGCAGCTTTCCGGCTTTTGGTTTCCAAAAGCGCAACATTGATCTCCTCAACAGAATATGGGAAAGAGGGTGGGGATTCCTCCGGGCATTGTTGAAGGTTTCTGCAGAGTTCCTGCTGGACCTGGCATGTAATCTTGTCTGTCAGTGTCTTGCTGTTAGAAAGAAGATGAGAGGCAATAGCATTTGCTGTCACCTTTGCTGAGCGTTGTGTTACTGGCTGGGATCCTCCAAGTTGTCACAAAAGAGCCCATGCCTTATGGCTCAAATGGGTGAAATCAAGGCTTTCAGTGGTCTCTTTCCACCTTTCCAGGTGCACCGAATTCAAAGACTCAAGCAGCACAGTGGTTTTATCTAGGTTGATGCTCTTTTCATATTCCCTCAGGAGAGACTCGGATTCTTTTGTCCTGCAGGGGGTGACAGCCTTGCAGTGACCACGTGGGATGTACTTCTTAGCGGTCGATTTTAGGACGTTTGTAAAACGACCAAAGTTTCTAGGTATCCGTTTGAGCCGTGGGAGCTGAGATTCTGTTTCTGAAGTGTAGGCGGGCCAGTTAGCCTTGCGGAAATTCCAACGCGGCTTTGGCACAGACTGCAGAAGAAGCACTTCCAGGGCAATCTGGAGGATGATTGGGTGATGTTGGCTATGTGGGAAGTAGCTCAGAATGGTTCTTGTTGTGGCCAGTGGGACTCCTGCACTATTATGGGGTCACAAGACACAGGTCAGGGTTGTGATCCGTTGTCCACCTTGCAGACCGAAAAGATCCAGATTGCTTCAGATCATAGAGCAGGTGGAGGTCTTCAAGGGAGGCCCATTCTGTGATCTGCTCCCCAGCTGTGTCATTTGAGCAGTATCCCCAGTCTACGTGATGGCTGTTAAAGTCACTATGTAGATGGCTGGATGAGGAAGGGAAGGTAAAATGGGATCAGGCCACATGATGTTAGGTGGCTTGTATATGTTTAGTATAATGGATGTCCCTAATTCTAACCACGTTGATCTCTCTTCCTCTGGTTGATTATTTTTCCAAAACTTCCCCATCCTTTAATCCATTTCGCATATACACTGCTAGCCCATGTTTTGGATGGTTGACAGCAGCGATTTTAATATAGTCATAAAGTTTCCAGACATAAAATCTATCTTCTTCTTTCACATGTGTGTCTTGGAGGACCACAATGTCAATGTGATGGTCTTTGAGGGTTCTCAAGAGGTAATCCTCTTTTCCCCTGAACATCCCTTCTATATTAAGTTGGTATATTCAGAGGACTGGCCCAACTGTTCTTTTTTGGTCCTGGAAAGCGTGGTTTGAGGAAGTATAATCGTTGCTACATTCACTGGGAGGTCGGTAAAATGACTTCCAATGGCCAGTTGATGACTTTGGTATGTTGGTGGATTTGCACAAAACGCAGAGCATAAAAAACACCAGCACTTAACAGAAGCACCATGTGAAGGTTGTCGTCTTGTTCCCATAGAGAGGTTAAAGTGACTTTCTTAAGGTCACACAGCAGGCCATTGGCAGAGCCAAGAATAGAACCCAGGTCTCCTGAATCCCACTTCCTGCCCTTTGTACTAAATCATGCTACCCCAAATAAACCAAAAAAGCTTGTGATGGGCTGAGATTGTGTTTGTTTTTTCCTGGTTCCCTAGCAAATGGTAGTAGCCTTGCTCACTGCATTTGCCCATGTTGTCGTCTCCACCATCCTTACAAATACCTTCGACCCATCTCCCTTACACTTCCAAACTCATTGAACACACTGCCACAACCATTACTTCAAGTTCTCTTCTCCAGCTCCAGCTCGGAAGTTTCCCAGATCTGTCCCAGTGCTAAGCCGACTGTTTGCACAAGGCCGATCATTAGGGATAAGTAGAGCAGGGAGCAATGAATGTGGCTAATTTCATATAATTATGGATACCAATCCTCCTCTTATTCTCTGTGTGTGTCTGTTTATAGGGCAATTACACAGTAGATAGGCTGCAATTAGAGTGATTTTCTCTGAGGGGCTGCACTTGTACCACTGAGTGCTGAACTGGGTGGACTCCAAATGGGAACTCCACCTCCTCCTATCATTGGTGTTCCCCCAGCATTAAGTTCCGCCTCAGACTTGACTCTGAGAACTCAAAGTGTTTTTCACAAGCTTGTTCATTTTGCTACCTTTACTACCTAAGTGTTTCCCAGTAACATACCTCCTCTGGCACTGTCTTTCTCCTCTTCCCTTTGTATGTGTGCATAACAATTTGCTCTTAAAAAGGTATTATCTTCTGCATCTTCAGGGGGGAGGGATAGCTCAGTGGTTTGAGGATTGGCCTGCTAAACCCAGGGTTGTGAGTTCAATCCTTGAGGGGGCCATTTAGGGATCTGGGGCAAAAAATCTGTCTGGGGATTAGTCCTGCTTTGAGCAGGGGGTTGGACTAGATGACCTCCTGAGGTCCCTTCCAACCCTGATAGTCTATGATTCTATGATTCAGCGTAGTATAAGAAATGGAAGCAACATGCAATAAAAGTAAATAAAAATATCTATCACTGAGTATCTCCACAGCTCAAATCTACACGACAGTTTTCATAGCTGGTGTATGAAAAGCCCAAGCTATGGTGGATTGGATGGATCAGAAGACTTGTAATAGGAGAAAGAATCTTTCATCTCTAAGACATCAGTGGGACTCCAGCCCAGGTTGGGAGTGGCTGAGTGTTATTACCACCTTCTGGCTGCTTGGTGTTATGTGAAATGAGTTGCTGGTCTTAATCCAGTTCCCAGTGGACCAAGGGGCCACAGTACAAAGCTGCATCCACCCTGGGAGTCTCAACAGAGAAGAAAAAGACTGAACTATCCTGTTAGTCCTGTGCTACAGGGGAGATCTGCCAGGCGGACAAGGCATTTGTTATATGTTTGTACAGCACTTAGACAAATGGGTCCCAACTTGGCTGTGGCCTCTAGACGCTACCGCAATATACATGGCAAATAATAACAAAGTTGGCAGAGGGGGGGAAGCTTTCCCTGATGCTGTGTAGCTCTATCTGCTCAGTGATTAAACTGACTTCACTCCCCAGGACTGTGCATCCAGCACTTTTCACCAGAACTAATTTAATATGTAATGAAGTTAAGACAATAAATAAAGTCTCCACGGCCAGTAACTGAAGAAATGTCACCTGGGGCACTGCCCTTAGCTGCCTGTGGGCTACTCAAGTTCTAGCTGCTCAGGTTGCTGAAACAGCTGCCTTGTTTTGCTGTCAAAATTGACGCGGCCATGAAAACACAAACCTGGCTTCTATTCTGCCTCCAAGACCATCAGCAAAAATCCCCAGCTACGTGATGAATGTCGAGTCTTCATGGCTGCTGCTGAGATGGGAAGCAGAGAAGACACAGCTTGATTGATTTTCACTGGATAGGTTGAGTTGTAGCTGCAGTAGTTTACAAACTGTTTCCCTGGCTTGTTTCTAGCACTGAGAAACTAGTGCTGAGAAATGGGGGTGGAGGCACTCGGGGAATCAAAAATAAGCCTTTCACCTCTAGGTCACCAGTTTGAACTCAGCACTAAACAGCAGTAACTGGATACCATTAGAATCTTCGGACTGGTCCATGAAATGGGTCTGGATGGTTGCAGTTCAGTTCTTAGCGAACAAATGACCACCTCACAACAAACACCCTACCAAAACTAGTTAGCCTATTGTAGGCAGACTCAACAGGGAGATCAGCGCTTGAAAGGGCATTTAGACAGACATCCCCACCATCCGTCCCCATAGAGAAGATTTTTCAGGGCAGGGATGAGCTATACTGGCAGGGGCCAACATAGATGTGGGAAGCTGGCATTGCTACTTCCTCTGCTGTTCCTGCCCGGCAGGCAAACTTTAGTTTTCAGGCCTGTAAGTTTTACACCTTTGAGCAGTACACAAATCTTTAATATATTATAAGCAAGTGTGTCTATAAATTTATCCTCAGCCTTTTCTCCCCTCAACCTGCAGGTTTTACTATTAGCGCATTCTCCACAGGCCACAGCGTGGGTGCAGTGGCTGTTATGGGAGTGGGATAATGCCATTCCCACCCCATAACACTGCACTTCCAGAGACTTCTGCCTCTAACATACTCAGGTCATAGGAAGACACTTGGAAAGGAGAAATGCCAAAAAGTAGCCATCATACGAACTTGCAATAGAGGCAAAACAAAAACAAATCCCTGGTTAGGTAATACTTCAGGATTTCCCTGTGATTATCCCAGACTCGGGGAACTCTTTCCCTCTCTGACGCTGTCACAGACTGCCTGAGTTATCACTGTACCCATAGGGCCAGCAAAAGAAGTCCCAGATGAGGGAGCTCTCGCCTACTGTGATCCAAAGGCAGAAATATGTAGCTGACATAGTTCAGCTGGGACTTTCAGGCTCACCTACTCCATCTCTGAAGAAGATCTGGATTGGTGCCCAGCAGGAGTAGTTTCCGGACATGATCATATATACAAGATAGAGCGATGGACTGGAATCCCAGTGAAAGAGCTCATCCTGGCACCACACTGTAAGAATCCATCTTTGTTATCTCTGCAGAACTCTGGTAGCCCAAGGCATCCTTGCCACTACGTTCAGAGCCCTCGTATTGAATAACTCACTTTGGAGGAATCCAAACTAACTATACACAGAAAAATAAATAAGCTGTGGGCACCAACTTAATAATTAAAATCATCTTCATTTTGGAACTAAAAACTGTGTGGCTGGTAGGGGTAAAAAGTAAAACCTAACCAAAATGAAAGACATAAGGTGAAATCCTGGCCCCATTTTAGTCAATGCCTATGTCTACACATGGAGCTAGGGAGTGTGATTCCCAGCTCACGTAGACATGCTTGCACTAGCTCTCATAGAGCTAGCGTGCTGAAAATAGCAGTGTCGCTGTGGTGGCATGGATAGCAGTGAGCGGCAGCATGGGCTAGCTCCCCTGAGTACATACCCACAGGATCCAAGCAGGTTTGTAGTCAGGGCAGCTAGCCCATGCTCCCACCTGCCACTGCCACAGCTACACTTCTATTTTTAGCATGCTAGCTCCATGAAAGCTAGTGCAAGTATGTCTGTGTAGGCTTAGAACATAACCCATATCTCCAAGTATAGACACAGCCATTTACTGCAGTGGAGCCAGGATTTCACCCTGAGATTCCAATGTTGGAATATTCTGTAATGCGCTTTGAGCCATTCTTAAGGTGAGATGGTTGCACATTAAGTGGGTCACTCAGTGGGTATGCTGAATGGTAGAAAAATTGAAAAGCCTTGTTCAGTTCCACCTAACCCATGTCACAGCCAATGCAGGATTGTTTTCTACAGTCTTCTTTTCCAGACCAAGATGTTGAAAAGTGACTGGTGATTTTGGACACCTCCGTTTTTAGATGGCCAACTTGAGAAACATTAGAGGTGCTGAGCAGTCATGCTCTGAAAATCAGGTCCCTTCAAGATGTCTCAGGTTGTGCATCCAAAACCTGAGGTATCCAAAATCACTAGCCACTTTTGAAAAGCTTGGCTCTAATGCTTTGCCCTGCCCAGTTTTCAATGTCAATTTCAAGATGGGGTGATCCCGTACTTTTGCAGGACACAGACTGCATAACACAAAGGGCTGGTCTACACCCAGCCGCTAGTTCGGCGGCTGGGGATCGAAGTTCCAGGTTCGATTTATCGCGTCTGGTCTGGACGTGATAAATCGAACCAGGAAGTGCTCGCCGTCGACTGCGGTACTCCAGCTCAACGAGAGGAGTACCGCGGAGTCGACGGGGGAGCCTGCCTGCCGCGTGTGGACCGCGTCTGAACCGCGGTAAGTTCGAACTAAGGTATGTCGACTTCAGCTACGTTATTCACGTAGCTGAAGTTGCGTACCTTAGTTCGAATTGGGGGGTAAGTGTAGACCAAGCCAAAGACATCTTTGAATTTGCACAAGCTTGTTGTAAACCAGTCTTGGTGGCACAGAAGGTTGCCACCCTAATATTTCACCTTTGGAATTATTTCTATGTTCATGGGTATAAGGAGTTTGGTAACTTCAGCCCATTCCCAGTGAACTTCTGTTGCCACCACCCACCTCAGCTGGTTCAACACTGTTGGAAGTTTCCACTCACATTGTTGCTTATATGAAACTGCATTAAATGTGGAGTATGATGTGGAACCATGAAACTACCTCTGGTGACCATCTTGTAAATTCAATACCCTTCTCCCACTGCAGGAATGCCTTCATTTCCCAAGAGAAGGTTTATTTAAATCACTAACTAGCTCTTGCTGATCTTTCAAAGCCATGTGCAGCAGAAAAGAAGGGAATATCCTGAAGGCAGGTTTTAGCTGAGGAAAAAATAAAGCCTTTGTAAGGAAATCACCACAGAATTCAAACTGGGATTCTGTGTGGGGTTATAGTGATATAGACACTTTTCATTTACTGGACTGAGACCCTCAAACAGGCATCTGATCAGAGCAACTTTCAGAAATTTCTCATCTGGAGTAAGATTGGAACCAGTGGCCTAGAGGCAAAAGACTCCGTGGCTCATGCTTGGAGCTACTATTTTTATTTATTATGTGTATTCCAGTACTGACTAAATGTGCTGGAAGCTGTCCGGATACGCAGGACAGTCTAAAGAGCATACACGCTAAGAAAAAGTATTTCAAATGTGTATCTATGAATATTTATTCTACTAAAACTGATGAATGCTCTTCAACAGTATTCCCGACTCCTTTTGTCCACTTCCCACAAATATTTGTACAAGTATATTTAGGCTCACAAAAATTTGTTTGGATAAAAACAATGTTGCAGGAGTATTTGTGCTGGAGGTATTTACACAGCCAACCTGAAATCTCTTTGTGTATGTGGGAGTCATCCTTTCTGGGAAGAAAAGCAATAGCAAGTGGCATAGGTAAATAATCACACAGCACAAAGAAAAAAATACTTGAAACAAAAATTGCAGTGAATAGATGAAGCGCATCCCTTAGGCGGAAATATGTGCATGTAAACCATTTATCAAATAATTTTTACTGTCACAAAAATCTCAGTCATGGGTAATTCACAAATTGAAAAAGAAACTAAATCCATCCAATAAACTTTTCTTTGCAAATGGTTCACTCAGCTCCCAGTATGCTCAGCCCTCTGAACCAGCTAGGCCAAGATTTCCACTATTCTGGATATCTCTGTCAGGATCATAACCAGGGCATGGGCAATTGTGCCTAATGGTCAGAGCCATGAGGGTGACCAGGCCTAGATGTTAAAGCAAAGCTGAACTGAAGTCAAGAATCAGGGCCATGGAGATCCGCGGGGAGTAGTCAAGACCAAAGCCAAGGGTTAGGGCCAGGCATCAGAAGCCAAATGCCAGAGCCAATGGGTGAGCTAGAGACGTGGGCAGGAAAAGGATCTGGGGGTCAGAGCCACAGGAGTCAAGAATGGAGAAGGGCAGCAACTGGAGCAGGCACAAGAGGCTGGGCAAACACAGGCTCTGGCTGGGTAGAAGCATAGCTGTGGCATACAATGCTGACTGCTCTGGGTTAAGCAGAAGCTTAGCTCTGCCCCTCCACCAGTAAGGAAGTTCAGTCAATCAGGCAGGCCCTGCCAGGATTAGCTATGCCCAGTGTGTTGCTAGGAGGCTGACCGTGCTGCAGCTGGCTCCCTGACAGTCTCCATTTTTGGGTGCCTGACTTGAAACATCTTTGGGGGGCTTGATTTTCAGAAAGCACTGGACACCTAGTGAAAATTACCTCCAATTAAGGTGTGTCGGTTGGTCACTGTGGCACTCAAACTCACTGGTCACTTCTGAAAATCTTATTTTTGTTCCTAGAAGAGAAACAATTCCCATCCTTTACCTTCTCCCCTCCTCATTCTTCACCCTCTGCACTGAACAAAACAGAGAACAGTACTGCCCAGCTGACATCAGCAGCAATCCAGTTCTCCAAGAGCTGAGATCAAAGCCCGCAGTGGCAGCAACAAACAAACTAGAACAACCTTAGAACAACTATTTGGAAAAGGCAGATCGGAAATCCCAGCTCCATCCAGAGTCACCTCCATTAATAGCTCTTCTCACTGGATTCTTTACCCCATTTTGGTGCTGGTCCTGGTGACTGTTTCACGTCAATTGCTAGTGGCTTTTTGGAAATGCCTCCAACCTGGATTCAGGAGCAAATGTTTTAACAAATGGGGCTGAGATTCGTGCACACTTGTGTGTCTGTATTTACACATGCAGCTTCTATGACTCCATGTGAAATATAGATAGTTGTGGCTAACTAGCCATTTGCAAGTGTAATCACAGTAAATGTGCACATAAATACAGATCCAAATTTTTGCATGCTGACTTTGGATTCCTTCTTTTTAAAATGGCCCTTGGAAGCTTCTGGAAGGGGACTGGGCCCTTTGCACCTGGCAGTTTCAGCCAGCGCTTCAAGACTGGAATGAGCTAAGTGATAATTACCAATAGCAAAAAGAATGGAACAGAGAACTCTGGGTTCTGTCCTTTCTGTTGTAGGTAATTATTATCCAGAATATTCATTTCAGGGACTTGTGCTCCTTCCAATTAGCTTTGCCTCTCTAATCTGCTCCTCATGTGGGAATGGAAAGCTTCATATGTAACAACGTTTACCTTTTAGCTCTGAAGCCTTCCTTTAAAATTAATGCATTCCAGCTGCCTTTAGACATATGTTTAATAAATATTTAAATTCTGGAAGAACTTTGCACTCCGAGCACTTAGTCTTTTAAAATCATGTTGCCATCCGGGTGCTCCCCACATGAATAGCTGATGGCAAAATGCCTTGTCTCCTTCACAAGCTCCTCTGACTCCCAGCTGTATTCCCCCTTGTTTTTCATGCAGCTTTTCAAAGAGAAATGTAAAATCAACCAGCTGCTAGATATTTATGTAACATTAGCTTTTCAATTAAAGCAAAAAAGAAGCTCTGCATTTGGGTCCTTTGGAATGTAGTTAGTGCCTGCTCTGCCCCATTACTGGATTTCTTGGGCAGGTGAAAAGCATTAGGTGTCCCATTAGGATGCATTGATCTCCTACTAGCTTAATAACTATACACAATAAGCTAAGGGAGTTTAGAACAAGCTGTAGGTTTAGAATTCTGCACTGAGTAGGAGTGAGTCTACAACAGGGGTCTCAAACTCAAATGACCACGAGGGCCACATGAGGGCTAGTTCATTGGCCCGAGGGCCGCATCACTGACACCCCCTCCTCACTGCCCCCAGTCTTGCCCCCACTCCACCCCTTCCATGAGGCCCTGCCCCCATTCCAACCCCTTCCCCGAAGTCCCCACCCCAACGCCGCCCCCTCCCTGCCCCCAGAGGGTGCAGGAGGGGTGTGGCGGGGGCTCAGGGCAGGGAGTTGAGGTGCAGCAGGCGGCTCAGGGCAGGGAGTTGGGTTACAGGCAGGGGATTGGGGTGCAGA
>NW_020664447.1:28675324-28689707 GCF_002925995.2 Terrapene triunguis
CAGGCAGGGAGTTGGGGTGCAGGAGGGGTGTGGGATGTGGCAGGGGGTTGGGGTGCAGAAGGGGTGTGGGGTGCAGCACGGGGCTCAGGCCAGGGAGTTGGGGTGTGGGGTGCAGCAGGGGGCTCAGGGCAGGGAGTTGGGGGGCGGGGTGCAGGAGGGCTTCGGGCTCCGGGGTGGCAGCGGCGCACACCGGGGCCAGGGCTGGCTGCCGGCCCCGGCCCCAGCCCCAGCCCCGCTCCAGGAAGTAGCTGGAACCATGTCCCAGCAGCCCCTGGGGGAGGGGGATGCAGGACTCTGCACGCTGCTTGCCGCTCCTCCAGGTACCTCCCCCGAAACTCCCATTGACCGCGGTTCCCCGTTCCCGGCCAATGGGAGCTGCAGGGGGGGCGTGCCTGGAAGCCAGGGCAACACACGGACGGAGCCCTTGGCTTCTCCCCCCCCCCCCCCCGCCTCACCCCCCCCGGCCGCAGGGACGTGATGCCAGCCAGCACGGGGCTCGAAGGGGGCAATCCCGCGGGTGTAGTTTGCCCACCCCTGGCCTGGAAGTAGGCCAGGGGGGCGGGCGCGGGCCGCGTGTTTGAGACCCCTGGTCTACAACATTCTTTACCCCTGCTTCCTTACTGACTAATGTACAGAATGAATAAGGGGCAAGGGGTGAGGAATGGGTATCTCTGAGGAGATGTGCTAAGGAGTCATTCTCATCATGTTAACAAAGTGCTTAGCTACACACTCTTGATCCTAGGCAGGAGTAATTTGGTGGCCACATAGCAGTGACTTATTAATGCAGGGTCACATTTCCCTGCATTCTCCATTCTGTTCAGCACATTTTAGCCTAGGCTTATTCTGGGCATGCATTCCGTCCTTTATGCTCAAAGCACCTTACAAGGATTAACTGATCAATCATAACCATGCCCCTGTGGTCCAAGTAAGCAGAGCTGGAAGGAATGGGATGAAGTTCAGAAATGGGAAATTTGGCCAGAACATCAAGGAAAACTTGTTAGTGACGAAATCTCTGAAACCCAAAGAAGTCATGAAAGCCCCACAGCTCCAGCCATTTAAAATAGGATTAGGAAAAGTACTAGTAAAAGTACAGTCAGAAATCAGCCAGGGTGCTGGGGGGCTAAATCAATGTAAGAAGGCTTTCCTGTCTATATCTAATGTGGTTTTATAACTATCGTTGTGGGCTCAGGAGAGACCACAGATTTCTCTCACAAGGATAACAGAGATTCTGTGTTATGGTGGTGACACATGGTGTCTTGAGTCCCGATGGAAGAAGAGGGTACTGTTGGCCTGCTTTGAACTCTAGCCCCCTTTGCTGAGAGAACCAGAGCTAAGGAGGAGCTAAGCAGGGAGGGGAGCTGATAAACAATTAGGAGGAGTGGTTAGGTGAATGTAGTCCCTATCCATAGGGAATTCTCACCTCTGCCTTTCACAGAAGGCTTGGGTATAGGCTTGTGTCATGCAAGAATTCACAGGGCTGATTTAGATCAAGAAATGAAGACCCTAGATTCTCAATGGAACAAGGGACTGAGGATAAGTTCCCCATAAAATATTCTGCAGTGCTGCTACATGATGGAAGCTGGTGTGAAGCAGAGCATGGGTGAAACAGCAAGTAGTTGTTTTGTTTTGATTTTGCACTTCTACAGCTCCTTTCATCTGAACATTACAAAGCACTTTAGAATAACGTATTAATGAACCCTCGCTACATCCCTGTGGCATGGGTTTCTATTATGATCCTTATTTCACAGATGGGGAAATTGAAGCACAAAGAGGCAAGTCAAAGTCATTAGAAACAAAGGCTGAAAATCAGGAATTCTGGGTTCCATTTCCAGCTCTACCACTGACTTTCTGTGTGACCTGTGGGCAAGTCACTGATCCTGATTGACGCTACCTCAGTTTACCCCTCTGTAAAACATGAACAATACCTACCTATACAGAGAATGTGAGTTTTCCTTAGTTGATGCTTCTAGAGCATTTTAGGCATCTTGTGAAAGGAGCTGTATAAATTAAAATAGTTATTTATGAATTACATGTCTTGCTGGAGTTCATATGATGAGTCAATGCAGCATCAGCAACAGAATCCAGCAATCCTGATTCCCATACCATAACTCTTTGAGGATATACTCTCTATGTGGATTATGAAATGATTGTTCGATTCCAAAAGCATTGCCTGCAGATGTGATTTTAGCTAAGGTCCTGCCTTCAGAGTTCATCATGTACATGTCTCCTTTGTATCTGTGGGTATGTCTACACTGCAATTAGACATCCGTGGCTGAGCCATACCAGCTGACTCAAGCTGATAGGGAAGGGCTGTTTAATCATGGTGTAGAGGTTTGGGCTTGGGCTGGAGCCTGGGCTCTAGGACCCTGTGAAGTGGGAGGGTTCCAGAACTCAGGCTTTAGCCCAAGACGAAATGTCTAACCCACAATTAAACAGCCCTATAGCCTGAGCCCCATGAGCCCAAGTCAGCTGGCACGGGCCAGCCACCGGTGTCTAATTGCAATGTAGACATACTCAGAGAGGCCAATGGTGCTGAATGGACAGCTCCCTCCTTATGGGTATGTCTGGGTCACACCCATGACAAAGCAGCCTCCATCTTCCCCAGTCTCTCGAAATTCTTACAGCCCATTGTGGCCAAAATATCTCTCAAAGCAAAGAACAATAACTGAAAAGATTCCTAGATTGAAAAATAGGTTGTAGGGTTCAAGTCAAACACTTCTTTTAGCTACAGCTGGTCAAAAAACTTTTTGTATACAGTGTTGCTCTAGCCATGTTGGTCCCAGGATATTAGGGTATGTCTACACAGCAAAGACAAAGCCCGAGCCCAGAAGCCTACAAAGTAATGAAAGAGCCCCACAGCCCAAGCCCTGCAATCCTAAATTGGCAGGCATGGCCCAGCCGCAGGTATTTCTTTGCTGTGTAGACATACCCTTGGGGCATGGCTACACTTGCAAATATAGAGTGCTTTGAGTTAAACCAGCCTTGGTAGATCGCAGTAGGGAAAGCGCTGGCATGGCTATATTTGCAGCACTTACAGCAGCCACAGACAGCAGTGCATTGTGGTAGCTATCCCAGCATGCAAGTGGCTGTAACGTGCTTTTCAAATGGGGGGGGGGTGGGGTGGAGTGTGACAGGGAGTGTGTTGTGTGTATGTGGGGGGAGAGAGAGTGAGTTTTTGGGGGGCTGAGAGCATGTCAGCCTGCTGTCTTGTAAGTTCAGACAGCAGCAGATCCCCCCTCCTCATCCCCCGCCTCTCTCTCACACACACAGCATTCCACAGTAATGGTTTGCTTTGATAACCACATTCCTGCAGCGATTCCAAAACAACAACAAGAGTGGCCACTTGACTTAAGGGGATTATGGGACGTTTCCGGAGGCTGATCAGAGTGCAGTAATGCAACACCTCGTTCACACTGACGCCCGGGCGTTTCACCCGAGGCGCACCAAGCGTTATGCTTCTCACCAAGGTAGATTACCAGGAGTGCTCTAGTCACAGAGTCAAAGGCTCTAAGTGCCTTGCCAGTGTGGTTGGGTCATGAGTTAGGGTGCCCGGGGCTGCTTTAATGCGCTCTAACTCGCAAGTGTAGCCAAGCCCTTAGAGAGACAAGGTGGGTGAGGTAATAGCTTTTATTGGACCAACTTCTGGTAGTGAGAGAAACAAGCTTTCAAGCTTACACAGAGCTCTTCTTCAGGTCTGGGGAAAGTACTCAGTGTCACAGCTAAATACAAGGTGGAACAGATTGTTTAGCATAAGTAGTTAACACACATTTCAAGGGACCTCTCAAGGTGAAGTGGCCCCGCCCAGAGGCTATGATATGGAAATTAGGTACGCTAATCCCCACAGGTTGTGTTTATCCATAATCAGAGAGCCTGTTTAGCACTCATTCAGCTGGCAATCTAGAAAGTGCACATGCTCAGAACTACACCTTAAAGAGAAGTTGAAGAGGTTTTAGTAAGTGTGTCTCAGGATAGAAATGGTTTGTTCCATTTGGATTCTGTTAATTTTCTTTCAGAGCCATTCTTGCTGATATTATGTGTGGTAGATAAGACTCTCTAATTATATACTGTAATGAATGCATTTTTATAAATAGCATCAATTGTTCTACGGGGACACACTAATCTGAATTGGTTCTTGCTCAGTGTTTTGAAATCTCTGTCCCCTTTCCCTGTCTTCCATACACACCGAGAATATTTTCCAAAAATACAATTCCAGTTGGGTGCTTTTTGGTCTACAGAATAGGACACTGGATGCTGCTCCTGGCTCTGCCCCTTACCTGCTGTGTAACCTTGGACAAGTCACTTCACATCTCTGTGTCCCCGTCCCCTGCTCCCTCACTCCCCCGTCACACCCCACCCCTGATTACTCTTTTTCTGTCTTGCCTATTTAGTTCATAAGTTCTTTGGGTCTGGGACTGTATTGTGTGTGTACAATGCTTAGCACACTGGGCCCCAATCTTAGCTTGAACATACACACATTGCTGTAATAAAAATAATAATGATGATGATTTAAAATACTCCATGATTTCAAGGACAAAATTTTGTACATGCCCAGCTTGTGGACCTCTGATGCATATGTGTGTAAGCAGGGTCTGAATGAACTCTCCTCTGACAGCTAGTTGGAGAGGGGAGACACTTCAGGAGCAAACTGTATTTACATAAACACACCTACTCTGCCAAGATATGCTGCAAATAGAGCTATGTTGCTCAAAGTGATCAACTTTGGCTGATGTTGGGTTACAAATCACTTTAGTACTGAATGCAGGAGTAGTGAAATGTTGTTGTCTTTATTGTATGAATAAAGGGGTTCAGAACTGTCCTTAACCTGTCCCAAATGAGGGGGTCACCCTCAGATGAAAGGACCTTGTTAAGCCAGGGGCTCGAATGCCAGACCCCTATGAAAGTAAAAGGGGTGGGGACAGATGTCCTACTTAGGAGGTATGGCCTCTCCTTAAGGGTCCCTGGTCTGGTTTAACCTGTTTCTCCCCACTGTTCAAAGTTAGACCTAAATACATTTCATTAAGAGCCTTTTGTTATTCAAGTACGCAATAAAAGCTGAAATCACTTGTGGTGGGGCAGTGTGTCTGCCCAGCCTGCTGAGAGCTAAAAATCACTAAGGGTTTTTTTTACACTGGCACTTTACAGCTGTAAAGCAAGTTTCAGTGCTGTAAAGCACGAGTGTAGACAGTGCACCTTAGCATTGCCAGTGTAGACTAACCTTAAGAGACTGATCTACAGAAGTCACAGCAGAGAGGGAGGTGACAGCAGAAGGTAACTGACAAGCGGACAGCAAAAGTGGCAAGCAGTTGGCTGGTGGGAGTGGCTGGCAGGGCAGCTAGGCAACAAGAAATAGCAGCTGGCAGGATGGCCAGGCTGCAAGGAACCATGGCTGGTGGGGTGGTCAGCCAGAGCAAGTGCTCAGATGGCAGAGTAAGCAAGATGCCTTCTTCCCTGGGTGGGAAGTGAACTTACACAGATGCACCTCTGAACCCTGGATCCTCACTGACCAAGGACAACCACTGTGAGTGGGATATAGTGAGGGAGCAGAGGAGGGCACAGAAAAGGAACTTTTGGTTGTAGAACTCAAGAACATGAGGCGGAAGGCACTGCCCCACGCATTCTGGGTTGGGTGTCTTGCTCACAGTTTTATGTTTATGAATCCTGCTTGTGGCATTTTCCCTAATTAATGTTGTTTGACTTCCCTCCTTTCATTAAAAGTTTATTTTCTACACTCAGACTCTGTGCTTGTGAGTGGGGAAGTATTGCCTCTCAGAGGCGCCCAGGAGTGCTGTGTAATTTTTCCCAGATTACTGGGTGGGGCTCAAGCCAGTTCTGTGTTGTATTGTTGAAAAGGAACCCCTAGATATTGAACCTGTGCCTGGTTGCTGCCTGCTCCACCTGGCAGAAGGGTTACATGTGCAAATTGGCGTTTGTGTATGCCAGCCCTGATTGTTCCATTGTTAGCCTGAGGTACTTGCTGCCCAAGCTGAGCATGTATTGGAGGTCACACCCTCAGCCAAAGGAGGAAATGGGAACTCCTTGTACTACTCAATAGCAGTCCTTCTGGCAGGTTGAAAGGAAGTTCTGACCAGTCCTTCTGGCTGGGGAGGATGAGAGCTGGAAAGCAAAGCTTTAGGGTTGGAAGTGAGGACAGGCGAGGAAAGGGAGATCTTGGTGGGGTGGTGAGCAGAGGTCAATCCAGGGGGACAGTTCAAGACAGAAGGCAGCCATGGTGCCCACACACATGCTACATTAGGATTTCTTTGGTCTTTTGGTTGCTTCTAATTGCAACACTTGCACTCTCAAGCATCCTTGCCCTCTTGTCTGCTTTGTGCATCAAAGCCTGGACGTGGGATCCAAAATCGCAGCGCCCAGCACAGGAAATAGAAAGCACCACACCAGGACCAGGCTTCCAACAGCTCATTAGCAAAGAGTTTAGTGTAAAAACCCTGGCAGATCCCCATGAGCAGTTGGCTATATTGAGAGGCCCAGGCTGTATCCTGCTATTACATGGGGAGCAAACACAGTATTGCTGCAGAGATAAAGAGCTCCTTGGCACTGACAGAAGGAGACATGTACAGTCGGGTTTCAGAGCTGAGCTGTTTCATCCAGCCAGAGAGCTGCTGTTCTCTTTGAGGGACCTGGTGACATGGGAGATGGCCAGGGGGCAGCAGGGCTTCTAAGTGTATAATTGCTTTGGGTTCTCTCTGATGCCAAACTCTGTCACATTTATAGATAAGGCTCAGAGACAGACAAACATTCAGGCTGCACAGTAGGCTGGAGGGCTCCACTGCTAGGAGTATTAACTACAGTATTCTCACTGTTCCTAGAGCCATATGTAAGGGAGGAACCCATACTCAGCTCTGCAGCTCACACCCAGCTCTGCAATATATGCTCTCTCTATCCTCTGAGTATACCCTCTGTGTAGACTGAGGTTATGTCCCTACATGCCCCTGGAAGGAAACTGTGAAGGCCAATGTTGCCTCCACAAAAGGCACAGTATGACCCCCTGGCTGAAGAATATTTATCTGTCTGGGTGCCTGGTATCTGACTGTTCATATAGGCAGGAGTTGCCCATGTATGGGACAACATATGGGCAGTTGGCAGGAGACTGCACCTGCAGGCCAGGTCTATGTCCCCACAACTGTGTGCAGGCTGAAGCCATCTGACTCAGGGACATATCCCAGGCCCCTGGTGGGAAGAACATTCCTCCAGAACAGTGCAGCAGAGTGACTGACCTTGCATGAAAGCCAAGCAGCTCTCGATGCAGCAGAAGATACACACATTTTGGTGGCTGTCTTTATATGGCAGCAAGGAAGATGCAGAGATCAAATCTCAGGTTTGCTCCATCTCTGAGCTAGCATTTTCCAGAGTGACTGATTCATGAGCTCTCAATTTGTGCATACAGCTCTGCCTGGAGTGTATATTTAATTGTTCAATATACCGTAACACTCACTGGTTCCTGTGTTATCCACTCATCCCAGTACTGAAGCTGCCACCCTCCCAGAACAGTCATTTCATTAAATGAATTTCCTTTCTCTGATTACCTCTTTATGCAATTAGTATTTTCTGTGCAGATCACAGAGCATTTTGCCACCACGATACCTAAAGCAATTAATAAGCCTCATCTGGCAGCAGTGGCAGGCTGAATCTGAAGAAAGGGATCTCATTGCTCACACATTTCTCTTCTGTCACTGGCTAGCTGATCCTTCAGGCTACAGGTACCGTCTCATCCACTCCCATCACTGTAGTGCATCAGCAGGCATTACCCTAATGTGCACAAGGTTTGGCACACTCTGTATACCAGATGGGATTGGTTCCTCCTGGTCCCACCTCTTCCTGAGAAGGACAAGGATTTGAATCATAACATCATAGGATCATGGAAGAGAGAGAGAGATGGGAAAGATTGGTTGGATTGATGAGTCCATTCTACAGTGAGCATGGGGAGAAATTTTGATGATTTTCCCCCTTCCTATTTTCTCCCCTCTCTACCCCCACTATGGGGGAAAAGGAGCGTGAAACTCAGACTGCATGGCAGCCCTGTCCCTGGTCTAGAAATGGAATGATTGTGCATTCTCACCAATGTGAGAGCTCTGTGGATAGGAAGGACCCACACTTTGGGGAAAATGCAAAAAAAAAAAGAACATTTTTGTTTGACTCTAAAAGAGCCAAGCATTTGCATTTCAATTCATTTCAATGAAAAACATTCATGTAACCCTTTCAGGTCCTGCACCGCTTAGCTCTCAGATCTCCTGATCTCCATACACACAGCTTATGCCCCAACATTGACATCAGTATCGCCACCCCGTTTTCCCCACCATCTGCCACTCTTCATGCTTTCCTCCAGGCTGCCCCCTGTGCATAGAATGAGCTTCCCATCTCAGCGTGCCAGATCCCCACATTCTCATTCAGACCCACTAACCGATGTCAGCCAATTGGCCTCTGCACCCCAACATTAGGGTAACATAGCATAGAATGTTGAGTCAGTCTGAGCCAGGGCCAGCTCTACCTTTTTTGCCACCCAAGTGGTGAAGCAAAGAAAGAAAAAAAATAAAGCGGCCGCAGCAGTGCCGCCGAAGAAGAAGAAACTAAAAAGCTGCCGCCGAACTGCTGCCGAAGAAGAAAAAATGAAAAAGCTGCCGCCGAACAGGGCCGCCCAGAGGGGGGGGGCAAGTGGGGCAATTTGCCCCAGGCCCCCACGAGAGTTTTCCGGGGCCCCTGGAGCGGGGTCCTTCACTCGCTCCGGGGGCCCCGGAAAACTCTCGCGGGGCCCGGGCCCCCGGAGCTTCTTCCGCTCTGGGTCTTCGGCTGCAATTCGGCGGCGGGGGGTCCTCACGCCCCAGGACCCACTGCCGAAGTGCTGGGTCTTTGGCGGCAATTCGGCGGTGGGAGCCCCCCGCCACCGAAGACCCCAGGCCCCCTGAATCCTCTGGGCGGCCCTGCCGCTGAAGAAGGGGGAGTGCCACCCCAAGAACGGACGGAGTGCCGCCCCTTCAGATTTGCTGCCCAAGGCACCTGCTTCCTTAGCTGGTGCCTAGAGCCGGCCCTTGTCTGAGCTAGACGGACACTCCAACAAGAGTGAAATGCACGGGATAGAAACCTCAGGAGGGGGGATAAGAAGAGCCACTGAGGTGAATGGAGTAGTTCACCCCTCAGAGATAGTTTCAGGCTGTAGTCATCTCCAGGGGGTGTTCTTATTCACCAGAGAACACCTCATTCAGATAAATAGGCAACATTATGCTTCTCTGAGCCTCCTCTGCTGCAGGTGAATGTTTAGAGCCCCCTCCCCATGCATAACATGGTCTACACCTAAAATTTAGGTCAACCTATCTACATTGCTCAGGGCTGTGAAATTTTCACACCCTGGGCACCGGGTGTAGATGTGGCTAGGTCAAATGGGAAGATTCTGCCGTCAACCTAGCTACCATCTCTTGGAGAGGTGCAATACCTACATCCATGGAAAAACTCCATCAATGTAGGAAACGTCTACACTAGGCACTACAGTGGCAAAGCTGCAGCACAGTAGTTGTGCTGTTGTAGTGGCTGTAGTATAGACATACCGTAAGCCCAGACACTCTCCTGTCCTTTCCTGCCTCTAGCTTGTACATGTACGCCTCACAGCATCGCCATCTTCCCACCTCTCCATGGCCTCCCCATGCTTACCAGGGCCACAGAGTGGCCAGGAGATGGGTGGAGTTGGTGGGAGGAGGTCTCAAAGCAGCAATGGTATGGGGGGGCTCAGAGACAGCAGGGGCTGTGGGTGTGTTGCAATGGGCATGATGGGGAGAACGTTGGACGTATTGGAGCGGTGTCAGAGTAGTAGTGGAGCAATCTAAGCAGTGAGGAGGTGTTGGAGCAGTGCAAGGAAGAATGGGATGAAGAGGAGGGGGTCAGAGCTGTATAATGGGTGATAATGGGGGGGCTTCAGCTCTGTCCCCAAAATAGTCCCCATACCCATGTCCCCCATTTAAAATCTGTCCCCACTGAATCTATGCTAGTCCCTGCATTCTTCCTGCATCCTCTCCCCAGCCTGCAGATCCTGTGTTGACACCTGCCTCTCTGTGGGGAGGTGGGCTGTGGAGAACCAGGCTGTTCTGGATAAGAAGAGAGACATGAGGTGAGGTGATGATGCAGGGGCAGGGAAGGGACTAATATGCAGCCAGTGCATTCTGTGACTGGGGTAATTACTGCTAAGGACCCAGAGACAGTGGCATGAGGGAGCTTGGCAGTGATACTTGGGGATACTGAGACATTATTTTTTGAACCAAGAAAATTAAATGGACAAAAGCTTGGTTAACACAGAGTTAAGCTTGCCTGGTGCTGCCTTGTGCCCTTCCACAATGCAGAGAGGGGTTAAACTTAAGCATCAGAAAACCAGGAAATAAAAAGCTAACGTACACACCTCCCCTGCAATACAACCTTGATGCTGGCCTCTTTGAGTGATGCCCCAGCTACCAGTAACATACTCACTAGTACTCTGTCCTTACGGATGCCACAGAATACTCTGGGAACAGAGCACATGAGCACTGGAGGACCAAGGCATTCTGCCCACAAGAACACATGGGTCTCTCAGTTCTTATATTGTGCCTGCTTGTGAACACTTCAGGACAGAGACTTCCTCTTGGGCTGAGCATGCTTTGCCTGCTGTAAAGTGTCAGGGATGGCTACAGTGCTATATAAAGTCATCACGCTTAGAGCTCAGCAGTCCCAGTGTCTTTGCACCAGCCACCAGCTCTTTGGCTTTGTGTGCTGAGGGAATCAGAAGTGTGTTTCCACCCAGATTCCTGCCCTTATCACTTGGGGTTTGTGGACTTCTCCCGACAGCTGGGATGTCAGGGGATGAGAAGGGAGCCTTCACCTCCTTGTCCTGTAACTGGCAGTCTCCAGGCTTCCTGCTCAACACTTCTTGCTGTTGTCTGCAATATTCCATTGATTTAAAGCCCTGCTGAAGTCTCAGTCAATAAGGGATTTGCTGCATGTGCTTCAATGTGTTACCAGTGATGTTGAGGGGGAAAAAAAAGCCATGAGTTCCTCTGGCAGGCTGCTTGAGTTTTTAAATTGATCACAGCGGCCCCAGACTATGTTAAGGGATTATCTGCATCGCCCAGTGTGAGTTGCTGATAGAGGTAAGTGAAGCTGATGATACTGTAAATGGCCCAGATAGTGCAAGGGACAGGGAGTCTGCCCTGTGGAAGTGTGTAAGAGGAATACGATCACAGGGCTAACTTATGGCTTTAAGCAGCTGGCCGTATAGAAGGGGCTTAAAGTGGGTCATGCAACAGCCATAGTCTAAGGAGGAATTCTAGCTGATTTTGGAGCTCTGATAACCTTTGACAAATGCAGCCATGTGGTGTGGTGGGTGGGGGTGGTCATGGCACTCCCTTGCCCCCTTTGGGAGATCTAGCAGAGGCTCTAGCCTAGTATAATACAGTCCCTACTCTGCTGGCTCCTCCCCATGGGTGTAAGGAGTAGAATCCTTGCACAGTCTTTCTACTCAACTCGCGCACCCACAGGGCCATCCGCCTTCTGGCCCTGAGTCTCAGTCATGGCATGAGATGCCAGGGGATGTGCTCTGTGCATGTAGGGCTGTTACAGGAAGTGACAGATGAACTAGTGTGGGATAGACTAAGTTCTTTCATCTTTCCTGCTGAACTTAAATCAAACCTAAATCTGCAGTCATTGTTGGGGAGGGAAAATTTGGTCAATTTTGTTAATGTTTTACCCATCTCTGCATTTCCTGCTCCTTGCCAGGACCAGAAGCACCAGTGTGTTGGGAGAGGCTGCTGTTGCACTATTTATCCTCTGTTCTTGGAGAGGCTTCTTGTGAGCTCAGTTTTGCAGACCCACTAGTCTGAGACACAGGGGCAGCTCTAGCTTTTTTGCCACCCCAAGCACGGCAGGCAGGCTGCCTTCGGTGGCTTGCCTGCGGGAGGTCCCCAGTCCCGTGGATTTGGCGGCATTTCTGCGGGAGGTCCGCCAGTCCCACGCCTTCGGCATACCTGCCGCCGAATCCTGACTGCCGCCCTCGCAGGGACCGGCAGGGCGCCCCCCGTGGCTTGTCACCCCAGGCACGCGCTTGGAGCGCTGGTGCCTGGAGCCGCCGCTGCTGAGACAGTCCACTGAAGGTTCTGAGATGTCTCTCTGAATGAGAGTCTAGGCTATTAAATGTTCAGCCCTTATTAATTATAGGACTGATTCTCTTCCCCATGCACCATCACACTCCATGCTTCCTGACTGAAAACCAGCTGCTTTAGTCTGGAGAGGTTGTCTTGTTTGGCTATCACTGCTACAGCCAAGAGAGTACTGCCTATGGTAGGGAGTACACTGTGGAAATGACAATAAGGTATAAGCCAGTCTGCATTCTCAGTACTTGGATGTCATTCTCTGGCAGTTTCTCTTTGGAGTCTGGTCCTGAAGTTTTTTTGCTGCAGGATGGCTACCTTTAAATCTGCTATTGTGTGTCCGGGGAGGTTGATATTAGGACAAGACAGATATTAGGAATATACAAAATATACAATATACAAAAACCTCCCTTGGTGTTCACACCTCAACTGCTAGAAGAGGGCCTCGTCCTCTCTGATTGAACTAACCTCATTATCGCTAGACTCTTGCCTGCATATTTATACCTGCCTCTGGAAATTTCCACCACATGCGTCTGACGAAGTGGGTATTCACCCACGAAAGCTTATGCTCCAATACTTCTGTTAGTCTATAAGGTGCCACAGGACTCTTTGTCGCTTTTTGAATGAATCAAGGCTCAGTTGAGGAGCAGATTGGATAGCTAGCTCTTATTTTATTAGTTTACAATAATACATTGCAGATGTAGCCATGTATACAAATACTGTCAATATCTTCCTGTCTAGCCGACCTATCTTCTTCTTGTATCCATCTTCCGCAACAACCCCCTTCATGTCTCATTTGTCACCTTAGCTTGTAAGCTCTTTAGGGCAGGGATTGTATCTTTCTCTGTTTGGACAGCAGCCAGCACAACAAGTTCTAATCATGATTGGGAAATCACGATACTATTGTAACAAAATAAATAATTGCCCTGTGTGTATCAGTGGGCGGGGGAGGGGGAGTATGGTGCTTACACCCAACTGCACAGCTCACTGCACTGCTTGTAATGCCATTTTTCTCCAGAAGGTTTTACACTCCAAAGCCCCTTTCTCACCCATCTAGGCAGAGGAAAATTCAAAAGTACCCAGAACAGGTCTATAGAGTGACGCAGAGAGTTATTCTTTCCAGCAAGTTATCATGCAAAGAACGTATGTTTGGTGTCCAAGGGAAGACAGAGAAGGGTTAACTTCTCTCTGGTATGCTCCTTCTGCTCTGATGTCTGAACTACATGCAAATCTTCAGCAGCTCACTACAGACTCATTCCATGTCAGAATAACCTGCACACACATACCCCCAGGGCTCTGAAATACTTGATAAGTGCATCTCACAGACACATTGAGCTGCTGTGACTACCCCTTCCAAGAACAGATCTGAGGCTGTTGTATTTTGGCTGATCACTTACAACTCACCGAAAAATCTTTCCTGGAGATGGATTATCTGCCAAAATCAGAAACCACATGGAGGGACTGCTCACTGCTTCACCCAATAGCTTTGCCTGATCACACCCAGGAAGACCCCAGTCCCCACTGGTAAATTAAAGCAGATTCACAAACTAATTGTAAGCAATAAAGGGCCTAGTTTGCTGAGAATAAAATGTATAAAATGGACATTGCTGATCACAAATCTGAACTTATTACACAATTACACAATTATTACAAAAAGGTAATGAGGCATTTTATAGTAGTGGGCACATGGTGGGCCTGGTGTACTGGATAAGAAACCTCCACAGAGCATTCAGGAACAGATCTCATTTCCGGGAATGTTACTGCTTTTCATAAGTATCTCGCTGAACAATTTTCAGCCCATCATTCCTTTGCAACTGTTTGCTTCAGCTCTTCCCTGTGATTGTTCATGTGCGATTGGCCAGCTAAATCAAAAGGTGGTGTTTCATCTCCCTGAATGGATGCCTGAACCTTCTAGAACTACATAGTAATGACTAGCAGCAGGGCCGATGCAAGGAAGTTTCGCGCCCTAGGCGAAACTTCCACCTTGCGCCCCTCCTCAGCCCTGCGGCAGCTCCCCGCCCCCCCCCCCCCTGGGGCCCCCCCCCCCCCGCAGCAGCTCCCCACCCTAGCTCACCTCTGCTACGCCTCCTCCCTGAGCACGCCGCCCCCGCTCTAATTCTCCTCCCCTCCCAGGTTTGTGGCGCCAAACAGCTGATTGGCGCCACAAGCCTGGGAGGCAAGAGAAGTGGAGCAGCGATGGCGTGCTCGGGGAGGGGGTGTAGCAGAAGTGAGCTGGGGTGAGGAGCCCTGCGGCAGCTTCCCCC
>NW_020664447.1:28689807-28747338 GCF_002925995.2 Terrapene triunguis
TAATTCTCCTCCCAGGCTTGCGGCGCCAAACAGCTGATTGGCGCTGCAAGCCTGGGAGGTGGGAGAAGTGGAGCGGCGACTGCGCGCTCGGGGAGGAAAGCTGTAAAAAAAATTGGGGGCACTGCTTTTTGGCGCCCCCAAATCTTGGTGCCCTAGGCAACTGCCTAGTTCGCCTTAATGGTAGCACCGGCCCTGACTAGCAGAGAGGTGAATATTTAATCTCACACTGGATATACATTTTCAGACAAATAACGATTCATGCTGAATAGTGTGAAACTAGGTGTTTCTGAACATTTTCACCAAATTAAGCTCAAAGGTAGAGCTGCTTGCAATTTTTTGAAGCTTCCAAATTTCAATGATTTTTTTTCATGAAAAATGAAAAACTTTCAGCAATTTTCAACCAGCCCTACTCCAAAGGTTGGTTTGTTTAAAATCACCAAGTTAAAATGTTTTCAAACTTAACTGTAGCAGAAGCTTCCCAGAACCCACTTCTTTCTATATATGTGTGTGTGTTTAGAGATAATGTGGGGAATGGGAAAGCATGAGAGGATTAGCCAATAAGGGTTCTGGATCATGTGCAGAGATCCAGTATAACCACATAGCTCAGGACACATTCAGGACTTGGAGAAATATCTGCTTTCCTTAGAAGTCACTTGTTCTGACATTAGCCTCATGCCTCACAACACATCCACAGTGGGTGCAAGGTGAGCTCTGTAGAGACTGGGGCATGCAATCATATGCACAGGTGATGTGAGGCCCTTCAGAGGAGACCCCTATAAAAACAGGTCCCTGGAACAAAAGGCAGTTTCCTGTTATATGGAGCTAGTTCTCTAATATACCTCAGCAGCTTTGCCTGAGGGAAAGGCCACCAAGTTTCCCATGGCAACATATTAGCATTTAATAACATGCAGCAAGAGCACCAGCTGCTCTTGATAACACCAGTGAAAGGTCAGGCTGGGAGGAAAGATCCTCTCGTCATCGCTCTGCTTCTCCTCGGTCTCCTGTTTGCTTTTACATAAGACTTTGGTCTGAATCTGTCTCTGGGTTCAGCGCCTCACCCCCGCCCTTCCCTCCCCAGGCTAGCAAGGCTTGGGGTTCAATGGAATCAACCTGCTCAGTCCCCTGGGGAGGGCAGTGCTTCTCAGTGCTCATCAGCAGCCCAGGCTGACAGGAGCTGGCCCAGCTGTGGAGCCATATCTTAGAACAGGGGCTCCCAAACTGTGGTACATGTACCTCTGATGGTCCAGGAGCTTGTTGGAAGCTCTAAAAAAGTCTCTCTGTTTCCAACAAGCAGTTGTCACATGCACTGCAGCATACCAGAAAATGCCTGAGAAGCAAGATGTGCTCTCCTGGCCACTGTCAGCCATAATGGTGTTGTGCATTATGGTTGTGCAGATGTATTCTCCTGTGGTGCACAGCCAGCTGGCTTTCTGCAAGGCCCAGCCTTCACTAAGCCGTATAGCTTGAGAATTGAGGGAACTCACCAAGTTCCATATCGCTCCACCAGAGCTCCTCTCCCCTGAAAAGATACATGCATATGGGCTGGGTTATAGTGACTTCAAAACCTGCAGCCTCAGGGAGCCCTGAGACCAAAGCTCCCCCACCCCCCATAAGAAGATGTTGTAGAGCAGAAGCTCCCCCTGCACTCCCTGCCCCACTGCAGCTACATCCTGGCCCCTGCAGGGCCGAGAGGCAGGAGGCACCTAGGGAATTCCCTCCTGTATGTACATGGAAATTGGTGGGGAGTGGGGGATGTCAGTGGATCCAGTGGATAAAAGCCTGGCTACAGGACTAAGGAGAACCACCTGGCCCTTCAGCAGCAGAGCAGCGACTGACTGCAATCTGAGCCTCTTCCCAGCTGGGGGGGGATGGGCGGACCCTGTGCAAAAAGAACAGGAGTACTTATGGCACCTTAGAGACTAACAAATTTATTAGAGCATAAGCTTTCGTGGGCTACAACCCACTTCTTCGGATGCATATAGAGTGAAACATATATTGAGGAGATATATATACACACATACAGAGAGCATGAACAGGTGGGAGTTGTCTTACCAACTCTGAGAGGCCAATTAAGTAAGAGAAAAAAAACTTTTGAAGTGATAATCAAGATAGCTCAATACAGACAGTTTGATAAGAAGCAAGTGTGAAAATACTTACAAGGGGAGATAGATTCAATGTTTGTAATGGCTCAGCCATTCCCAGTCCTTATTTAATCCTGAGTTGATTGTGTCTAGTTTGCATATCAATTCCAGCTCAGCAGTCTCTCGTTGGAGTCTGTTTTTGAAGTTTTTCTGTTTTAAGATGATCCTTTACTCTCACAGATCTTGGGAGACAGACCTGTCCTCGCTTACAGACAACCCCCCAACCTAAAGCAAATACTCACCAGCAACCACACATCACTGAACAAAAACACTGACCCAGGAACCTATCCTTGTAACAAAGCCCGATGCCAACTCTGTCCACATATCTATTCAAGTGACATCATCATAGGGCCTAATCACATCAGCCATACCATCAGGGGCTCATTCACCTGCACATCTACCAATGTGATATATGCCATCATGTGCCAGCAATGCCCCTCTGCCATGTACATTGGCCAAACCGGACAGTCTCTACGCAAAAGAATTAATGGACACAAATCTGACATCAGGAATCATAATACTCAAAAACCAGTGGGAGAACACTTTAACCTGTCTGGCCATTCTATGACAGACCTGCGGGTGGCTATCTTAAAACAGAAAAACTTCAAAAACAGACTCCAATGAGAGACTGCTGAGCTGGAATTGATATGCAAACTAGATACGATCAACTCAGGATTAAATAAAGACTGGGAATGGCTGAGCCATTACAAACATTGAATCTATCTCCCCTTGTAAGTATTTTCACACTTGCTTCTTATCAAACTGTCTGTATTGAGCTATCTTGATTATCACTTCAAAAGTTTTTTTTCTCTTACTTAATTGGCCTCTCAGAGTTGGTAAGACAACTCCCACCTGTTCATGCTCTCTGTATGTGTGTATATATATCTCCTCAATATATGTTTCACTCTATATGCATCCGAAGAAGTGGGTTGTAGCCCACGAAAGCTTATGCTCTAATAAATTTGTTAGTCTCTAAGGTGCCATAAGTACTCCTGTTCTTTTTGCGGATACAGACTAACACGGCTGCTACTCTGGACCCTGTGCAGTTGACCCAGCATTACAAGCATCCAGGGACCCTGCTTGGGAGAGGGACAGAGCTGCTGAGGAGCAAGAGGCCTCCTGTAGCTGAAGCTGCCTGATGCCCAGGTAAAACCTCCCACTTCCAGCCAAGGCTCCCACACCTCTCTCCCGCCGCCCTCTGATCCTGTCCCCAGTTCTTACACATAGAGACATGCCCCAGAGCCCACCGGCATTTGTTAGAACCACTACCCTCCAGCCCCACATCCTCTAATCCTCCTACCCATACTCCTCCAGCCAAGCTCCATTCTAATTTTTCCCATACAAATCTCCACCAGCCAGGCCACCTTTAGCCAGCCAGGCATATTCCCCGGACATGGTTCAGTCCTTGGCTCAACACAAGGAGTTTGTGTGTGCTCAGAAATCCTCATCCCCCTTCAGTCTGCTCATCTGAATACTTTGGTACCACTTGTTTCAGTTTGCACATGATTGTGAAAGTTCTGTATTTGTGAATATAACTGTGAATTCAGCTACAGTAACTCCTCACTTAACGTCCTCCTGCTTAACGTTGTTTCGAAGTTACGTCGCTGCTCCATTAGGGAACATACTCGTTTAAAGTTGTGCAATGCTCCCTTATAACGTCGTTTGGCTGACTTTACAAGGGAGCATTGCACAAGTTCCTCTTCTCCGCCTCCTCCCCCCCTTCCTCCCTCCCTCCCAGTGCTTCCCCTCGCCGTCAAACAGCTGTTTGGCGGCGCTTAGGACTTTCTGGGAGGGAGGGAGCAAGTGAGCGGGGAAGCTGCTCCCCTCCCCCCCCCAGCAGGCAGGGCCACCCGGAACGCTGGGGCTTTAGGGGCTGCAGCGCCCTGGGCTAAGGGGGCCCCGGGGCCCTGGCCTGCAGCTCTAAAGCCCCTTTCAGAATGCGGCCCTGCGAGCACGGGCCGGAGGACTCAGGAGGAGCAGGGGCAACCACGCAGCCAGCACCTGGAGAGAAGCGGTGCTTTCCCCTTCAAAGCCGGCCAGAGAGAAGCGGGGGGGGGGGGGGGGGGTTGGTCAGCTCCCAGAATCACGGCTCCCAGAATCACAGCCATGGAGGCGATGCCGCACTGCGCAGAGCCACCTGCACATCCCCTGCACCAAACAGGAGCTGCCCCAGGTAAGTGCTTTGCACCTCCTACCTGCCCCAGCCCTGAGCCTCCTCACGCACCCCTACCCTGAGCGCCCTCCCACACCCTAACTCCCTCCCAGACCCCGCACCCCCACCCTGAGCGCCCTCCCATACCCTAACTCCCTCCCAGACCCCGCACCCCCACCCTGAGCGCCCTCCCACACCCTAACTCCCTCCCAGACCCTGCACCCCCAGCCCTGAGCCCCAGGGGTAAGCCAGGGGCACCTTCCCACCACAGTACAGTATAGTACTGTACAGTATATAATGCCTTTTGTCTGCCCCAAAAAAATTTCCTTGGAACCTAACTACCCACATTTACATTAAATCTTATGGGAAAATTGGATTTGTTTAACATAGTTTCACTTAAAGTTGCATTTTTCAGGAACATAACTATAACATTAAGTGAGGAGTTACTGTACAGATAAGTGGCTAACTAGGGGTAGCTTCAAAAGGAAACAGAGAGAAATGCAACAAAGACCATTGTGCGGCGGGAAGCGGCGTGGGCCGAGGGATGTGCTGGCCGCCGCTTCCCGCCATTCCCATTGGCCTGGAGCGGCGAACCGGGGCCAGTGGGAGCTGCGATCGGCCAAACCTGCGGACGCAGCAGGTAAACAAACCGGCCCGGCCTGCCAGGGTGCTTACCCTGGTGGGCTGCATGCCAAAGGTTGCTGATCCCTGGCATAGATGAAAGTACTGATATCACAAATTTTGCTCAGCTTCATATATATATAAGGATTGAATCAGAAATGACAGTTAAAGAAAAGTTCTTGTTTTAGGAGGTTCTATCAAGGTGCACAATGGCAGAGGAAATTTTGAATGAGCTTATCTCAGCAAATTGTGTGGAGTGGCAAATCTGCATTGGTGTGTGCTCTGACAGATCATGCGCAACGAAAGGGAAATTTGGAGGTGTTTTAGCAAAAATTTAAGTGGTGGTGGTGCCTAATGCTACAGTCTCTCTCTGCAATATTCATTTCAAGGAATTAATTAAAAAAAAAAAAGCCTATCAATCTAAACGTCATTCTGGATCAGACTATAGAGGTGGTCAGTTCTATTTAAGCACAAGCATTGAACTCAGGCTTGTTTTCCATTTTATGCAGTGAAATGGGAAGTGATCATCAAGAACTTTTTCTCCATGTAGAAGTGAGATGGCAATCATGTGGGACAAGGGGTCATTTGTTATGGGACAAAGGGCAGTTGCCCCCCTCAGACTTTGGTGTCCCCTCCCTGACTTTTCATAGGTCTGCATGCTCCATTATGTCTTCTACATTTCCCCCTGCCTTTTCAGGGTGTAATATAATCACATATAACATCCTATATGCTGACACAACTTTGCCCCACCCCCATATTTTTCTGAGATGACATCCCTGATGTGGGAAGGTGTTGACTTGTCTCTTTGAACAGCTGTTTTCAGGTACAAGTTTTCCTTAGTGATTTTAGTTTTGACAGTGCTGATTGCTTTGCAGATGTGCTATGGTTGTCAAGACTAGCTTGTTTCGCTGATTTGTTCACACTTCTCAATGAACTGAATGCTGGTTTACTGGGACTGACAACTACACCTTTTAATGTTCTTGACAAAACAAGGGCAACAATAAAGAAACGAGTTTTGTAGCTCAGAAAGAAGAAAAGGGAAATTGCCAAATCACTCCCAACCTCAGAGTTTCCTCGCTGGAAATGAATTGAAAATTCATCTTGATCTCATTGTTGACATAAAAGAACATTGCCTGAATTTGGTTCCCAAGTTTAATGAACACTTTCCCAACAAATAAAACCTATTTCAATAGCAGACACCCTGCCAAATGACTTCTCGGCAAAGGGAAAGGAAAAGGTGATTGAACTGTCCTGTGATGGTGAAATCAAGCTTGAATTTGACAAAATGCAACTCTGTGACTTTTGGATAAGAAAAGAGGAGTTTAGCCTGATACTGGACAGGGCTTTGAATTTTTTTGTGCCCTTCAGCACTACATACCTCAGCTAGACTGATTTTCCTACCTTGATTGCCATTAGAAACAAATGGAATCATAGAAATGTAGGGCTGGAAAGGACCTCAAGAGGTCATCTACTCCATCCCCCCACTCTGAGGAAGGATTAAATATACCTAGACCATCCCTGACAGGAGTTTGTCTAACCTGTTCTTAAAAACCTCCAGTGATGGGGATTCCACAACTTCTCTAGGTAACCTGTTCCAGTGCTTAACTATCCTATTAGATAGAAAGTTTTTCCTAATATCCAATATAAATCTCCCTTGATGCAGATTAAGACCATTACATTTTGCCTTGCCATGGAGAACAATTGATCAAGGATGAACCTCAATGCAGAACTGGATCTTTGACTCAAGCTCACCCATAGATTCATAGAATATCAGGGTTGGAAGGGACCTCAGGAGGTCATCTAGTCCAACCCCCTGCTTAAAGCAAGACCAATCCCCAGACAGATTTTTGCCCCCGATCCCTAAATGGCCCCCTCAAGGATTGAACTCACAACTCTGGGTTTAGCAGGCCAATGCTCAACTCACCTGACATAAAGCAACTATGTTCTGTGAAGCAAGCACTTATTAATGGCACTTTCTTGTTTTCTCTGAGAGCTACTCAAAATGTTTTGTACTGTTCTTGATTTAAATTTTGTAAAAAGATAAGCATAGCATACTTTGGCTCGTATTCAACAATAATACAGATAACAATTAGCAGGAGCTTCAAATTTAAAATAGACAAGTTAAAAAGTCAAACCAGTGATGTAGTTCAGGGCATACTGAAATATATCAAGACATCATTTGACATATAATTATTTCTTGTAATTTGAGTAATAGGAAAGACTTTAATAATAATGGTTGCTTCATTGTATTTCTTTTTGTTCACTGTCTAAACACCTGCTGTTTTAAAACCAATGTTATATTCAAACATTGTAGGCATTTATTTTACTTTAGAGTCTAGAAATGCCCTTTAAGACCTAAAATAAATTATTTGCACGGGGCATTTCAAACATCAATTTCTTAAGATGGTGGCATGTGAACTAATAACATTGGGGAACGGCTGTCGTAGTGCATATGCTACAGTGGGCCTCACAGTGTGGAGCTCACTCTTTCTTGGCATCCCCTGTTCCTCAGTCCACTTTCTCTGATATCAGACTCCCTCAATTTGTTTGTCCCATTTGAAACAAGAGATAGGCTCAAACCACAGCAATGAGAGCTGGATTTCCAACACCACAGTTCTGACACGGTGTTTGGATATGGGGTTTCCTTTCAATCTCATTTCTAGTTTGGTGTCTGAGGGGGGAATCCATAGCTGGGTCTGTTGATCAGAGTTCCCTGTTGTTTGGTATTCACTGGACAGGGAGAAGGATGTCAGGTTAGCAGCATTCACCAGGGAGGTAAAAGTTTTAGATGATCTCATTACCTGAAGCTACTCCTGCAGGAGTGTCACAGGGTGGCCGAACCCTAAATGAAGGAGGTCCAGTGCCCCTATGCCAGAACAGGTGCTCCCAAATTTGGCCAATTAAGAAAGTGGGGCAGCCTGAGGCGATAAAGGAGATTCTTGGTGGAAGGCTGAAGAGGGGTTTGCTGGCTGACCTCCCCAAGCTGGAGGTCCGAAGGCAGGAGAGCAGCAAAGCAGTAGTGGGAGTTTCCTGCTGACTTCCAAGCTGGAGAGCTGGAGCTGAGGGCTGGAAAGGGCTGAACGCCAGGGAACAACAGAGGGGAGGTAACACTGATGTCTCCATGCTGGTGAGCTGGAGCCAGAGGGCTGGAGAGGGCTAAGGGCCAGAAGAACAGTGAAAGGGCCAGGAGAACAGGGACCTGTCTGAGATGACAGCTGACAGAACAGGGGGAGTTATGGATGCTTCCCTAGTAAGGATGTTTCCCACAGAGGGACTAGGGGGTTTCATGCTGAGAAGAGTGGGGTTAAATTCCAGGTGGAAGAGCTGGGGGTGGCTGTCCTAGCAGAAGGACAAGAAGCGGCCCTAAGAATAGCCTGGATGTGGTAGAAGGCACCAGAATGTGGTATCTGCTATGTCAATGTATGGGATTTTAAAGGCTATATGCACTGGGGGTGATCAATGGACTATATTTTGGAACTTTTGTTATGGATTATTTGCACTTCGTTTTTGTAATAATCTGGCCACAAGGAGGGGTGTTAATGAGGTGGCCACTGACACATCTCCAGGATACCAGATATTCCGCTACTCGCAGGAACAACGTAGGCCCACCCTCGCCTGCATGACCCCGCCAGTCCGACCTCCAATGCACCGTGTGCTGGAGGTCACACTGGTGGAGCGGTGCACTCTTCAAAATGGTGTCTTCCCTGTGTGATACTAGACAAAATCATGTCCGTTTGTGTCTCAATACCAGACAGGGGGAAATCACAGAAAGAGAGGACTGTTGGGCTTAGCACTGTATTAGTGAGGCAAGACAGGCTGTTGTGAAGTCCTTAGGGGCCTGAGAAAGGCAGTGGGATGGTAACCTTGGCGGTAGGGCACCCAGCTGCAAGAGGGTGCTCAGGGATGAGAAAGAATCATTCACAGGGAGACATGGGGAGGTTAAGGGATTGTGTACTGGTTGTGGGGCAGGAGGGCAGATTATGTATGGGTAGTAAAGGGGTGGCAGATTAATTGTGAGTATGGAGAGTGAAGCCAGGAAAGTATATAACTCATCCTGTGTCATTTCTTGCTGCCCCCATACTTCCCATTTCTAATCAACACCTAATTATTGTTTTCATGTATCGTCTATTTTTCTGCTAAAACCAAAACCCTGGGCTAACACTCTGACAACCAAACAGCAACACAAGTTCCTGTGATTCTGTTCCCCTGATTCAGATTCCCAGCATACTTTGCTAAGCACTGACTGTCCTAGCTGTAGCTAGATCTGCCTGCCATCCCTTCTTGCTGCAGAGGCAAATTTTATTTCCACTCCACCTAACTGTGCTGGAACTTGTGCGGTGAGCCTTTTTGTAAAAGGACAGACGGCTGCACACACATACACATTCATCCCCTTTCCACTCTATCACTGGAAAACAGCAACCATTCTATTTCTCAGTGAGCCATTGATGCCGTAATGTGGATGCCAATGCACACGGAGAGGAGCGGGAACAAGTAGCAGAGAATTGCTAGACGTGGAGAAGCATCTTGTGATGGCTGTTAAATGATACTGGATAGATGTGTAATCACAGGCTCAGCAGGGTTCGATTTACCTTCATTAGTAGCCTGATTATTTTTCAAATATCTTTCTGAAATTGCTAATCAATGCCCAGCCAGCACAGAATGAAATGCCACTGCCAGTCACACAAAAATGCTAATCAGATTTGAAAACACAAAACCAGGCATGTTAAGGAACATTTTTCAAAGGCTTTTTCCATTAACCACCTCCTCTTCCTCCTCCCTAAGCTGGAGGGGGTGTAGCCAGCCTTGGCACGCAGTCCAAAAGCCATGTTCCCAGCCAGTGGGACTGGGTGGCTGGCTCTTAAGGAAAGAGTACATCTTGTGAAAGGTGCAAACACCGCAGTGCATCCTGGGACCCCTGAGGAGATCTCAGCCTTTGGTTTCCAAAGAAAGGCTTTTCAAGGAAGTAGAAGTGTTATACTATGTAGAACTTTACTAAAGATTGATTGGTGTGAGACTGGGCTGGGATTGGAAATGGCTCGTTCCAGCCCTTCCTCAGAGGAAGTCCCGCAGTTGCACCATACAGTTTCTCCTGAATTGCATGTTTAAGCTACAGCCATCCCTGGTTGAAAATCACAGATTCTAGCAATGGAAAAGCTCCTGTAGGTCCCTTCTGATCCATCTCACTGGCCACACCAGGGAGAGGATGGTCTCCTTCTGCACATTTTTCTAGTCCTTTGTCCAGTCTAATTTGGAATAGCAACAGGGCTTCCATCCTTACCCCCAAGAGACTATCCCACTGCCAAGAGGTTTTTCCTAAATTTCCCCCTTCTTACTTTCAAACCATCATCCCCTGCTATACATCCCCTCTACTTAGCTAAATGCTTCCCCTCTCTCCCTGGTGTTTGCAGACTGTTGTTATATCCCTACTTAGGCCTGGTCTACACTACGGGATTAATTCGGATTTAGCAGCGTTAATCCGAATTAACCCTTCACCCGTCCACACTACAGAGCCAGTTAATTCGAATTAAAGGGCCCTTTAAATCGATTTCTGTACTCCACCTCGACGAACGGAGTAGAGCCTAAATCGATTTTGTTAATTCGAATTAGGGTTAGTGTGGACGCACACCACCGAATTACTGTGTTTAAATTAATGGGGTAGTGTGGCCGCACACCACCGAATTAATGTGGTTAAAAACTGAATTAAGGTGCTTAGTGTGGCCGCGCACAATCGAATTTATACAACCTGTTTCCCAAATTCGAATTATCTAAATTCGGATTAATCCTGTAGTGTAGACATACCCTTAGTCATCACTTAGACAAGCTCTTTAGCTTTCTCTCTTTTCGTCTGGCCTCTTAAGTCCATCTCTGAAATGTTTTTGTAGCTTTTCTCTGAACTCTCTCCAATTTGTCCGTACCTTTCCGGTAATGAGGTGCCCAGCACTGAACAAAGTGGGTCTGCTTCTCCTTCCACCTACACCAGGGTAACTCTGTTGACTTCAAGGAGTTATGTCTATTTTATGTGTGGTGGCAACAGGGACATATAGAATAGAGAGGAACTGGTTAATTGTTCCGATGTTGGTGGGGATATTATTGAGCTGCTGACAGCTGCCTGGGTCAATACAGCATGCAACTAACAAACCCTGTGATTAAAAAGATGAAAAGCAAAGGAGTTGAGATGGGAAAGAAATCCTTTTTAACACAGATGCAGTTCTGCTGCTTATGTGTGATCAATACAAGAAGTTAGATGGGGGGGGGGAGCATATGTTGCATGTATCCCTCTGTAGTGCCCTGATACACATACACACAGTTGCAGCTTTGGGTACGAGACAAAGGTTTTGGAAGCAGTCTGTGTACATGCATGTACATGCTTCCCATGGGGTGCTGCTTGTTAATTAGTTTTGTTAATTATTCAAATAAACCCCACAGCTGTGTATATTCAAGAGACTGATCAGGATTCTGGGATGAACAGCCTCAGTCGGTACGTGCTTGGAGATTAATCCAGCTACTGCAAGAAAGAACATATTTCAGTCTCTGAAGGACAGAAGACAGCAAGGGGGTAAACCCATAATGAGGTGGGGATGGCCAGAGGTGCTCAGATTTCAGTGATGGGGAATCTTAGAAAAACACAGAGAGAGGCTGGCATATTAAGAAAGAAAAAAGTACATTGTGGATGTTGGGGTTACAGCTGAAATGGCATGAAGTGGGAGCTCAGAGGGTCAGGGAAAGGGAGCTTAGAGGCTTAGCTGGTGAGGCAGCTGAGAGATGCAGTGAAAGGGGGCTCTGTGGGATGCAGAGGATTCAGAAATGTGCTGCGAGGGGTCTCCAGCTCCTACAGCGTTCAGGTTTGTTGCCTCTGGAGCTGTGAGTTCTAAGCCTTAAGTGAGTAAATTTTCAATACTGCATAGGGCAAGACCAATGTGTGACTGAACCATGAATTGGACCCAGGTGCCAATGTGTGAGAGACTAATGTATATTCCCTCTCTTGACCATATACACCAACCCAAAGCAGGTTATCACTGACTCGGGAAGTACAAAGGTAGCATCTGTGTAGTGTGAGGGACTGAGGCCTCTCCTTGCATTGACAGGCCTGTCTTGTCAGTGGAACCCTGTGTCTCACTCAACCTCTCCCTAACATTAATATCTCAGGATGGCACACGTGTTGGTTGATTAACGTGAAGGGTAACTATGTTCAATGTTGCCATCTGGATTCATTTCCATTTCAACAGGAGGTGGTTCCTCCCATCTGCCACTCCACTCTGAAACAATGCCCAGGCTGTTGAGAGGATGTGTTGCCAGCTGCCTGCCTGACAAAGGAAAATGACAGGACC
Source organism: Terrapene triunguis (assembly GCF_002925995.2). NCBI lineage: Eukaryota > Metazoa > Chordata > Testudines > Emydidae > Terrapene > Terrapene triunguis. Next base: position 28,702,050 of record NW_020664447.1, read on the forward strand.
ATTTCCATGTGTATGTGATTCTCAGCCCTCAGACAGTATCTGTCATTGGGTGGCATTGCAATGTTTCACTCTGTTAACCCTAAAGAAACAAGAACAAAGGGGTTGGGGGCAGAGATGGAGGCATTTATAGCAGCGGAGAAGGTTCCACTTTCTCCACCTCTCTGCCCCTGGCAATGGCTGGGCACATAATTAATCATACGCATTTGCCACCTTCTGTCACATCACTGTGAGCCATGAGCCTGTCAGGTCTCACAAGCTAAGCAGAGTGGAACAGAATCCACACGTAGATGGGAGACCTCTAAGGTGTGATTAGATGATACAGAAAGGATTGTAGGTGACTGAGTAGGCATCATTCCTCTGACTGAACCAACGCATGGGAGGGTGATATCATGCTGGAGATTTCATCTTTCAGGTTAATTGTAAAATCTAGAATTGAGATTTTCACAGGAGTCTAGGAAATTTAGCCACACCTCTTGCAGTAGTTTTAATGGAAAATGTAGTGGCATACTTCTGTTAGTCTTAAAGGTGCCACAGGACCCTCTGTTGCTTTTTACAGATTCAGACTAACACGGCTACCCCTCTGATACATTACACAAAGTGTGTACCATTGGCAGGGACACCAAGTCCAGGTAGGGTTGCCCAGAGAGGGAGGCAAAGGGGGCAGTTTGCCCTCAGCCCCATGTTTGAGAGGGCCCCAAAACCTCTCAGCACCACTCAGGTTTGGCCTGGCGACCTTTGATGGAGGGGTGGCTGAGCCAAACCAGAGTGGCACTGCAACCCCACACACCCACTCAGAATACCACTCACTGAAATCACTCACCCCTTTGTCACAATGGAGGGGTCACCGGTCCAAACCTGAGTGGCGCTGTGACCCCATGTGCCAGGTTGCAATGCCTGGAGCAGGGAGCTGAGCTCAGCCCCACAGGACAGGAGCTGAACGGCTGCTGCATGGTGAGTGTGTGTAGCAGATCGAAGACTCCCCGCTGTGGCGCCTCTTGCTGGTCATCCGGGAATTAGCTCTTTTCCAGCCCCAGAGCGCCCTCTGCTGGCCAGTGTCTTTCCTGCCTCAGGCCCCATGTCCCTCCCGGACCCCGGTGCCCTTTACCTTGGGGTTCTGCCCCCAGCAGTACCCCCACACTCTGGGTCTTCCCTCCCAGGGGAACCTCCTCCCCCATGCCCACCTTGCCTCAGGGGCTACTGCCAGTCATCATCTAGCCCCAGCTCTCTAGGGCAGACTGCAGTCTGTAGTGGCTGCTCATCACTGGCAAGGGGCTAGGGCCAGCTGCCTCTGCCTATCCCCGGGCTACACCTCTTCAGCCCCAGTACCTCTTTAGGCCTTAAACAAGGCCTCAGCCTGGGGAGTTGCTGGGTTAGAGCCCCCTAGCTCCTCTTGCCTTTCCTCAGTACTGCTCTGCGCCAGGCATAGGCACCGACTCCGTGGGTGCTCCAGGGCTGGAGCACCCACAGGGAAAAATTAGTGGGTGCTCTGCACCCACCGGCAGCCAAGCTCCCCTCCCCGCCCCGCCTCACCTCACCTCATCTCCGCCTCTGAGCACGCTGTGTCCCCGCTTCTCCCCCTAAATCCCAGCACTTGCCGCCGCGAAACAGCTATTTCGCAGCATAACAAGCTCCAGGGAAGGAGTCCAATAGGGGCAGGCAGGGGGCAGAGTTGGGGCAGGGACTTTGGGGAAGGGGTTGGAATGGGGGCAGGGCAGGGGAGGGCGTGGCCAGGGGCAGAGGGGGGTCAACACCCACCGGCACCAGCAGAAGTTGGTGCCTATGTCGCCAGGTACCCTCTGTTCCCAGGCAGTTAGGTCCTTCTCCCTCCAAGGCTGGAGAGAGAGAGAGAGAGAGAGAGAGAGACTGACTTCTGGCCCTGCAGTTCTTTTATAGGGCCCAGCCTGGCCCTGATTGGCTGCCTCCCAGCCTTTTCTTATTCGCTCTGCCCCAGCCCTCTCCAAGGGCTGGCCTTTTAACCCTTTCAAGGCCGGAGCGGGGTGACTGCCCCACTACAGTGTGGTTCAGTTGTGTGTACCATGGGAAAAATGTCTGGGGGTGCCCGTGGGAAGATATATAACTAAATCCGTGGACTGCTTTGAATATCTCAAGAAAGGTCTTGACCAATGAGTCATCAAAGAGCTCATGGATTTATTTTTTGAAGTATTAGAATCCTGGCTGATTTCCAGCTCAAGGAATTGCATTCTGCTTCCACTTACAGTTTCAACTGCATACTGGATTCTTACTCACTTTCTATTCTCAGCTGTAGTTTAATGCTGTTGTGTACTGTTAAATTGCTGCTGCGTGCTACTCCAAAGGGCTTGCATGTTAGTTGCAGCTGGTGAAATAATTTCCTATAAATCCTTTACCTTCATCTCAGAGCGTCGAGACTTATTTAATTAAGGCCCAATTGTGCAACCCTCAGTTCATGTTGGTAAACAGGTATTCACACATCTACTCCCATTAGAGTCAATGAGACTACTTGTGTGGGTAAGGTTAGCACAGCTGAGCCCATAGTGAGTAAAGCACTCGGTGGTCCATTGGGATTAAAGGTGCTCTGAGCGGGCAAAGCACATGGATATTCTCACCAGTTGCTGTCTGCCTGCTTCCTAGTACCCTTGCTACTTTCAGCACCACAGACAGCACTACCTCTCTCCTCCTCCTCCTCCCCTTCACCCCCACAAGGACCCACCCATCTCATGAGCACCAATGTCAGAATTATACCAACACTAAACCCTAGTACTTCTCAGGAGAGCAGTTAAAACCATATATGATCTCCCCGTGCATTCCTGAAACTGGACGGTATCATTGCTGACATGGTCCTTCCCTGCTGTGCTCTTTTGAACCACCTTGGCCCTGGATAGGCCCCTCATCCTATTTTTAAGGCTGGCCCCATGTTTAGTTCCTCTCCCCAGATGCATGTTATGTGACTACTCTTAGCCTAGGGCATAAGTACAAGTATTGTTATTGGACATAAAATACCAAGCTCTTTTTAAAATCCAGCCATAGTGTTCGAGCCTCTGACTAGAGGCGTCATGTCAGAAATTTTTTTGGGGGGTGGAGCAAAGTTGTGTCAGAATGTAGAACATTATATGTGATTATAGTATATCTTGAAAAGTCAGGGGAGAGGAGAGAGTGGAGTATATAGACCTATGAAAATTTCTCAAAACTAAAATGAATGAGCAAAACTGATTGGGAGGAGGAAAAATTGGGAGTTATTTAAGAATAATTTATTAGATACTCCAAAAGCCACAATTCCTCAGTCATGAGGGACTATTTGAGTTAAAAAGTCATCCTGGTTAAGAGGAGATAGGAAAACAATTTTAAAAAGAAATATATACAACAAAGGGAGAAAAGGAGAGGCTGATGGCAATAAAGAAATGCAGGTAATTGATTAAGGAAGCCAAAGGTATAAAAGGAAACTCTATGGGTTGACAGAGTTAAGGAAAATAAATTGATTTTTTAAAAATATATCAAGAACAAAAGGAAACCTAAACATATTACAGGTCCATTATTAAATGGAGATGGTAAAATTGTTGATAATGATGCAGAAAAGGCAAAAGTGTTCAATAAATATTTCTGTTCTATACAAATATCATGTGGTGATGAAATACTTTCCATTAAAATATTAAGGAGGATGTTAAGCAGCATCTACTAAAATTAAATATTTTTAAAATCAGCAGGTCCAGATAATGCTCAAAAAGTTTTAAGAGTTGTTTGAGGATTTTTTTAAATAAATCTTGGACAACCTGGGAAGTCCCAGAAGACTGGAAGAAAGCATAATCTTGGCTAATACTTTCAAAGTATAAATGGGGCTGATGTAGGCAATTATAGGCCTATTAGCCTGACATCAATCCTGAGCAAAATAAAGGAACAGCTACTACAGGATGAAGTCAATAAAGAACTCACGGACGGTAACATAATTCATACCAATCAGCATGGTTTCATAAAAAATAGATGCCAAACAAAGTTGATAATGTTATTTGATGAGATTACAAATGTGGATGATAATGGTAATGGTTAACCTTTGACTTGTATGCTGACTGGTTGGGCTTCAGTTTTTCATTATCTGGGACAAAAGCTAAACAGCGCAAGTTAAAATCCATAGTCCCTATTGGCTAGAAATTGATTGATCAAAAACCTACATCCAAACACCCCGGGAACTATGAAAAGTTTACTTCCATATTCGCACTTCCAGGTTTGGGCTTATCCTGGCTTCTGAAATTGGCAGGCTGTCAAGGCACTCTCCCTTAGGCCTTGTCTACACTACAGAGTTTTGTTGACAAAAGGCAGCTTTTGTCAACAAAACAGTGGATGCATACACCACTGTGATGTGACTTCTGGTGGCAAAAATGCCTAGTTTTGGTGACAAAATAAAACCACCCCGACGAGAGACATAAGGTTTTTTGCGCGAAATTTGTCAAAGTGCCAATGTAGACACCATGCTTGATTTTATCGCTTTAATTGGCCTCCAGGACTTGTCCCACAATGCCCATCCTGACCACTCTGATCAGCAGTTTGAACTCCACTGCTCTGCAGCCAGGTAAACAACCATCTGCCCCCCACCCCCTTAGAAATTCCATTTCCTGTTGGCTTGGCATGGAGAGGTCTCAGTGCATCCTCCCAGGTGACCATGGTGGCTTATCTTAGCAAATGCTCTCCCACTTGGACCACTGCGGAGCTGCTGGATCTGCTCAGCATATGGGGAGAGGAGGCTGTGCAGTCCCAGCTGTGCTTGAGCTGTAGGAATTTTGAGACCTACGGGTAGATTTCTCGAGGCTTGTGCGAAAAGGGCTATGATCAGGACATGCTGCAGTGGAGAGCGAAGATAAAGGAGCTAAGACAGGCGTACCATAAGGCAAGGGAGGCAAACCCGTCACTCCGGTGCTGCTTCTAAGACCTGCCTAAGTGCTATAAGGAGCTGGACTCTATCCTTGGTGGCGACCCCACTTCCACTGCCAACAGCCCCATAGATACTTTGGTGGGCCTGGAGGCGGCGGAAAGAGGACTTAATTCTGAGGATGAAGTCATCGATGAAGAGGTGGAGTTAGACTATGTGGATCTCCCAGCGGGGTCACCCGGTGGGACAGGCAGCCCAGAACTGTTCACCACCCCGGAGGTGTCTAGCCAGTCTCAGCAGTTGCTCTCCGACAAGCAAGAAGCAGGAGAGGAGATGCCTGATAAGTGGCTGTGGTTTGTGTAGTGCAGAGGTGGGCAGGGCCGGCTCCAGGCACCAGCTTGTCAAGCAGGTGCTTGGGGCGGCCACTCCGGAGAGGGGCGGCACGTCCAGCTATTTGGTGGCAATTCGGCGGATGGTCCCTCACTCCGGCTCGGAGTGAAGGACCTCCTGCCGAATTGCCGCTGCAGATCGCAATAGTGGCTTTTTTTTTTTTTGGTTGCTTGCGGTGTCCAAAACCCTGGAGCCGGCCCTGGAGGTGGGTTCAGGGTATAGAAATTACAAGTCTGACTGTGTTTCTGTGTGCTAGACATTTGCCTGTGCAGCTAATCAGTACGGTGGAACTGGGTGTTGATGCACGCCGAGATCTCTCAGGAATCCTCCGGAGAGATCTCTAGGAAAGTTTCCTGGAGGTAATCGGTAATCCTCTGCCAAAGGTTCCTTGGCAAAGCAGCTTTGTTCCTTCCTCCATTGTAGGAAACTTTCCTGCACCATTCGGCAATCATTTGTGCAGGGACCAAAGCGGCACACAGGTGAGCAGCATAGGGACCATGGCAGAAGTCTCAAGTGTGTAGCAGATGTACCCTCGCTTCCCTGCTCACCCTGAGCAGTGAGATATCTGCTACAATGATCCCTGCCTGTGGCAAAGTGTGGGAGAATTTTAGAATTTTTTCCCTAGTCAGCTGCACTGCAACCTTTGCTGAATGCTCTTTTCCCCCCATGTAGACCACCCTTCCCCAGCCAACACTCACCATGCTTTGGGTGTTCGCCAAGATGTATGCTTGCCAAGGCTCAGTGAGAAAGCGATTGTTAAATTCACACACAGCATTTAAACATTTCTGTAAAATACACTTCTGGTAATATAACATTCATGCTTCTGTGCATTGTTCCTTCTGCTTTGGCAGATGTGGCCTTGAGGAACACCCACACACACCTGACAAGGCCTTAGTATTTGTACCTTTCCCCATTACACTTACTGCTCTCAGGTCCCCCACTGACTCCAGCCTTTGTGTCCCATTTGTTCCCTTCTCCCCTGAACATCTGTCCTCAAGCTTTCTTCCATGCCACATCTTCTGCCTGGAATACCTTCCTGGACCTGATCCACAACCCTCCCTCTCCTCTCTTCATTCAAGTTCCTCCACAAGACCCACCTCTGCCACAAGAGCTGCAACAAATTAGCTAACTAGCGCATCTATTTAGTCAAGAAAAAGGCCCTACTCTCATTATTCCACCATGCAGTGAAAAGCCCTTTCTGGGTAACCACATCAATTTGTTGAGAGCTCCTTGTCACTTGAAAAGGCTGCATGTACTGTAGATGTATATCAATGTATTCACATACACAGTATCAAAAGTGGTGATCTTGATGAGATGACAACATTTTTCAGACACCAGAGAAGGATGCAGGTAAGAATTCTGTGCGAGTTACTATGAAAAGTGAATCCTCGCTTTTCTTGTGTAGATGCTTTTGATTCTTGCTCTTGTCAAGCTTTATATGCAGCTTTTCCTTTGAATGAAGTTTTCCATCTCTCACCTGGCCACGGATTATCTAACCACTAGATCAGCTCTCCAGGCAGAGACAAATGGTCTCAGGGAAAATCTTTGCCAGCTTTTGGTGGAAAGATTATATGGAAGCAGTTACTGAGTGTTAAACAACAAATGTCCAGAATAAACAATTTCAGTGAGCAACAAAAATCCAGGTTCTTGGAAAAAAAACTCTGGCAAAGTTAGAAAGGTGTCCCACTTAAGTAACTGTGACAATCAGCTTGATATGTGGGGAGATGAAGCTCATTCAGGTATGAACCCCACTCTGCCACCATAACCCCTCTTTGTACTGGATCTCATCACTCGGCAATTGCTTTGGTAAATCATACATGTGGCCACAGCTCAGTAGGCTTTTGATTAAAGCCATTTCAACAGTTGGATCAGTAGACACCTGTATGTCAGGTTGTCTCATAGTCCAGTGGCCAAGTGCTGGAGGACTGGGGGAAGAGGACAGAATTTATTCAGTATCCCCACAGATGATTAAGTCATTTAGCAGGTGGAGCCATTTCATGAAATTATTACAGTTGGACTGAGGGCAGAATCAATAGTTTCTGATAGGACATCATAGTAGGAGATTGCCACACACGCGCACACAAAAAATGGTGTTCATCCCAGAATTTGCCACTTCAGTTTCATGTGATTCAGCAATTCTGATTTCAGTAATCCAAAAGAATTTTAACTGTACCCACAAATTGTTACTTCACTTGAGGACTCAGTTATCAGTTTATGGCAAATTTTTATGACCAGCTGACAACCTGATGCCAACTCTCCTCCTTTTTCAACCCGACCCAGGACCAACTATGGCAGAGTGAGTGGATGAGCGGTGTAAGCAAGAAAGACCACATGAGGCATGTGTATGTTAAAGTGTGACAGAGCGAGACCCACCATCGTGGCTCCTCCTGCTGGCCATTCTGGAATTAGCTCAAGTCCTTCCGCTGGGCACCCTCCTCCGGTGGTGTCTCACTCGCCATTACTCCCGCTTTGCTCTCTCTACCACTCTGTGACCTGTGTTGCTCCCTGGACCCCAGCGTCCTCTTCTGGGCACAGCCCTCCAGCTGTGCCCCGCTCCACTGTCTCCCACATTTTGGGGGAACCGGCAGTCTATAGTCCAGCCACTTGCCTCAGTGGCCTTCTGCAGTCACTGGCCAGTTGAGTCCCTTGCTCCAGAGGCAAACTGCAGTCTGTGTTGGCCACTTCCTTCGGGGCATGTGGGGGCAGCCCTAGCACCTTATCTGCCCTTCCTCCAGAGCCTCAGTCTGGCAGCGGTCAGCCAGAAGCTCCTTCTGCTCTACTACCCTGCCCAGCTCTGGTCTAGCCATGGTGCTCCTATGCAGCCAATCCTTCTTCCTAGCAGGCCAAGGAGAGACTGCTCTCTGCTCTGTTGAGCAGCCCTTTATATATGGCCTCTGATGGCCCTGGTTGGCCACTGCAACAAGCCACCTCCCAATTGGCTTGCTTAGTGAGCCCTCCTCTAATTGGAGGGTTCTGTGCAGGCTCCCTCTAGCCTGCTTTAACCCTTCCTCCCTGTGTGGGGCAGCTACCTCACCACATAAAGACATGCTCAAAGTAACACCCATCAATGAAAATCCAAAGGCGTGCAGACTAAGATGGTTTGGTCATGTAAAGCGCAGTTCTGATAACTGTGCGGGTAAGAGAATCCAACAGATCAAGACTGAAGGAAAAGACAGAGAGGCTGACCCAAGAAGTGGTGGCGGGATGTCATAAAGAAAAACATGCTAGCATGCAGTGTGAGAGAGGATATGGAATTGAATAGAGCTCTTTAGAGGGTGGAAGACTTGTAGACCAGACCCATTTCATGGGATTAGCACAAGGAAGAAGAAGATACAATACGTAGCTATGAAAACTGCTGTGCATCTTTTTCTAAGAACTCTGCCTGAGTGCAGAGACAGCATACATTTAATCCTGAGAGTCACTCAGGATTAAACACATAACAGAGGACCCAGACACATACATGCTTTCTGTCCCGGAGACTTAGCATTTGTTCTTTCTTGTGTTCTTCAGCTAAAATAAGTAATTTTAGATTGAAAGTGCAGGTTTTACTTTTGTGGCTGGGAACATAACAGTAAACAGTGGGATGGCAAGTTTGTGTGGGACAGAGAGAAGGGTGTAATGAGGAAACCCCTTCCCTATCATGAGAAAGGGCAGGTGAAGTTTATAGCAGGAGCCATTCAACAAGTCAGGCAGTGTGGTCTAGTGCAGAGGTCCCCCAAAGTCTGGAGCACACCAAATGTCTGGGGGCAGGAGGCGGCAAGGTTCGAGGGAGCACCACCCAGCTCCTCCCCGCCCCCAGCTCTGCTCCGGTTCTGCCCCAAGCCGCGTCCCCAGCTCCCGGCCTTGTGCCTGGCGCTGTCCCCAGCCTCGCCACGGCTACACTGACAGCCCCATGCCAGCCCCCAGCCGAGGCTCCATTACTAGCCCGGGGCTGAGGCTGGGGGCAAGGCCGGGAGCGGAGCCACACCTGTTGCAGGCCTGGCTGTTGGCCCCCGGCTGCGGCTTTGATCCCTCCTCAGCCTCAGTCCCTGGTTGCGGCCCCACTCCCAGCTGTAGACCCAGACCCAGCCTTGGCCCCCTTACCCTTGGCTGCTTCCCCCCTGGAGCTGTGGCCCCGCTCCCAGCTCTGGGGAGGGGGGTGCAGACAGGGGCGGGGGGGCACAATCCTCAAAAGTTTGGGGACCGCTGGTCTAATGGCTGGGGCACCAGACTGGGACTCAGGAAAAAGTCCCAGCTCTGCCACTGGCCTGCTGTGTAACTGTAGGCAAATCCCTTCACCTCTCTGTGCCTCTTTCCCCTCCACCCTTTGTCTGGCATGTCTGTTTAGGTGGTAAACTCTTTGGAGCAGGGACTGTCTCTCACTAGGTGTTTGTACAGCTCCTGGCACAATGGTGCTACTGTAATAGAAATAACCTTCAGGAACTCTTCCTCCTTTCTCAGAGTGCGTTTTGCTTCCATTCTGGGAAGCAATATGTGGTACAGAGGAGCCAGTTAGGAAAAGTCCCAGTCATGCCAAGAGCAGAGCAGAATTCACTCTGCCCCAAACATGGGCACCCATTGACCACTTAGCTAAATATCCGTCGTTCATGCCAAAAACTTTGTTCTCTGAAGTTTGCAGGGAATAGTGCATCTTGTTTGAAAAATAAGCCAGACTACAGAGGAAGTTTCCTAGGTTTTGTGCAATTCAGCTGTTCCTTTCCCCCAATGTTTGCTGGTTCCCTTCCTTTGGGAGTACAAACTCTTAGACCCTATCTTGGATCAGAACTTTCCCAGGGCCCCCTGTTCTTCTCCCTATTCCCCCTATGTGAAGCTCCTCTAGAGGACACAGTGATTCTTGCACAGAGGCCCAAGTTCCAGGAGTGATCTAAATCGGCACCTGCCAAGAAACCTGCAGCCAGCAGCACGGATGCAGAGAAGAAACTTTCTGGCCTAATTCTGTCTCCTGGAGAATCTCAAGGAGAGACCATTTTGCAGGTCCTCCACTACATACATCACTGAAGGGATCATGGTGCTTTTCTAAGTGGTCAGCTGGTAGCTTGCACATGCATATAATTTTCTGGTAGTGGCCCCTGTACCTGTTGGGCTAAATTCATCCCTGATGTAACACCACTGAAAGATCCACCCCTTAGAGTACAGAAGAAGACTGCATTTTGGACTGGTCTTGTCCAGAATATGAACACACCATATCAAGGCTTTGGCAGGGGATATACTTGCCTGTTTGAGAGGGACTGTGGCTGTTTCCAAGTGCCAGACAGAAATCAGCCCATGGTGTGTAAAGTGAAATGAGAAACAGTATAGAATCATATGTTACTTTATTGCTGGTGTTTGTGAAATTACATTGCACGGTGCACAGTTGTGGAAATCTAACATGTGAAACCATCACAAGCATCTATGAGGGCTATGTTTGTATTAACAGCAATGAAAATGTAACATTTATCTTTTTTCATCTACTCCAGATCTAAAAGCCATTTCTAGGCCAAACGAGGAGGAGGGGTTGTCCAGACAATAGTGGGTATTTATTTTATCCAAGCTGCTCACAATCACCTAGACCAGGGTACTCCTCTGAACCTCAAGAAACAGCCCTGCAAAGAATCAATGGAGCTATGAAAATAGAGAGGCAGCTATTTTCAACCAAAGGCCTCCTATGCCCCTTGGTGGAGAAACCGTGCAATGACAATGCTCCAGATGCTACCGTACCAGGTCATAAATGTTGGTTCAGGACTGTGAGAAAGCAAAGTGTATCATGGGTCTATACTCCAGTGGACAGGGGTCCTTTACTCTTAATGCATGACAAAGGGCCATTTAAAATAGTATGGACAAGGGAAAGACATCATTACCATGCTTTGCCCATATGCGTTTGATGAAATACAGTATGTATTCTCAGGCCTGGTCTACACTAACCCCCCAAGTCGAAGTAAGGTACGCAACTTCAGCTACGTGAATAACGTAGCTGAAGTCGACATACCTTACTTCGAACTTACCGCGGTTCAGACGCGGTCCACACGCAGCAGGCAGGCTCCCCCGTCGACTCTGCGGTACTCCTCTCGTTGAGCTGGAGTACCGCAGTCGACGGCGAGCTCTTCCTGGTTCGATTTATCGCGTCCAGACCAGACGCGATAAATCGAACCAGGAAGTTCGATTTCCAGCCGCCGAACTAGCGGCTAAGTATAGACCAGCCCTTAGATTTTAAAGCCAGAAGGGATCATTTATGGTCATCTAGTCTGATCTATTGCATAATGCAGGCCATAGAGTTTCATCACGCAGTTCCTGCATAGAGCACGGTAACTGGGTAGAATGAGAGCACATTTTTTTAGAAAGACATCCGATCTTGGTTTGTAGCATCTACATGTCAAACATGACAATATCAAATAATTACAGATGTAGCCGATTTCAATTATATGGTTGCCACAACTGAAGACAGAGGTAGGTTCCTGGTTCACGTATTCATGGATTACTCAGAGTTTGTGTTGGTATCCATTAAAACTCAGTGAAATGTGGCTAGTCAGGTTTACTTCACTTGGTTCTGTGTTACTTTGTTCCCCAACAGCATCCAATGCCCTCTTCATTCCCCTCTATTGCTTCTTTTCATACTACACCAGGGGTGGGCAAACTACGGCCCATGGGCCGAATCCGTCCCGCAGGATTGCCACTACCATGGCACTGTGGGCCCCGCCTCGCTCCCAGAAGCAGCCGGCACCACATCCCTGCGGCCCCTGGGATTGGGGGGGGCAGAGGGCTCAGTGCACTGCCCTCGCCTGTAGGCACCACCCCCCGCAGCTCCCATTGGCCGGGAACAGGGAACCATGGCCAATGGTGGCTTCAGGGGAGGTACTGGCAGGCGAGGGCAGTGCGCAGAGCACTCTGTGCCACCCTCCGCCAGGGGCCGCAGGGACGTGGTGCCGGCTGCTTCTGGGAGCAGCATGGGGCCAGGGCAGGCAGGGAGCCTGCCCTGGCCCCGGTGCGCACCTCTGCCACCCCAGAGCTGCTCCAGGTAAGCGGCGCCGGCCTGGAGCCCACACCCCAAACCCCTCCTGCACCCCAACTTCCTGCCCTGAGCCCCCTGCCGCACCCCTCCTGCACCCGAGCCCCCTGCCACACCCAACCCCCTGCCCTGAGCCCCTTCCCTCACTTCACACCCTCTCCTGCACCCCAATCCCCTGCCCTGAGCCCATGCTGCACCCCTCCTACACCCCAATCCCCTGTGCACTCCTCCCTGCATCCCTGCCCTGAGCCCCCCCTGTACTCCAACCCCCTTCCCTGAGCCCCCTCATACACCTCACACCCCTCCTCTGTCCCAACCCCTTGCCCTGAGCCCCTTTCTGCACACCGCACCCCCTCCCCCAACCTGCACTTCCTCCTGCACCTCAGCCCCCTGCCCCAGCCCTACATGCAATTTCCCCAACCAGATGTGGCCCTTGGGCCAAAAAGTTTGCCCACCCCTGTGCTACACCCTGCCCCCTAGGCTTCTCTCCCTTCTGTAATCTGTCCTAGCCCTTATACATTCTCCAAACTCCTCTCTCTGATGGCTCCTCCCCTCCCCTCTTCAACTTGATACCTTCCTTGGCATACAGTAAACTGAATTTAGCCTGTTGAGTAGAGGAGCGAGAGCTCCCTGCTTGGTCTGGCCACTTGGAAGGATTTATAATTAATCAGTGACCATATCTGCTGTTTAATCATCTGTACAAAAGAAGGTGTAATTAGTTGTGGGAAGACTATGCTCAGATACTACAGTGATGGGGCACCATGTAAGTGCTGAGGTAGATAAATCATAGAATCATAAAAATGTAGGGCTGGAAGGGACCTCGAGAGGTCATCTAGTCCAGGCCTCTGTGCTGAGGCAGGACAAGTACATCTCCTAGACTATCCCTGGCATGTGTTGAGAGGGGTTCTGCAGCCTCTCTTAGAAGCCTAGTTCAGAGTCTAACTAGCCTTACAGTTAGAAAGTTTTTCCTAATGTCTAACCTAAATCTCCCTTGCTGCAGATTAAGTCCATTACTCCTTCTGCCTTCAGTGGACATGGAGAACAATTGATCACCATTCTTAACAGCCCTTAGCATATTTGAAGACTGCTATAGGTTCCCTCTCAGTCTTCAATTCTCAGGACTAAACATGTCCAGTTTTTTTTAACCTTTCCTCATAGCTCATGTTTTCTAAACCTTTGATCATTTTTGTGGCTCTCCTCTGGACTCTCTCCAGTTTGTCCACATCTTTTTTATCTCATCTTTCCAGCGGAGGCTTCACCAGGGTAAAGCGGAACAATTACTTCCTGTGTCTTACATATAGCACTCCTGTTAATAAACCCCAGAATGATATGGTTGATTCATATTCAATTTAAGATCCACTAGAACCACCAGATGCTTTTAGCAGCACTACTGTCTACCTGTTTGTCATTGTGCATTTGATTTTTCCTTCCTAAGTATAGTATGTTGCACTTGTCTTTATTGAATGTCATCTTCTTGATGCCATAGACTGATTGCATTAATGCTTTGACGCACTTTTTAAAGTCTGAAAATAGCCTATTTTCTCCTGCCTAGTCCTTTTTCCATTTGGCAAACGTGACTCTGGTTGTTTGCAATTGAATCTGTGTTCCTAATGGCACATACAGTGAGTGAACTTGGCTTTTAAAATTTCACTTCTTCCTTTATGCTTTTCTATCTGTAGCGATGGAAACAAAGTAGTGCAAAGGGAATTGTTAACAAAGTTCTGCTCCCACTGCAACAGCACAAAACTAATTTCAATCTAGGTCTTGCATAAACAGTGGCTAATTAATTGTTCAATGTTGTTTTACTTACTCATGCTTTTTCGATGTTAAAAGCAGCAGCATGTTTTTGACACTGGAAATACATCAAATTTTAAAGACCAAGAGCATTCTACAAGGAATCAGTAGATTTTTCTCTCTTATTAGGTCCTTAAATAATCAAAACATGTGTCCAGAAAATGTACATGAAACAGGATTGAGGAGGAAGAGCGTAGGGGAGAAAAAGTACAACTAAATATGATGATTCACAACCCTGGCTACAAACAAACAATAATCCAAAAAGGAAATATTTAGAATCTGACAGAGATTCCTGTTCTATTAAATGTTTCAAGTAAGCAAATTTCTGAAGGTCGGGGGAGGGAGGTTGTGTCTAAGTTATTTGGTAATATAATATGTTACTGACATATCATAATAAGTATGTGCTAGAGATAAAGCACGCCCTGCAGTACAGCAGAAGAGCCACACACCCAAAATGTTGCCAGAGAATCAGATTTTTTCTCTGCGCAGTTCTGTCACAGACACACGCAGTTCTGTCACAGACACACGCAGAAATTAGAGAGAATTATGTTCATATTTTGAACCAAAAAAACCCAAACCACTCCTGTTATTTATTTAAGCTCCAATACTGTATTGAGCATGGGACATTACAGAAGACTGACGTGTTAGAGCAGCTTCTTTGGCACAGTTCTCTATGCCAAATGCTTCTGTTTGTGAAAGGCTCCTGGGATTCCCATGTGTGTTAATGGCATGTGGAGGTGAGATGCTTGTCAGGTTAACCCATTGGCTCTCCAAATAAACAAAAGTATGCATTGTATTATGAATTATGTCATAGAAGTTAGAGATGGTAAAAACTTGTTAGGTTGTCTTGTCCTCTTCCCATCAACCAGTGCAGTGCTTCCTTCACAGACAGGGAGACGTGCAAAAAGCCAGACAAATGAGAGGAGAATATATAAGTCTCAAACAGTGAGAATTATTATTCCTCATAAGAAAACATCCTGGAGATGGGCAAAGGCCCTGCAGCTGAGACTTTAAAAGTCAATGAATACTTGTCCAAGGATTGACACCCCCCCTGGACTAATTTAGGCCTCCCTTTGCCCAGGGCCGCCAGAGGATTCAGGGGGCCTGGGGCAAAGCAATTTCGGGGGCCCCTTCCATAAAAAAAGTTGCAATACTATAGAATAGTATATTTTCGTGGGGGCCCCTGCAGGGCCTAGGGCAAATTGCCCCACTTGCTTTTCCCCCCTCCCCCCCGGGCGGCCCTGCCTTTGCCCCCCATGCTTTTCTCTAAGCCCTACCCACAAAACTGCTTTCTAGGAACACTCTTTGCTTGCCATTCCCCTCTGTTTTGCATGCCGGCACCTTCCCTGCATGCCATCAGTGTAAACTATAATAACACAAATGTCCATGAGGGGAAGGAATCATTACATCCCATTGGAGTGCCTGGAATTCTGCCTATGCTCAGTTTGATTCCTGCAAACATTTTGAATTTAAGCAAAGATGAACTTTCCCAAGAGACCTCATTTAAAACACACCCCCTGCCCAGCATGGGCACATCTAAGGAAAGCTACAGAGAGATCCTTGGTAAAATGGGAAATGTACAACATTTGATCACAACATGCACAATGACCCAGTCACACAAAGACACACCTGCAGAGGAAGTGGGAGCTTGATAACACAAAAGAGAGGCCTCATGCCAGATGGTCAGATCTGAGGAGATAGACCTAAATCAATCCCCCAGGTCCAATCATACCCCAACTTTTTGAGTGTTTCAAATCAGGTCTGAATGCTGAGGCTTGAGCCCCTCCTGCAGGGAAGAGGAATGATATGATCTATCCAAAACCTTGAGGAAGAACTATCTGTCCACTGGTGCCTTTTCCTCCTGGCAGCTTGAAGAACAATTGCTTCTAAGGGACATAGCCTTATATACCTGAGTCATAAAGGGATTATATATGCAAGAATTCACACTCTTAGGCCAGATCCTTATGTTAACATGGTTCTTGCTAGACCCATTCCTGGCCAGTGGAGTAGGCAGGGATAAACTGTGCTATCAACCCAGGGTGTCCTAGAGTTGGCTTATGCTAGCCATGTTTAATCAAGGACAAGGTTCTGGTTACTTCGAGCCCTGATCCTGCAACTGGGTCTGAACAGGTAGACTCTTGTGCCTGCACTGATCCCTATTGACTTGAATGGAGATTCACCCACTTGGATCTGTTTGCAAGATAGGGGCCACATTTTGAACTCTAATGCAGATAGGGCCTCTGTAGTTCAACGAAATATGGGAAGTTTAAATGCTAGAGAACCTCATACAGTTAAAAGGGCATAGTCAGTTTGAAATCTACTCAGTTTTAAAAAGAGTCTAAAATAGTCCTGCACCTGTCTCTGGTTTTGTGACCACATTTACTTATTTCTTGTCACTATACTAAAAGACCTAGACGAACAGGCGAAATTGTCCAACAGACTATGCGGAGGAAACAGCAAAAATGGGTATTCGTAATGTGCTAACAAATGCACAAAGTAAACTCAAAAAACATTTTTGCTCTGATTCTAGGGATTATCTGCAAAAACATCAGACAAAAATTGTTCAGACATGTCTGGACTTCAGTTGGTGTTGCCACTTTAAAAAGAAACACAAAACATATGCAAGTATGGGGATCCTTTACTGAATCCACCACGCACTCTAAAGCAGTACCCTTTCTCCCTGGAACTGATTGGCAAATGAAAAACTATTTGTGTGAAATATGTCAAAAATGTTGAAGATTTTTTTGTGCTCAAGTGTTAAAAGTGAACTTATTTTTCTTTTTTTCAAAACTTTTCATGAAATTTTCAATTATATTTTCAAAAAATGTTATAAAAATGGCTATTGAAAACATTATCAGAATTTTTCATTGACCAAACACCTGGTTTTTGGTAAACAAACTTTTTCAATATTTCCAATAACAATTATTTTTAAAAGCACTTTTTTGTGAAAAATTAAATTGTTCAATTTAAAGGACCATTTTTCAACCACAATACCTTTCATTTGAAAAAAAAAATCACATTGCTTTACCTCTTCCTCCTCTGAGCATGCTTTTTTGTTTGGTTTGATTTTTGTTTTAAGATACAGGCAGACAGGGATGGCCCTAGACTAGCTGCCAGCAATTGGGGCCCTAGGCAAACCATGCAATCGGCTCCCCCACCCCCAAACACCAAGGGCAGATCTAGGCTGAGGTTTTTGGTAAACTGGGAAACATTTTGCCGCTTTTTTCCTTTTCATGTTTTTTTTTTTTTTAAACAGAAGCTTAATTATTCGGTTTGTCCATCCGTCCGTCTGTCCAACCAACCAATGTTTCTGAGATCAGATAAAATAGAGACACCAAATTTTCAGATTTGTATACAACAGCTAGATGATATTTCAGTCCGATTTCAAATAAAAATGCATTAAAATGTTAATTATCATTTTTATTACAAATCCAAAATCATCCATTACGCTATCCTGCTTTAACTGCCATTACTACCACATCCAATATAGAAAGAAATAAGAAAACTCTTCAATGAACTTTAACCTGTATTTACAAAACACGCCAAATAAAAAACACACTGGGCTCTTAAAACATGACTTTTCTTGCTTTAAGTTTTGAAAATTCAGTCACTAGTTCTTTTAGATCCAGTTTTCCAGCTATTTCATGCTTTATTGACATTGTGGCAAGTCCAACAAGTCTCTCTTGCACCATTGTTGAATTCAGATATGTTTTTATCAATTTTAACTTTGAGAAGCTACATTCCCCACTAGCTACAGAAACTGGCAAAGTTAAAAGAATGCGTAGAGCTATAAAAATGTTTGGAAAACTGTGAGTTTATTTTCACAAACAAACTTCAGTACTTCTTCAGGAGTGGAATGTTTCTTAAGTCGTATTGAAAAAGCCTGAAGCTCACTACACAAATCTGTAGCATCAATGTCTTTTGAATTTTCATGATTAAAGCCGACTCCAGTTTTATACAAAATTCTCTTATCTGTTTTACTGTTTTCTTTTGCAAGCTGTGGATATCATATAGAAAGCCAAATACTGACTCTATCTGTTGAAATCTTTCGTCAACCAAGTGAACAGCAGTATCAAGGACTGCGAAGTAGAAATTCACTTTGCACCTTTGGTTTGGGTTCTGAATGGGTGTGTCTCATCCTGCATATGAAATCTGCTGTTTCTTTTGCTGAATGCGAACTAGCTCTGGTTCAAATTCTATCGGAAAGTCTATTTCTTCAGCAAGCTCGAGAGAATCTACCAGTGTTCTTTCAAACTCTTCATCACTTCTGAATTCCTCCAGAATATTTTTAGTTTGCTGCAGTTTTTGAATAGCAGAATGTATGTTCAAGTTATTTTCCTGAAGCTGCTTACTAGTGAGGTTGATCTTGAAAAGGATATTATACCACAAAATGAGTGAAGTCACAAATTTGAACTTGGAAAGGCCATTTGCAAGAGCTTCTGCATCTTGTCTGACTAAGTGGTTTCACAGTTAGAGAATTCACATGGCGAGTCAGAATCTCCCAACAGCGTGTTGAGCCTGAGAAAAACACACAAACACGCTGCACCAGGTCAAAGAAACTGCTTGCCTCCAAACAGCACCTAGCAGCATCATTGACAACCAAATTCAGAGAATGCGCACTGCAAGGAACGAAAAAGGCCATAGGATTGATTTCCATCATTCTCCTTTGCACAACACTGTCTTTACCCTTCATATTACTCCCATTATCATAGCCTTGGCCATGTACGTTTTCAACAGATAATGACATTGTTTCAAGCTCTTGTAGAATAGTTTCAGTCATAAATGCTCCAGTCATCTCCTTCAGTGGTACGAAACCCAAAAAATGTTCATGTATGAGCACTTCAATATTATCTTCATCTGCAGACTTTTCCATATACACAAAACGAATGATCATCGTCATTTGTTCAACATGACTCACATCTAGTGTACAGTCCAGTATTATTAAAAAGTATTTTGCAGAATGGGCAGCTTCTACAATTTTCTTTTTAATGGCATTTGCTAGGATTTGAATCAGTTCATTCTGCATATTTTTTCCTAAGTAATGAACCTGTGTTTCATGATCAGTTATTTTACATAGATGCTCCTTCATGACTGGATCAAACAAAGCTAGGTATTCAACAAATTTTTAAAAGTTTCCATTACCTGGAGTGTATAATTTTTCATTTCTACTGCGGCTGCAGAATGCTAAATTTTGCCCACCAAGAACTCTCACTAAAGCAATCAGACACTCTAATATTTGTTGCCAATATTCTTCTTTTTCCTTGATCACACGTAAATTTTCTTCATCAATAGTTTTTCCTTTTTTCAATCGTAATTCAAGTTCTTTCCAATTTTGAAAACATTCCAAATGTTCTGTACTTCTTTCATGTGAAGAGAGAATTGAAGATATGTTTTTCCAGTCCTTCGAACTATTTTCAGTAAGTGATGTACCAATTGCTTGATTTCTAAACAACTTGCAGCAAAGACAAAACACAGAGTCCTTCGACACTGAATATTGTAACCAGTTTCGATGAATTTCTTCCCCATTAATGAGTTTCTTCTTGTAATGCTGAGCAGAGAATTTTCTTTTATTTCCATCCTTAGGGAAGGGAAATTCATGAACTTGTTCGGGTACATGTTCCACGAGAATTTGCCACACACTGTCATCACATCTGGGCCATGAAGCTGGGTCCCCATACTGTAACTTATTTGTAACTTCCTCATCCTTTCTTCCTTCTACTTCATTTACTTCAATTTCTGCATGTGTCTCTGAAGATGAATACATTTTCTCCATTTCCATATCAGTCTGATGCTGTGAGCTGCCTTCATCTAGAAGTAACTTTCCATCATCTTGAGTTTCCAAACTGCTTTTTTGTGGATGTGAGCTACTCTCATCTCGAAGTAATATACCTTCATCTTGATGTTCCAAACTGCAGATGTGAGCTAACCTCCTCCCCGAGTAAAATTCCTTCATCTGGATGCTGTGAACTGCTTCCATCTTTATTTGGATTAAAGAGAAGATATTTCAGGAAGGATCCCTGCTGTTTTGCTTGGTCCTTTTCCTTCTCAGCCTTTCGTTTATGATACTCAGCTCCTGAGGGTTTTCTTTTTCCTCTTTCTGCCATGGGGCATTTGAATATTGTTATGTACTGTGCTCCCAACTGCAAGCATTATAGCGTTAAGGATGGCTGACACACCCACCACATGGTTGGCGATTTAAACCACATTGCAGCCATCCCAACATGTCTTTTCTGCTTAAAGACATTCAATGATTAGTAACATACACTCTCTTGCCTATTAAAACAGTTAGTTACAGCGTTTACACAGAAACAAAATGACCTTTTTCGATGCTTTAACCCAACACCGGTTGTTTGGAAACTAATCCCCTTCCTCACGGTTACCAATTTGGAGTGTGACGTCATCACTTTCGTAGTCTATTAAGCGTCAACGCTGTAACGTTTCTTTTATGGACCTTATTTATTACATGTGAACCAGTTATAACAAAGAAAAGTTCATAATTATACAGCCCGATAATAACGCTAAGGTTTAATAACGCTTAAAGATACTCACATTTTGGATTTATAATGCTGAAAGATGTTATTCTTTATTCTTTGGCACCAAGAAACACAATTTTCCACAGTATTCGCTCGATTCTTAACCATCTACCTGCGATGTGTGTTAAAGTGACCGTTTGACATGTATCAACTCGCGATATCTCCACTCTACATTAATTTCTGGCTATGTGACCTTGATGTATATTCGAGTTAGGTGTCACTAGCATTGCAGCTCTTGCCGCTAGTGGATGTGTTTCATTGTGGCTGAGTTATTGTTTATCAAAATTGCAGAATGGGTCATCTTGACCCTACGTCGCAAATTGAAATTTTTTTTTGCTAAAATATTATTTTTTGCAGTAAATAAAAGATTTGACATATTAATAAATTCTCAGAAATGTAGAGAAATGAATTATAATTCATATTCCCGCCATATGCGCATGAGAATTGAAATAATGACATCTTCGTTATTTTATTTGTATTTTTTCATCTTTTTCTTTTTTTTTTTTCTTTTTTTTTTAATTTGATTTTTTCCCTTGAATTTGGTGCCCCATTTAACTTGGCACCCTGGCAACCACCTAGTTCACCTATATGGACGGGCTGCCCCTGCAGACAGAGAATGCAGTACTGACTTTAGGGAACAACAGAAGATACTTCAGGAGTTGTTTAATATTTAAGGCCCGATGCAACTTTTACTCCCAGAGTTAGTCATATTATAAGCAGGTCAATGGATGGAACTACATGTACAAGTAGGTACTTACCATCTCGAGTAAGGGATTATACAAGCAGGCTCCTCAGTGGCCATGCTTCTAAAGAAGTCAGAAGACGTTTTTAAAAAGTCCTCAATAAATAATATAATAATAATTAATAATAATAAATAATTTGTATTACCATAGTGCCCAGGAGCCCATTGTCCTCATGCTGTACACAGAACAAAATGACAGTCCCTGGCCCAAAGGGCTCACAATCTAAGTATGAGACGAAGTACTGCCAACCACCAGAGTTCAAAAATCAGGAGTCACACTCCAAAACATCATGAAACTGGCTTTAAAAAATCACGTTTTAAAAATTAATAAAATGTGAGATATTTTCATGCATCTTCTGGTTTCTGAGTCTTTAAGGTACAGTTAGTTAATATGTTCAAGTTTTTCTCTGCAACTATCAGGGCTAGAAATTTTTTTTTTTTAAAGTAAGAAAGAAAGCAATCAGAGGCGTTAAGGAAAATATCAAATCTCATAAGGGTTGAGAACAGTGCATGATTTGTGTGCCCCTGGATTATGTTTAGGTCCTGCTTTTTTACTACAAAACAAAAAGCTGCAACTTCATAGTTATTTCTTGATACTGGAGTTGTAACTGTAGACTGCAAAAAAGACACTATTGGGTTAAAAAAAACTCTCCATACTTATGTCATTAACAACACCTGAGATTGATAAAAATTAAAGATTTTTAAACATCCAATTTTCTTTTCTCTACTTATTCTGGTTTACTTTTTATGTTTCTTTCAATGTGGACAATGAGATTAGACTAGCCAGTTTCCTGGTTGTTTATAATTAGCTTCTAGTTAATATCACTTCAGACTCTTATGCAGTAGTGCAATGTGGAGCTGTTTGGATTGCAAACATTACAGGAGAACATTTATTTACTTCAAAAATCTATTTCTGCTGGAATTTTCAAAATACATTAAAGCATATTTATTGGTTTTAGATTTGTTTGTTTGTTTGTTTTAAACAAAACCTAAATTCGGAGCTAAATTTGACCTACATGTCTCTAATTTAGAAGAGACAATTCTGAGATTTTGATATCATGTGCTCATGATTTAATGCTTGTAATTTAATACCCTTTGTAGAGCACTGTATGATTAGAGTTGTCTGTGAAAACCTTCCAAAACCGGTTTCTTCTTCTTAGAGAATGTTCCAGCTCTCTAGCCTGCTCATGCAGTTACTTTTATGCTGAGAGATTAATTTATCTGTTGTTTTTAATTTATGTCTGAACTGAATGTATTGTATTAACACTTCTTGAGTACAAAACACGCTCCAGAATAAAATGATATATTGAGAACTGGCTTGTCCTTGGTTATATGTCTCCATCTGACATGTTACAGATTTTTAGAAACAAACTGCCTGAGGCATCTTAATATTTAAGTAGTTGTGATTATAAGCATAACCACCTCAGAGCTTAGTGGCTAACTGTCGAGACCTTAAAAAGAAGTTTTGGTAATGAAACTTCTTATACAAACAGCAGCTTGGATTCTCTACTCTTGGTATTTTAAGAAGAGTATGCACCTATTTTTATATGACAATCACAGACCTCACCCGGTCCAGAAGTGAGTAAAAGGATTTAGATTTGACTATGAGCAGATCACTTTAGCCCAGATCCACAAAGCTATTTAGGCACCGACCTAAATCCCAGATTTAGATACCTAAATCTCAGTTTTAGGCTTCATTACAATCTACAAACCCCACAGTTGGCTGCCACTGAAACCTTAGGCGCCTAAACTCTGTGACCAAATTTTTGCAATAAAAGTTCCCTAGGTACATAAGTTTGCTTCCTCCCTCTAGCTGTCTGGATGCCTGTCTCCTGGCATCTGTAAAACTCTTTCAGGTCCTCACATAGAAGCTACTAATGTATAATTTTAAAGGGTTATTATTCATCTCTCATTTACAAAGAAAGACACTCAGTAATGGAGATAGATCAGAGTTACAGTATTGCTGTATAGAAGGCCGTCATCAGTCCTATTATAAAATAATAATAAGCATACCTCCAGTCCCTAATACTTTGTTGTCCTTTTCTAAAGGACAGTTACCTGTTCCGTAACTGGCGTTCTTCGAGATGTGTTGCTCAGGTGTATTTCACAGTAGGTGTGCATGCTCGCCACGTGCACCGGTGCCAGAAGTTTTTCCCTTAGCAGTACCTGTAGTGGGGGAGCACCGCTGCGACCCCTGGGGTGGTGCCTCTATATTGCGCTATACAGGGGGCTGCGCGTTCCCCCCACCCTCAGTTCCTTCTTGCCAGACAACTCCAACAGAGGGGAAGGAGGGCGGGATGTGGAATACACCTGAGCAACACATCTTGAAGAACGCCAGTTACAGAACAGGTAACTGTCCTTTCTTCTTCGAGTGATTGCTCATGTGTATTCCACAGTAGGTGACTCCAAGCTATACCTGATGGAGGTGGGTAGGAGTTTAAGGGTTACCAGGGCGGAGTACTGCCCTACCAAACCCGGCGTCATCCCGCTTTGGGAGACGATCGCATAGTGCGATGAAAAGGTGTGGACAGAGGACCATGTAGCAGCCCTACAGATGTCCTGAATGGGAACATGAGCCATGTAGGCAGCTGATGAGGCCTGAGCTCTCGTCGAATGAGCCTTCACGATAAGAGGCGGGGGAACCCCTGCCAGGTCATAACATGTGCATATGCATGAGGTGATCCAGCAGGAGATCCGCTCGGTGGAAACCGGTTGCCCCCTCATGCGCTCAGCCGATGCAATGAAAAGCTGAGGGGATTTCCGGAATGGCCTGGTTCGGTCTAGGTAAAAAGCCAGTGCTCTACGCACATCTAGCATGTGCATGTGTCGTTCCTCATTGGAGAAATGGTGCTTAGGACAGAGGACTGGGAGGAAAATATCCTGATCAATGTGAAAAGCCGAGACTACCTTCGGCAGAAAAGCCGGGTGCGGACAGAGCTGGGCCTTATCCCTATGGAAGACCGTATATGAGGGTTCAGAGGTCAGGGCCCTAAGCTCCAAGACCCGGCGGGCTGAGGTGATAGCCACCAGGAACGCCACTTTCCATGATAAGTGGGACCAGGAACACGTGGCCAAGGGCTCAAAGGGGGGACCCATGAGGCGGGAGAGCACTAGGTTCAGGTCCCAGAGCGGGACCGGGGGTCTGGCATAATGGAAGGCCCGATCCAGCCCTTTTGAAAACTGGGATGTCATGTGGTGGGAAAACACCAAGTGACCATGCACCGGGGGGTGGAAAGCCGAAATGGCCGCAAGGTGTACCCTGACTGAGGAGGGCGCCAGCCCTTGGGTCCTAAGGGACAGAAGGTAATCGAGGATGAGCTGGATAGATGCGGAGGAGGGGGAGGAGCCCCTCTCCCTCGCCCACATGGAAAACCGATACCATTTGGCCAGGTAGGTTCGTTGTGTGGATGGTTTCCTGCTCTCAAGCAGAACCTGTCTAACATCCTCAGAACACCTCCCCTCCTCCTCATTTAACCATGGAGCAGCCACGCTGTCAAGTGAAGCATGGCCAGATTGGGATGGAGGAGACATCCTCCCTCCTGGGAGAGGAGGTCCGGTCGAAGCGGCAGCCTGCGCGGGGGGCCACTAAAAGTTGCAGGAGTGTCCCGTACCAATGTTGACGGGCCCAATCCAGGGCTATCAGGATAATCCGCGCTTTGTCTGCCTTCACCTTCTGTAGGACCTTGCCTATCAGGGGGAAGGGCGGGAAGGCGTAGAACAGGTGGCCCGACCATGGAATTAGGAACGTGTCCGATATCGCCCCTTCACCCTCTCCCGCCCTGGAGCAGAACCGAGGGCAGAGGCGATTCTGGACGGTGGCGAAAAGATCTACCTGGGGAGTGCCCCACTCCAGGAAGAGCCTCTTGGCCACCTCCCTGTGTAGAGACCACTCGTGCTGTTGGGAGAAAACCCTGCTTAAGTGATCCGCGAGCGTATTGCGCTTGCCGGGCAGGTGAAAAGCCCCTAGAAGGATGTTGTGGGCTATACAGAACTCCCACAGGTGCTGGGCTTCCTGGCACAAGGCCACGGAGGGCATGCCCCCTTGCCTGTTGATATAATACATCGCGGTCGTATTGTCCGTGAGGACTGTGACCACCTTTCCCCCTAGGTGCCGGCTGAAAGCCACGCACACCAGGCATACCGCCCTGAGCTCCTTGACATTTATGTGCAGGGACAATTCCGGGGGCAACCATCTGCCCTGGGTTTTGAAGCTCCTCACATGGGCTCCCCAGCCCAGGTCCGAGGCGTCCGACACCAGATCTAGTGAGGGAGGGGTCTCCCGGAAGGGGATACCATGAAGCATGTTGCTCGGGAGGGACCACCATTGCAGGTCGGCCACTACATTGGGTGGCAATGTGATGACCTTGTCCAGGCCGTACCTGGCCTAGGAGTACTGGGAGGCCAGCCAGAGTTGGAGGGGCCTCATCCTGAGCCTGGCATGTCGCACTACTGAGGTGTATGCTGCCATATGGCCTAGGATTTGAAGGCACACCCATGCCATCGTCACAGGGAAGGCCATGACCGAGGCGATAAGACCTTTGAGGGTCTCGAACCTGTCCCGGGGGAGGGAGGCCGTGGCTCCCACCGAGTCTAACAGTGCCCCTATAAAGTGTATGCACTGAACCGGGACTAATGTGGACTTGTCCTCGTTTACCAGTAGGCCTAGACTCGTGCAGGTATCGAGCAGGAATTTCATCTGCACCTGCACCTGGGACCGAGACCTGCCCTTGAGCAGCCAAACTTTCAGGTAGGGGAAGATCTGCAACCCGTTCCTCCTGAGGTGGGCTGCCACTACCACCATGCATTTGGTAAAAATACTGGGGGCCGTGGAAAGGCCAAAGGGAAGGACCGTAAACTGATCGTGGTCTCTCCCTACCAGGAAGTGGAGGAAGCGCCTGTGGCCCTTGAAAATATGGATATGGAAGTACGCATCCTGGAGGTCCAAGGCTGCGAACCAATCCCCCGGGTCTAGGGACGGAACAATAGAGGCCAGGAACACCATACGGAATTTGCAGTGGATCAGAAACTGGTTGAGATTCCGCAGGTCAAGGATGTGCCTGAGCCCACCTTTCACCTTCAGGATCAGGAAATACCGGGAGTAAAACCCTTTGCCCTGGAATTCGTGAGGTACCCTCTCCACCGTGCCCAGGGTGAGGAGGCGCGTCACCTCCTGATTTAGAAGGAGGGCGTGTTCCAGGTCTCCAGGGACATCACAGGACGGAGGATGGTGGGGTGGGGGTGAATTGAACTGCAGCACGTACCCCTGGGAGATGGTACTGAGGACCCACCGGTCTGACGTTATACGGGACCATTGCACTCGGAAGGCAGATAAATGGTTGCCAAAAACCAACTTTATTAACTGGGGGGCTTCCCTGGCAACAGGCCCGGTAGCCCCCTGCAAAGAGTCAAAAACGTCTCTTCCCCTACCTCTTGCCCTTCGAGGGGCCGGGGCGTGGGGCCGAACGGGACTGGCGCTGTGACCTGCGCCTCTGGTCCCTAGGCCTCTTAGGTGGGGGCTCATATCTGCCCCTTATGGGGGGAGCCGAGCACTGCGGCCTGGGTTTGTCCTTGGCTGGCGGACATACAGGCCGAGAGTCTGCAGGGTGGTGCGGGAGTCCTTCATCCCGTGCAGACGAGTGTCCATTTGGTCCGCAAACAGGGCCTTTCTGTCAAAGGGCAGGTCCTGCATGAGGGACTGGGATTCCATGGACAGCCCCGACAGCGAGAGCCACGACGCCCGCCGCATGGAGATAGCTGAGGCCATCGAAGGAGCCGCTGTGTCGGCCATGTCTGACACTGCCTGGAGCGCCGCTTTCGTCGCTGCCTCACCTTCGTCAACTAGAGCCTTGAATTCCTTCCTGTCCTTTTCTTGGAGGGAAAGCTCGAATTTCGGCAGAGACCCCCACAAGTTAAAATCATACCTGCTCAGGAGTGCTTGATGGTTTGCCACCCTGAGCTGGAAACTTGCAGAAGAATAAACTTTTTCCCCAAAAGTGTCTAGTCTCCTGGCATCTTTATCCTTGGGGGTGGGTGCGGGCTGGCCGTGTCTTTCATGGTGGTTGACAGACTCCACGACCAGTGAGTTCGGGGCAGGATGAGTGTACAAGTACTCATGCCCCTTAGTTGGCACGAAGTACTTCAGCTCTGCCTTCTTTGAAATGGGCGGCAGAGAGGGTTTGCCAGAGCCCGACAGAAATATTGGCTACCCCTTGGTGAAGCGGCAGGGCCACACAGCCCGGTGCCGAGGAGGACAGGACATTAAACAAAGTGTCTGATGTTGGCTCCTCCATCTCCTCAGCCTGGAGCTGGAGATTTGCGGCTACGCGTTGGAGAAGCTCTTGATGAGCCTTAAAATCCTCCTGAGAAGGAGGGGGTGGTGCCGCTATGGACTCGTCCAGTGCCGACGAGACAACCAGTACCGCCCCTAGGGCGTCGGGTGGTACCGTTGGGTTGCACTCCACGTCTGGGTCCGGGCACGGTGCCGGTGGTTCGGTACCCGAGGACTGCTCTCGGTGCCGAGACGGGGATGCCGAGTGGACCTGGGATGCCCCAGCTACTGAACGGGGCCTCGCCAGTGCGGGCACTTGGGGCCACGATGCCCACTGGCACCACTATCCTTGCCAGGGCGCCCCTTGCCACTGAGCTGTCTGAGGTCCTAGAAGAGCTGCTTGCTCTTGAGGGATGATGCGGCCCAGGGAGGGATGGCTGGGGCCCGAGGCTGAAGTTCCCGAGGAGCGCACGGTGCCATACGAGCGGCTGGACCGGTCCCGGCCATGTCGGCTCCGACCACGGGATTTGGACCTCGACGACGAGGAGATGTACACGTCGGAGGAGCTACGTCTGGAATCCCTTCGGCGACCGTGGCTACGACGCCTCGGTGACGGTCGGGATGCACTCCGAGTATGGCGCGCGCTGTGGTATGAGCGGCAGTGCTGATGGCGTCGAGACCTGCTATCACTCCGAGTGGAAGAGGAGCGTCAACGCTTTCTGTCCCGGCGCCTGCAACCCCTCTGGGCAGAGGAAGACTCCGGAGATTCGGTCTCAGGCGACCCAGTCAATGGAGTGGAGATCTGCCGCGGGCCTCGGGAAGGTCCCGCAGCTCGAGCCGGGACCTCAACCTCCGACCTGGCAGGGGAGGGCTGGTGAGCGCCCAGCGGCGGCTTCCCTCAGGACTGGGGGCCCGACTCAGGCGGCACGCCTGGCACCGGCAGGATGAGGATATCACGTGCTGCCTGAGCTGCCTCCGGCGTCGACGTCATCCTCACCGCCGGAAAGGCAAGCGCGGATGGGGCCGGACTACTCCGCTCAACGCGAGTCGGAGGTCTGGGTCCCGAGGGGGATCGTGGACTGCCCAACTCGGGTCCGGCCTCACCCCTGTCCTTGTCTCGGCGCTGCTGGGTCTTGCCTTGTTTCTTAGCGGGGATGCGATGCCCACTGGTGGATGGGGCTTCGCTCCGCACTGAGGACGCGGTGCCTGGTGCCGGGTCGGCGCACCAGTGCCGGGGCCAATGCCGACTCCATAAGCAGGGCCCGGAGTCGGATATCTCGTTCGCGCTTAGTCCGGGGCTTGAACGACTTACAGATTTTGCAGCGCTCACTTATGTGAGCCTCGCCCAGACAGCGAAGACACTGAGAGTGTGGATCGCTTCTGGGCATGGAATTGCGACAGGAGTCACATGACTTGAAGCCTGGGGCTCGGGGCAAGTCAGTGGAAGTTCTACTATTGATTTCAGTGGGAGCAAGACTAGTCCCTTTATATACACAGAGATCACACCTACCATTGAGGTGCAGCCATCTTTAGGGAGGGACTGTGAAAGAGTTCACAGCAATGCTTTCCAACAGTTCAGAGCGGGGAGTGAGGAATTCTGCAGGGTAATTCTTTAGGGCAGCAGAATGTAATCATCCAAATTGGACATGAGGCTTTTGGGGTTAGCATGGGTAATCTGGTTACAACCATTATAGGATCTTTAAATCTGTACTGAATCATGTATAAATAACATGTCTGAAACAGTCTCTAAGGCCTGGTCCACACTAACCCCCCACTTCGAACTAAGGTACACAACTTCAGCTATGTTAATAACGTAGCTAAAGTCGAAGTACCTTAGTTCGAACTTACCACGGGTCCAGACGTGGCAGGCAGGCTCCCCCGTCGACACCGCGTACTCCTCTCACCGAGCTGGAGTACCGGCGTCGACGGCGAGCACTTCCGGGATCGATTTATCATGTCTACACAAGACGCGATAAATCGATCCCAGAAGATCGATTGCTTACCGCCGGACCCGGAGGTAAGTATAGACCTACCCTAAGTGGAAATTTTGTGAGCAGTGTACAATCAGTGTAAGTAAGCATGTCACAAAGTTGCCTAGGCTCTCATACCTCAGATGAACGCACACTGCCATGCACACTCACTCATTAAAGTGATGCTTTTTTCTCTGTTTTCCATTTGGTACTTGATTCTGCTCCCACTGACTTCAGAGAAAATACGATCTATTCCTTTGTGTTCTGAAAGTTTGGGCCTTCAAGATGCTGCGTAGCTTTTGAGAGGTAATGTGTGCCCTTAACCCGGACTTCATTCAGAGCTGAGGGTACTTGTCACCTCCCACTGTCGGCCCTGAAAGCTGCTCAAACATAATTGTTGTTCGGTTCTTCTGTGTTTACTTCAGTATGCAAACTGTTTTCTCCTGCAGCCCCAAAGCTAAGTTTCAGTAAAAGAACCCTTTAATATCTAATACATCCTCTGTTGGGAGACTGTCCTGCTCCTGCAGGGCAATGGAGTTGATAATCTAATACTGCAAGGTCTTTTCTACGACCCTAATGAGGGCTGTTGTTTGCAAAGCTTTTCTGAGAGCACAGAAGAAACAATGGCACTGGGAGGTATAGTGCGGCACTTCAGAACACTAGGGAATCCATGAGATGGTGGGGAAGACTGCCTAGGGAATCATTTAAAAAAAATTAACATTAGCTTAGTAATAAGTGAGGGGGAAATGGATTGGAAGAGGGGGCTTTCTCTTCAGCAGGGAGAGGAGGCTTTTTGCAGGTGTTGCTCAAATTTCCACTGCATTCCTCCTATAATGATTATGATGATGATTATTTTCTAGACAGGAAAGGAGACAAGATCTCTGCCACAAGGATTTTACAATCTGAACAGGCAACACAGAGGGAAAGGGGCAAGTGGCAATGAGACACGAAGCACAAAAATGGGCAGTGCCATTTAGCAGCAATCTTTATTAATTCCATATTTTGGGGGAAGTTTTTCATTATTACTTTTTCCTTTCAGCTAATTTAATAGAATCATAGAAATGTAGGGCTGGAAAGGACCGCAAGAAGTCATCAAGTGCAGCTCCCTGTGCTGTTTGTTAATCATCTTTACAAGCCCAATATTGTATATGATGCAAATTGTATTCACACACACACCCCTCAACACATAAACAGAAATTGCAAACCAGAGGCAGCCTACACTGGGATCTGATATATTTCTGAAGAGTTTGAAGGTGCGGATAGCTCATGGTATTTCTTTCCCATGCTTATTTATGCAACTGCCTTGAAGTTATTTAATTGTCATCAGAAGTTGGGGATAAAACTATACAGCAGAATTATCCTCTACGTAGGAGCATATTCCTGAATGGCTGGAAATGGGGAGCATAAAGCATACCCACAATCAGGGAGACCACAAAGTGATATACATTTGGACTTCAATATAACAATTTGATCCACATAGGCCTCGTTTTGTAAATTAATCTCTTTTTGGAACTCAGTTGATTACCTCCTGATTATATTGTCAGACAGCTGTTTTATACATTTGAGCAACATAGTGGGGTGATTCTACCAACCAGGCACACCCTAAATTCCCATTGAAATCCGTGGGGTGCAAAAGGTACAGGATTGGGCTTTTATTTTTGTCAGAGTACACTTCTTTATTCCCTTTTTCCACACACTTTCTTGGTTTCTCAACTCAGCCCATCCTTTTTCCAACACATATCTGGGGATATTCCATAATGGAAAAGAATCTCATTTATCAGGACAGCAAAAAAGGAGGTATGCCAGTGTTTGTATTGTCATCATAGCACTGTTCACATACAAGCCTGTGGTCAACCCAGGAATTGGAAAACTAGTCATCTATCCTTCCCTTCATCCTCACTATGTCCCTCTTGGCATAGCAGCCAGGCATTTAGTTTAAAATTTAATGTCTGCAGATGGCTTTAGCTGGAATGTTTATTTTATTGACAAAATATGCTTCATGTGATTATTAAATTATGCCTAGTTCTCTTTCCTTTGTCATATTGTCCTTAATTTGTACACAGAGCTCCTGGCCATATAACAACTCAAATCTTTATCAGCTTTGAATACCAGCTATGCACTGCTATTTCACTACAAAGTTCATTTTTCCAAACTGAAGATTCCAAAGAATCATGGGAATTAGTGAGGGAATGTATGTACATGTCCCAGACTTGCTGAGTCTTGCTACTTGGAGGAAGATTCCTCACTTTTGGATTCACCTTGAGGCCATTTAAAAAATATTTCCTTCGGGTGACAAAGGATTTTCATGTTTCAATTAGACACTTAAAATCACCTTCTTCCAGATGGCTGGCTTGATAGCTCCCATACCAGTCAGCATATGCTGCCCTAAGGGATATTTCCTAGTGCTTTGTCCAGTTTTCTTTAAGAATGTCCAGAGTGTTGGGATTTCTACCAACTTTCCTTCAATAGCACTAAATAGGACCCAACTATGCAAATGCCTTTGCATGGAAATAACTTTACATATGTAAGGAGATCCAGTTTTAAAATCAATGGCCTCAGTCCTCCAAACACACCTGCTTAATTTTATGTTCACAAATAGTCCCAATGACTTCAATAAGCACTTTCAGTGCAGAAAGTTAAAGGCATCTCTTGTAAGCCTTTGCAGGATCAGCACCTAAAACAATAAAGTGTAATGAAAGGGGGGGGGGCATTTATCTTTTCTGCAAACTTTATTATTTCAAATAGTCACTGATCTAAGACACCTCCCCCCCAAAAGTCACATGTGATTGTGAATATTTTGTAGAAGTCAAAAGTGGGATGAGTTTGTAAGGCAGCAGGCAACTGCAGACATCAGGGGAGTAAACGAAATGTGGAGCCCGAGGAGAAGAGAAAGAAGCCAGAAAAAAGTCCAGCAACTTGGCTTTGCAATTTTTTTTTCTTTCCCCAAAGTTGCTTTTTTCACACATACAATTTGGGTGTTTTTAACCCTTTTCATGTCCTCCTTCTTTTCCTAGTTTTCATGCCCTTTTCTGCTGAAAGTGCAGGATCAGGAAGGGGTGGCAATTAGGTTCTGGGCTCCGGGCTCGGAGGCTATTCGGAGGGAAGGGGGGAGCTCAGGGGCACTGGGAGATCCCCGGGCCCGGCCGGCTGCGCCTCCCTCCCCCGGTTCGGGGGGTCCCCGGGCTCGGCCCCCGAACGCCCCTCTCTTCCGTTCTCCATGTCATTTCCTGTGCTAATAAGATGGTGGTCACGGCCGGGAGGGAGGGAGCCGCCGCCGCCTCCGCCGAGCCCGGCCCGGCCACGGGACCCGTCCTCGCCTGGGACTAGCGAGCCGGGCTGGCCGGGCCGGTGGGGAAGGAGGGGGCAGCGAGCCGGGGGCCCCCGGGCGGAGCGGCCCCCCCCACGCCGAGGCGGGGCCCCCGAGCCCGCAGCGCCGAGGTGAGTCAGCCCCTTTGGTAGCCAAGGTGGCCACGAAAATGGCTGCGGAGCGCGGGGGCGGAGGGGGGCGGGCTGCGGGGCCGGAGCCGCGCAGGGCGGGAAGCCGGGGCTCCCTGCGGAGAGGGCGCTGGGGGGAAGGGGCCTCCCCCCACCCACCGGCCGGCCTGCCCCGGGGTCCGCGGGCTGGCAGGTAGGTGCCTCCCCCTCCCTTTCCCCCGGGCGGGCGCTGGGCTCGGCCCCCTCCGCTCCCGCCCGCTCCGATGTTGCCTTTTTTCCTCCCCGCCCCTTCCTCCCCTAGTTGTTACATTGTATCCGATGAGTGACGCGGCAGCGGGCCAATGGGCGGTGGGGGAGGGCAGTGAGCGTTCGAGATTGGAACGCGGGGGCGGGGCCGTGAGGCCGCTAAAGGAGGGGGGGGGGGCGGTGAGAGGAGGTGAGGTGCTGGTTTGGTGGAAGGCTGTGGGGCAGTAACTGTGTGTTAGGGGGGGCGGGGGGGATTGCTGAACATAGTTATATGTTGGGAGAGAGGGGATGAGACGGTGTGTTGGACGGGGGAGTGTGTTACACTCTCCTTCACTGCAGACGGTACGTGCTCTGGTTAATTTCTGTTCAGGTTCTGATACGGTGCCCATCAGTGTCTTCCCCTAGTCCCCTTGAGCTAAAGGTGTAACTCAGAAGGATACTGCTGGGTTAGTTCTGCATTTTCCTTGCTTGATAAGGACCTTTCTGTGCTGAGCCTGCCCATCCCCAAGATTCTGGGATGCACCACTGGGTAGTGTCATGTCTTGCTGGCATTTCTCAGCTGGCCTTGTCAGCTATTGCAGAATTTAAGATTTCATTAAATTATTATAGCTAGCACTGCAAAGCAAACCTGTGAATGTGAACAAACATCTTATGTAAGTGTAGTTACACTGACATAGCGAACTCGGAGAGGTGTGAAATGGTCCCATTTGTGTAAAGGTGTCATTGACTCTGAAGCCTAAGGATGTCCGTTTAAATGTCAGCAGTAATTACTCTATTGCTTATTGTTTTAACAAAAACTTCAGGCTGGTTTGAGATTATAGGTGGGCCGTGAGTAGTGTACCATCACTTCTTTGTTCCCAAAATAACCACTGTTACAAATAGATAGCACAGAGAGAAATTCTCAAATTAAAAAGTGAAGGGTTTTTTTGTTTTTGTGGAGTTATATGTAGTGTTCCCAAGTATTCAGACAGTCACTGCAAATCCCAAACTTTTTACAAATGATCATTCAGACAGCAATTGGCTATACTATTTGCTATTGATCATTCATTTATACTTCTGCGTAAACAATTTGCTGCCACTCAGGAAACAGACACAGTATCATGTGGTTTGTGTGACAAACCACACATCATGCATAGCCCCAGTTAGCTGCTCACAAACACCCCAGACGCTGAAACTTGTTCTCATAAGTCACTGGTCAGATACTTCCAAATAACAGATTTGCAGAAATCAGTTTGGTTGTGAATGATTTGAAGCCAGAAAAAGTGTGAAATCTTCAGCAATAAAATAGTTGCAGTGAATAATTCAAGAAGGCCTAGCTACATGCTTTTATAGTGCCTGTTAGTGTGGTGTCTCGATTTAGCATTTAGAAATAATTTACATTTTCAAACCATTTAACAAAGTAAGCCTCACCACCCCATATCCTCAGTAGGTAATTAAGCACTATCCCCTACTAAGAGAAACAAGTTTCAGAGGTGAAATCACTAACTCGAGATCTCACAGCAAGTCAGCACCAGAGCAGCCAGAATTAGAATTTGTTAGATCCCGGCTCCAAGTTCAATCTGTTGGATTCTGATCCATCCATATAGGGTGACCAGATAACAAATGTGAAAAATTGGGATGGGGGGCAATACGTGCCTATATAAGAAAAAGCCCCAAATATCAGGACTGTCCCGATTTTATAGGGACAGTCCTGATATCTGGTCACCCTAGATCCGTATATGTATAAAAAAAATTAGAAGTTATTTAAACGATGGTGGGCCAAAATACAAGGTTAAAAACTTTGAACTCGATCATCCTGTGTTGCATACAGGAAAAAAGATGAGTGGCTTGAAATCAGAATTGGAAGGTGTGAAATATTGTTTAGGATTAAGAAGGTTTTTGGTAGTACTTAAAGTAAGAGTGGATGAGAGAAGACAAAGAGCTATGTAGTGCAACGTAACATTGCTTTTTATATCAACTGTATTTTGAAATCATTTAAACACAATAAATATTTTAACAAATAACTGACTCTTGCTACAAGAATTAGGAGTTATGCTGTTGTCTGGACAGATGAGCCCTCAATATGTTGTAATATGTTTGCTAAAAGCTAAGTCCATGTGGAGTATATTTCCTTGGGAGGATCTAAAATTTGTACTATCCAGGGATCTACTTATGTAAAAGAATAAGATCTGCATTTTCCATTTTGAGTCAAAGCTGGTCTCTGCATATTCATTTACCCAGTTAGTTAGTAAGGTTCACGTTGTCTGGTTTTAAAATTAAAACTGAGAAACACGCTTTCCCCTGCCCTACGTCCCCCACACAGTGGAAATGGAAAAGTTGTTGCAGTGCTTTGCTGAAATAATTTACCATGTAGAAATTGTTTGAGCTGAATGCATATTGTTGATATGAGCAGTGAAATTCCTTTTATTTTTGTTATTAAATCCCTGGTGCTTCCTTCTGAACACCCTCCCCCCCCCACCCCGAAGTGAGGAATATGGCTTCTCAGTTTGGGAGGAAATCAATTCCTTTGATTCTCCAGGCATTCCAGTTGGGGAAGTGAGATAACTGCGTCAAACCATGGTAGATCCCTGGCTTGTTGAATTAGGAAAGCTGTAGTTCAGCCTCTACGCCAAACAGTTGGGCCCTGTGT
The DNA here is from genome assembly GCF_002925995.2 of Terrapene triunguis. NCBI lineage: Eukaryota > Metazoa > Chordata > Testudines > Emydidae > Terrapene > Terrapene triunguis. The sequence goes on from NW_020664447.1 coordinate 28,737,876, forward strand.
TCCCTTCTCTTTTCAATGACTAGGATCTTATATAAATTGAAGAGAAAAAAGGACTGACTTAAAAAAAACAACCTAAAACCTATCACAGCAAACCATTGTTCCTCTAGCAATGTGACTGCATTGAGTGTTTTACATTAGGTGCAGTGTACTTAAAAAAATATTGATTCCTGCCCCAAAAAGTTTAGTCTAAGGATCCAACCTGCTAAGCAGTTCCTGGGAAGTAAAGAACAACTTCAACTCCCACTAGAGTCAGTAGAACTTAAGGGTACTTGGCACCTGACAGAATTAGACCCTAAATGTTATCTTGGTATGGAGTGAAATGTTACAAAGCAATGAAAGCAGGGAGGGAAGTGGCTCTATTTTTTAAGCTCCTTAATGACATATAAAAATTAGGACAGGGCATTTTTGCTTTAAATTGAGGATTATGATCTGAAACAAAACATAGTATTAGGATGTATATTTATTTTCAGGCAAAGGACACTTCTACCTAAGACACTATTCTCTACTGGCCTACAAACATCAGTCCAACATTTCCCTGAAATATAGTTCACACACACGTATATCAAGCACATTATTGTCTTGACATTTCATGGGTTGCTCTTTATCTTTCTGATTCTGAGTCACATTAGCTGCTCTAAGGCTGGCAACAATCACTTGCTTTTTGGATAGTAGGAAGGATTTTGGTGACGGTCACTTTTGCATTGAAATCTAGTTTTAAGAAAACTTGATTTCCTGCAGTTAATTATTTTATTGCTTGCCATTTAATGTAGTAATGCAAGGTTTTTTTGTTGAGATTTTTTACTTTTATTTGTTTTTTATACCCAGCAATAAAATGAAGGAACTTCTTAAAATCTTCTCCAGAAGATTTGCCTGGAGAAGCTAAACATAGCCCCATATGCATCACATGAGGGGGTGCATGTACCTAACACATAGAAAAATCTATTGCTTTCACAAGAGAAGCCAAAATAAGCAAAAAGACATTTTGCTGAATATGTAGTGCAGCTCTTTGGAATCTTAAGAAGTTGGTAGTCCCTTATATTCTAGATGTAATTCACATGCTTTCCCAGTGCAAAATTGGAGTTCTCTTGTCTCAAATACTTGCCCTTTGGTTAACGTCAAGCGCAGTGAGTACAGGTTCTTCTGAGTCCAGGTATGTGCCTTCCAAAGGCACCTTGTCTGTTATAAAGGCAGTCTGTGCATTCAGCAACTGCTATTATTAGGCAAACCACAGAAACATTACCACATGGTAATATTTATTAGACTAGTGCCCCCTCATTTTGCTAAGCTCTGTACAGACACAAAATAAGAGAATGTGTCTGCCCCAAAGTGCTTACAAGCTAAATCAACCTGACAGACAAGGGCTTGGAGGAGAAATAGAGTCATAGAAAGGTCTGTGTTAGATCGGGGAATAGAACCCAGGGCATCGGACTCCCAGTCCAGTGCCCTATCTAGACTGTGCTGGCTTTGGTTGGGCTGCTCAGCTTTTCTGCACCTAATCCCAGTCTACCCTCCTTCTCATTACATTTACATTTGCAACACATTCCACCAAAAAGGGCACTAACTAGTTTTTGCTTGAAAAATGAGAAGGTCACCTCTGCAGCCCTGGCTTTTGGAATGAGAAGCATAAGGTTTCATGGACCAACGACTCCTGCACAGTTGTAGGAGGTTGTAGCGTCTCCCTTAGCACTGGCCTTTTCCCTAGTAATGTGGCAAGTGGGTGCTCATTTTACAGGCTTTGGCTCTCTTCCCCATTTTCTCTCTGCTGCTGAAGGCTTTCCCCCCCGCCCCCCAAGTGGAAAGGTTCCTTCTATACCGATGGTCCCATTTTGGCACAACATTGGCCCAGTGCAATGTTGTCTTTTTTAAGGATTCCCTGTTGGTTGAGCTCATGGAGGGAAGGTTGGGGGCTGGTCACTTGATTCCACTGCCTAGAAGAAAAGTCAGAGAGGAGAAAGTGCTGGGAGAATCTTCAGAATAGAGGCGATCCCCAAGAGAGCAATCACACTGCAGACTGAAAAGGCCAAATAAAGAACACAGAAAAGCTCTGCATGTGGCCTCTGGAGGGAAAGGGTGAGAACAGAGAGGTGGGTGAAAGAATAACAGGTAGAAAAAGAGAAAAGCTTTCCAAGGCAGGGAACATATGTTTTATTTGTTCTGCAAAGTGCCTATTTCATGTCAAGCACTGTATTAAAAATAAGAAAGATTGGGTAGGTGAGAGAGTGGGAAAGGAAAAGGTGGTAATTCTGAGGTGCTGCATGTGCAAATATTTACCATTTGGAAATACTTTGTATATAATGTAGACTAATGGAAACTGGTCTGTGAACAGTTTTCACACTTTAGACTACTCATTAAGTGATTCAGGCTACAGCCAGGGGCAGTGTGGGGGGAAAGAGAAGGTATTTGAACTCCCAAAATCTCAAGTTCTTTTGGCTGAAAGAATGAAGCTGTTCAGAATGCTGATGCTTAAACTGTTACCCTTAGGCTTCAGAGTCAACACCTCATTGGGAGGAATGGGACTCATAGACATTAAGGCCAAAAGGGCCCATCATGATTATCTAGTCTGACCTCCTGCACATGCAAGCCACAGAACCTTGCCCACCCAGTCCTGTAATAGGCCCATAACCTCTGGCTGAGTTACTGAAGTCCTGAAATCATGATTTAAAGAGGTCAAGTTACAGAGAATCCAGCACTTACACTAGTTTAAACCAGCAAGTGACCTGCGCCCTATGCTGCGAAGGAAGGCAAAAAACCCTCCAGGTCTCTGCCAGTCTCACACTTCACATTTCTCAGAACTATTGCTTAAAAGCTTTGTGTCTTCAGCCTCCAGAAGACAACATTCCAAGTGTTTCACATTCAAAACATTTTCTTTGCATTCAGAAGGTGAAAACATTTTTTTTTTTAATGAAAGCTAAAATCTTTGGAAACTGATGGTCTCCAAAGAAATGTCAATGAAATATACTACAGGCTACCATCTCAGTGCAGCCCATAGGTCACAAATAGCTATCATTTTTATAATGTGCCCATCACCAGGGTATCTAGGTGCATACATCTAATTTAAGCACACTTCACACAAAAGGCATGCCTACACAGCAGCTGGGAGGTATGCTTCACAGCTCGTGTAGACATACACTAGCTCTGCTTGAACTAGCGTGCTAAAAATAGTTGTGTAGCGTGGCGGTACAGGCAGTGACTCAGGTTAGCTGCCTGAGCACAATCTCACCTGATCCCTTGGGTGCCTACTCAGGGAGCTAGCCTGAGCCTCCACTCTTGCTGCTGCTGCGGCCACTCACTATTTTTAGCACACTAGCTTGAGCTGAACTAGAGTGTATGGGTCTGTGTGATCTGGGAACCATACTTCTTAGCTGTTGTGTGGGCATACACAAAAGGACTAGCTTCTCCACCCCTCTCTCATTATGCTGCTGTTTCTTAGATGACAATTTTACTTCAATTGTCTGACTGCGTCAGCAACATAGCCCAGCCATTTTACAGCTGCTATTAGGCAAACTACAGCATGCCCCATATGATGGTAGTTATTTGTAATGTCAGTTTATACAGTGTGCCTGACAGAAATGTTGTAGGCTTTTGAACTCTTAATAAAAACATATCAGTAAAGAAATTAAAGTTGGCGCAGTGTTAACCTACAGAGCTAAGATCTTCCCTGTCTCATTAAAAGCCTTGGTAAAAGACAATAGAGGCCTGGCAATGGATTGCCTTGGAGGCCAATGGATTGAAGTTGTGTTGGACCAAGATGGGAAGCAAATTCCAGAATCAAGGTTCTCTAGCAAGTACATCATGTCCCCGTCCCCTCTCTTCTCCAGTACCTCAGCTGGAGGTATAACATGGAGTGAGAGGCAGGTTTCTTAGGGTATGTCTACACTAGGGATGTAAATATGGTTTTAAAAAGTACCCATTTAAACTATTACAATTATATCAGTTAACCATTTAATTGTTAACATGACGGGGTTGAGGGCCGTTGCCTGGCCCCACATGGTGAGGGCTAGGGTCCAGGCTGCTGCCAATCTGTTTTAAACATTTAAACATTAACTGCAATATATTAACGGTAAGCTAATACTTATTGGTTAACTGTTTAACCGTTTAATATTTTACATCCCTAGTCTACACAGCAAAGAAAATCCTGCAGCTGGCCCAAGCCTGTGGACTCGGGCTCATGGCTGCGGGGCTGTAGACTTCCAGGCTCTGGCTGAAGCCCGAGTTCTGGTACCGTCCCACCTCACAGGGTTGTAGAGCCCACGTGCCAGCCCAAGCCCAGATGTTTACACAGCAGTGAAACAGCCCCACAGCCCAAACCCTGCTCGCCCGAGTCGGCTGGCACAGGCCAGCCGTGGGTGTCTAGTTCCTGTGTAGAAATACCCTATGATACACGGGACCCAAATCATAACAGGCTTTATCAGTTAAACCAGCAGTTTGAATTACACCTCACATTTAACAGAAAGTCGGTGTACTTCATAGAGCACATGGCAGTCCCCTTGGCAAGATGCCCAGCTGAGCAAGTGGAGAACCATATTCTGCATTAACTAAAGCTTCAGAGTAGTCTTGACAGTTGGATTAGCCCTTGTAGCCACAATGTTGTGACCACTTGGGTGCTAACTAATGTGCCAGGTATGTCACATATGAAGTGCTGATGTCCCAAACGGATTGGCGAGCAGAACTAAAATAGAAAGGCATGCTGTGCTGTCTGTCATTACTTAGGGGACATCGTCCGAGGTGTGTGAAGGGAACCCAAGACTGGTATAGCAGGGGGTACTGTGGGTCAGAAATAATCTGCACTAGCAAAGCTGAGTGCCTGTAGTTTTGTGGATCCTGGTTTTGGGCAAGCCCCTGTCGTTGGCTTAGCTCTCAAATTAATTGCCAAAGTCAATGAAGGCTCATCTGTGTGTAACTGGGGTGATGCATGAGTATAAACTGGTGACAATGCATGAGCTGATGGTATGAAACACTATCTCATATTTAGGCATTTTTTCTTACCTTCCACTGAAAGCCACACACATTTCTGTTTGTATTACACTAGCATAAAGCAAAGTGAACCTATTTATTTTCACTCCTATCCGAATTCGTGAGCCAGGACACAGATAAATGTTTGGGAATCCCTCACTTGTGAACAATAAACAGGAGTGTTACAGACCTGAAACTTTTACGAGTTCCTGATGAGTCCTATTTCTAAGTTCACCCACTCAAGGTCAGTAATTGGAGCTATTATTGCTAGGAGACATCAAATGTTTCCATGCTGACAATTTAAGGCAACAGCTGAAACATTGTATAGCACATTCTCTTTCAGTACAATGAAGCTTTATTTTGATCACCTTTCATAGAAACTGTATCCTAAACTGCTGTATTAAGTTAAATAAATATAGTTGCAGAGTCAAATAATAACTAATAAGGCAGGAATAAATAACTAATAAGAAGAAACTAATAAGAGAGGAATATGCAAGGGAGAAAATATGTTTTCAGTTGCAATTGTTTTAAGGATGAAAATTCTAAAATCATTTGTACCTTTCACTCTGGGTTCCCAAAATGCTCCTTTGATTGCTGGCTTCTCTTTTACACCCAGTCTGTGCAGCCTGTCTCCTTATTGTAGTCTGCTATTTTCTTTGAAAGAGGAGACATTTTGCTTGGAAGGTACCAGGACAGATGTTAGATATGGCTGCAGTTAGTGATTGGCCTTTTAAACCAACTCAAGAAGCAATTACTGAACTCTGTCAATAAACTTGGAAAACTGACCTCAACAGAAATCAATATTGGTGATTGATTCTACTCATTCATCATAATACATTCTCATTATATAAATATATATTAGAGACTGCACATGTACCTGTCTCATGAGGGCTTGAAAAATCCACTTTCCTAGGCAAGTAGGAAGCATCCCTGAATAGGTACCATCAACTTTGGCAGAATCTAAACTTTCAGTTTTTTTTTACTACTGAGTTTCTATCACTTACGGTTATAAAGAAAACTTCCAAATGTGAATAGCATGTAACCCAATGCATTGATGTCTACCTGAATTTTGATGGTACCCAGGCTTCTGCTTCTTATAGGTTTTGGAGGGTAGGAGGTGTGGCAGTGCAAAAGTAGCTTTCATAATCCTGGCTAGTAGGCAAAGTCCTTGGGCCATTAAGGAACTTTATGAATTCTTCAAGCCTTATGCATTCTTTATCCCTCCAGAGCCATCATTCATATATGGTTAAATATCCCTATGTGCATGGTGGGTTGCTTTGTTCCTTGAGAAATCTGTACTGTACACTGTGGAAATGTATCGGAAAAGAAACTGATAGGATTCCAGTGCTATAGGGTCTGCTCAATATGGAGCAATTGCAGGGGCTGTGCTCTCTTTATCTTGTACATCCAGAGGCTGTAACTACTTGCTGGATTGCTTTCTTCATGGCATTGAGAGTTAGCGCCAAGGAAATCAATGCTATTTCCTTCATGATTCTGTGGACTTTGCTGATATTTGTTGAGTAGGATTATTCTGTGGCCATGTGTTTGAAAGGCTTTTCTGGATATTCTGGGCTAGCATGTGGGTTTCTGTGGTCAATGGGATAGTTTGTTCTTCTGAAGTATTGTAAGGTTTTTCATTAACTTTGCTATGAATTGGATTAAACCCTTCGAGTCTTTTTTTTATTTGCTCTAGTGTGTGTTCTTTAAATTTAGCTGGAGCTATTCTTGCTTAAACTGCTTGCTTTGGGAATAGAATGCACCCTCAGAATAGAGGTATGAGGGAATATAATTTCAGACGTGCCCTGTCTCTATGAGAGGCTCTGTGCAATTAGAGTAACTGGGTTAGGGAATGCAGTGCCCAAACTTCCCCATCTCTATATAGAAGGGAATGTGCAGATAGAATTATAGCGTTGATGAATTCAGCACACGGATATCTGATTTCTTGGCAGATTTGATCCCAGGAGTAGCTGGCCTGCAGCCTACGCTGAGGAAAAGGCGTTCAAAATGACCACACTCAGGCAGTACGGATGCAAGCTGTGTAACATGAACCCCTAACCTACAGGCAGATTTACCAGCTCTGAATAATGTCTGTTGTACTGTGAGATCTTATCTTCCTAATGGCCTGCAAGAAGGTACAAATGAGGAAGAACAAATATGACTCTTGCTTTGGTTTCCATTTTACAGAACAATTTATTTGCTATTGTTATGCTTTTAAAGAGCTGAGTGAGTTTCTTAGAATTTTCGAAATTCATGTCAATTATGTCAGGAGTTTTGGTTACTTTTGCCCTCTCTTCCTTTCTAAAGCTACACCTCCCCCATTCATTTGGAGAATGATGCTAGGGCCTGGTCAACACTAGAAAATTAGGTTGGTTTAACTATGTAGGTCAGGGATGTGAAGGCACTAGTTCAGGGGTCCTCAAACTGGGGGTCGGGACCCCTCAGGGGGTCGTGAGGTTATTACATGGGGGATTGTGAGCTGTCAACCTCCACCCCAACCCCGCTTTGCCTCCAGCATTTATAATGGTGTTAAATATGTTTAAAAGTTGTTTTTAATTTATAAGGGGGGTCGCACTCAGAGGCTTGCTATGTCAAAGGGGTCAGCAGTAAAAAAAAACTTTGAGAAACACTGCACTAGTTTGACAGAAGAATTCTTTCATCAATCTAGCTACCACCTCTCAGGGAGAGGGATTACCTACGCTGACAGGAGAATCCCTCCCATCAACATAGGTAGTGTCTACACTGAAGCTACACAGCTGTGGTGCTGTAGCATTTTAAGTGTAGACAAGCCCTAAATCTCTGGAAAGGAGGCAGCTACATGATATGTAACATCCTGTAATATTGATAGTGGTTTTTCTCTATAATAACTGTAAAGAGCCCATCAAGTATCCTCATCCTAGAAGTCAGAGATTAAAAAGCTCTGTTGGATCCTACTCAGTCAATCTCTCTGGAGCCAGTAGTGTTATTCAATATTTATATTACAGTAGTGCCCAGAAGCCTGAATTGGATTGGGAGCCTGCTGCATGAGGTGCGGTATGAACAGAAGTAGAAATAGTCCCTGCTGCAAAAAATTTTAAATCTGAGAATTTTTTCCTACAGTACACTTTTGATTTGGGTGTTTGAGAACTGCCCTTCTCTATATCTGTGTGTCTATTGGTATGACTAACTCTACAACTGTAGATGGTTGTGTAAGTGACCTGAGATCTCTTCCTACTCCCCCACCTTTTTAAGATGAAGGGCTTGAGGTTGCAATAGGTAAATAATATAGTCTACCCCTAGAGACCTGATTTCACATGAGGGTTGGATCATGAATGGAAGTTAGTTTTGTACTTAGTCTCTACTTAGTCCCTAGTGGGCATTTGTCCAAGTGGCAAACCACTAGACAGTCCGATAAGATCATCAATCTACTTAAGAGAAGCCAAAGACTGAAAAAATAGGGCACACTCAGGGCTATGTACATTGTCAGAATTGTGTGGGATCCCAGCAGTGGTACATCTGGGGAGGCTGCATTGAAGTACATTGTCAGAGCAGCAAGATGGATAGAGGTGAATTGATCAAGCTCTATGTGGGAAGTTTTCACAGAATCTGCCAATGCTTCACTTGTCTCTCACCTGTGCTCTGTCCATCCCTTTCATCAGCACTCAACATTCAACTAAATAAGGGGAAAGAAAATATTATTGGTAAAGTAATGAATGGCTTGAACTTCTAGATATGGAAAGAGTGAAAGGCTACCTCTTTGTAATACTGATGTGCTCTTCAGAGGGACTAATACATATGAAACCTTGATCATTGGCTGGGTGTCCTTGTGATGGGCACTGGAGGTTGAGATGCCAGGCAGTGCTGATACTGCGGGCAGTTCTGTCCATGACAGTTGGGCCATATGAATTATCTCTGTGCCTTCTAGCTAATTCTTTCCTGATGATTTTCATGAATCACTTCCCATCTCTGTGGGTAAGAAATTAAAATGGCAGTTTACTAGCTGGGATAGCCACATCTGCTATTTAAAATCCCATCTCTGGGGTCTGCTTCCTGCCCACACTCTTTGTTTTGGGGTAGATGTTGAAATACATCAAGAACCGGTGTCACTTATCTAGGACATTTCACTGGCTAGCCAGAAAAAGTGCACACTGGGTGAATGTTTAGAACCTGCATGAAAATGCCTTTGAAATGCATTGGAGATTTCATCTGAGGGGCAGGGAAGCAGTTTGATCCTGGCCTGTAACTTACTGGGTGTTATGTGGCAGGGTCCCAGATTCACAGCTAGGTTGGCTGATGGAGCCTTTTGGACTTGACGTGTGTGGTATAAAATGCTAAGGAACTTTGAGCCTTGACAATGGTTCATAGGGGAGGTGGTCAGGAGAAAACTTTTAGCTTAGGACCAAAATGTAAAACCCATTTTGAAGACATTAAATTTTATGAGTGAGAACTGCCTGGACTCACCAAGATTAAAATTGGCAAGTGTTGCAGGAGGTATGTGGAGCAGTATAAAGACTAGTAGGACAAGATTTTCAAA
>NW_020664447.1:28747738-28766037 GCF_002925995.2 Terrapene triunguis
CAACTCCCACCTGTTCATGCTCTCTGTATGTGTGTATATATATCTCCTCAATATATGTTTCACTCTATATGCATCCGAAGAAGTGGGTTGTAGCCCACGAAAGCTTATGCTCTAATAAATTTGTTAGTCTCTAAGGTGCCACAAGTACTCCTGTTCTTTTTGAGATACAGTGACTTATAGCTTAATAAAGTAATGAGACGAGATCAGTGTATATGGGGCAGGATGGAATACACAAAGTGCTACGGTTTGCAGTTTGTGAGTTTGGGGTTTAAATTTAATACTGGAAGGGCAAAAATTTTTAAATCTCAATCCTATCACCTGCAATGAGCAGCTCTTTTCCATTTACAGAATATGGTACCACCTTACAGGACTGTTCGGCTGGAGCTCTATCTTGTCTGCATCCCTGTGTTCTGTTTCAGTAGCTCAGGTCTGTTGAAGGCCTATCTTAACTGTGAGCCTAACCAGTGGAAAGTAGGTAAAGGTCCATGAACTATCACAATAGCCTGTTATATAAAGTTGTTTAAAAAAATAAATCCAAAGAGGAAACAAAAAACGAAACTAATTTAAACAAAGAGGATTTTCTAATATTATCCAACTAGGACTGTATTAAAATTATGACTGGTAAACAAAAGAAGTAAGGGATTGAAAATTAATAAACCAAAACTGGTGCTTCGAAAACTAGGCCTAAGTGGTAGACAGAGTAATAAGAGGACCATTCCACCCATTATCCCTTTTTGGGGTTCTTTAAAAAAAAAAAAGCATGGTTGAGGGGGAGGGAAGGAACTTTTACCATCACTACAGCTGTGGAGGAAGTGATGTGACCTCAAACATCAGTACACTAGTAGGAATGCTTGACAATCATCGTTGCACCAGCAATGACCCCAGCCTAATACACGTGAGATCCTGCTGTCTTCCCCTCCCTCATGTGTCCCTTTCCATCCTCCACTATCTTCCTCTTTTCTCTCTCTCTCTTGGCTTTTCAACTGCACTATATAGCACCAGCATAGTGAAATAAGACAGCCCATCCAACTCTGCCCGGTCTAAAAAGGACCAGTAAAGAAGAGGGACCTGACCAAACCAACCAAATGATGTTCCTGTCCCGGGAGGCAAGCCAGGGTGTAGAGCAACAGCTGTCATTGGCCAACTTGCCAGCCCAAAGCATCCATCCATAATTGTCAAGCTGCCCTGTATCCTGAAAACATCAACAAAAGTGGTATTTCTCCCGTCTTTACTATCCTACCTCTTCTCTCCCTTCCGTGTCTGTTTTGTCAAAAGCAGGAAAGTGACTATTATTCTCAACTCAAACAACACAGCTAAACGCATCTTCCACACCAAGGGCGACTGTTTGACAGAAAAAGAGATTTTAAAGCAATATTCATCCTCTCAGAAAAACCCTCCAAACCCCGATTTTTAATAGGTTTTAATTGTTTGTTTTGCTTAATCACTCAGTTTCAGTTGCAATGCTTTTTGCCTTATTTTAATTCTTTTCCTTTTGTATGTTTCAGTTAATACATTTCTAACCTTTGGCATGAATTTCTTAATGTGTTTGCCACCATGGTATGAAATAGTCTGAGGACTCTGTATACCAAACCTTGCTTAAAACTGTTGAATGTTGGACATTTTCTGGGTCATGTTAACACTTTGACTCTGTGCCTATATAGTCCATCTAAAATTTAGATTCTAAATTAATACAGCAGTGCAGTCGTGTTCTGACTCAACTCTTACTATAGAAAAGCTGCACTATAATGCACTAAAAGTGAGATGCATAAAAAAATCCTGCTTGCAGGAGCCTATGGTCAGCCAGGAATGGGAGGCAAATGCTATGGGTCAACCAGGATGTAGGATTTTGTACCAAATCCCATAAAGTCAACAACACACGCAACTCTACCTAGAACCATCCTGGGTGTAATGAGAGAGATGCTTAAAAATTTGTTCAGGAATTATTTCATCCCCCACTGAAATAAATCTAGCCCTGTGGTCGATGTGGCAGGTGCTCAGCAGCACAGCACAATAGATAACAGTTTAGGACTGACAGTGAGGATTAACCTTGTATCCAGTTTTAACTACAAGAGGAATCTAAAGTTTGCAGAATGTGATTGACTATGGTGCCAGGACTAACACCGAAGAGGTGGCATGTTGGTGCAGTGGATGGAGCAAGTCTCAGGACTCCTGAGTTCTGTTCCTGCCTTCCCCACTTAAATCACTATGATTTTGGACAAGTCATTTAAACCTCTCCCAGTCTTCTCAACTGTCTCCAGCCAGCCCCTGAAAAACTGAGCACCACTAAGGAAATGCCTAAACTAAAGGATCTGAAGGGAGTCCAGTGGCTTATATGAATAGCCAGTTATCTTTCCAGAGTCTATGCACACTCATTGGAAACCCTTGAGACAGCTAACATGCAATGATACAGCACGGGAATGGTCAGAGACCCAAGAACAGGCGTTTGAAAGGGCAAAGAAAATCCTAAGCAAAGCATGAGTTCTAAAGTACCACAACCCCGCAGAGCAGCAAGAGCTAGAGAGATGCCTCAGAAGGAGGCCTAGGAGCAGCATGGATGCAAAGCCAGCAGCCCACAACATTTGCTAGTAGAGCCCTGCTAGACGCAGAAAGGGGATATGCTCCGATAGAAAAGGAGCTACTGGCGGTGCTCTTTGAAATGGAACAGTTTCACCATTGGCACAAGGTGGATGTGCAGTCTGATCACAAGCCATTGGAAAGCAGCATGAAGAAGGTGCTGCTGAGTGCACCTAAGTGACTGCAGCACGTTACTGAGGGCTGGTATACAGCACTTATTAGAAAACTGGCTTCCTCTGTTTACATGCCAGGTCTTCATATAGTTATCCTGGATCTGAGAAGGAACTTCAAATCCTTCCTTGAAGTGGAAAGAAAAAGACAAGACAATGTCTGTTCAAGCAGCCACATGTCTGCTCCGTCCATGAGAGCAGGCAGTCTGAAATTTTTCCCGCTGAGGGGCTTTGGAGTTGTGGGTGTTGACCTTTCCTCAGGGCTTCCTCTTGCATGCAATCGCTGGAAAGCTAAGTTGAATGTCTGCCCCAGTGCCAACAATAGCACATGCCTCCCCTCAGGGAGGCTTTGTGGGAAAGCGCTCACAGCCCTCTGCTTCCTCCCCATTAGTTCTGCTTTTTCTTTTTGCTCTGATGAATTTTTAAAGTAAGGTCTTCAGGCAAAATATTTTCTCTTTCTCTGGAGAAGGCTGGTACCCTCTGTCTTCAGCCCAGGTACCTAGAATTGGTTATTAGAATTCTTTCCCCTCTGTGTATGTGGATGTGCAGACAGAGCTCTGAGCCCCAAGAAATATCCAAGCCCATTGAGGGCAGTGACTTGCAATGTCGTGCTTTCCCTGGAATTAGCTCAGAGGTCTTGAAGGAAGTTCTCTCTTTTGTTGGTTTGGGATTGGCAATGTTTTATAAAGAAACAAAAGTGTCTGTGCCTAAAGATGCATGTGTGCATTATAGCACTTACATTGTGGCTTCACCTTCAAAATCCACTGAGTATTAACTCATGAATTCTCAATACGAATCAATGTTTCCTCCAGTTTAGATTGACAGGTGTGAAATTGAAGCTGAAGGATTGTGACTTCCTCAGAGTTACAAAGAATATCTCTTAAAGCTAGGAATACTATTATTTATTTGTATTGCAGTATCACACACAGACCCCAGTCTTAGACCAGAATCCCATTGTGCCGTGTTATGGACAAGAGTTTACAATCTAAGAATCCAGAACCTAATCTTGAATAGGACCCAGGAGTCTTGTTTCTGATTCTGTGCTCAAACCACTGTTCCTAGGTGGGCACTTCTGAAAGAAGGGTTCTGATTGGACATCTGCACACAGAATATTCAATAGTCAGTGTTCTGAGCCCTGGTTTACCCTACACAGTTAGGTTGACATAAAACAGCTTATGTTGACCTAACTACATCAGTGTACAAACTACAGCCTTGTCCTGTTGATGTAAGTGCCCCACTACATCGACGTAACTCCACCTCCTGGAGATGCGTAGGGCTCATGTTGGTGTAGTTAGGGTGACACAGCGGCAATGTAGACACTGCATTACTTACATCAGCTGTTGGCTGTCTTGTCAATTTCGTGGCTGTGCTGGAGCTCGGCTCCCCAGCTACTGCCTGGTGGCTTGCGCTGCCCCCCGGGGTCCTGGCTCCTCACTCCCAGCAGGGAGCCCAGCTGCACTGAGGCTCCCGGCTTGGAGCCCAGGTCCCCCTCCCCCCCACCCCCCGCCCGGGGCTCTCAGTTCCCTGCAGGGAGCATGGCTGCCAACCAGACTCCAGGTGTGGATCTCCCCGCTGGAGGCGAGAAGCCCAGGGGGCAGCTGGGCTCCTGGTGGTGAGCTGCGCAGAGCTGAGAATTCTGGCTCTCCATCCCCTACACTGCCTCTCTTCAGTCGGTAGAAGGGCTCCTGGTGAGGATGTGCACCACCGACAGAAGGAGAGTAGTGTGGACGTCAGCCACCGCAGTAATTATTGCAGTGGCTGTAAATTGACCTAACTTAGGTCGATTTAAGATAGTGTAATGTAGACATGCCCTGAGTGTGGCATGAGTGTGATGATATCAATCTGTGATGTAAAAGAATTGCCATGTTGGCTCAGAACTGAGTTCTGTCTAGTCCAGTCTCCTTTCTCTGATAGTGGCCAGCACCAGATGTATCAGAGGAAAGTGTAAGAACCCCACAGTAGGCATATGTGGGGTAATCCTGATCCCTATCCTGATCCCTAATAGTTACAAATTGGCTGAAGTCCTGAAGCATGAAGTTTAATCTCCCTTCCAAAAATTTTGTTAGCATTAATTATAACAACTCTGAATATTCTTGACATCAATATGTATATCCAATGTCTTTGTGAATCTTTCTCAGTGGGATCCTGTGATAATGGGCTGTGTGGAAAAGCATTTGAATTAGCCACCTTTTAATTTAATTGAATATTTCCTTATTCTTGTGCTGAGACAGGGGAGCAGCATTTTAATTAAAACAGTACGCCTCTAAGAGGGTGGTGATAAGTGATCCCCGTTAATCACAAAGGGCAGAGAGAGAAGTGACTGCTAGGCATAATGCCGTTCTATTGGATTCCTGCATGCCTTTGGCACTGAGGACACGTGACTTTGTGTCATAGTGCCCAAAGCATATGAGGATTTCAATGAGCCCGTATTCTCATTGAGCCCATATCCACCCTCTGTGGCACACTGGGATATGGTGCATCCATACACCTAGATAAGTCATGGCTCATTGTCCACCTATAGACTTCTGTTTCTAAGCATTATTTAAAAACAAGTCTTTGGTTATATAATCATACTCTGCACTACTGTAGTGTCTTCCATCTGATGATCTCAAAGCTTGTAGCCCTGTATTAGCTTTTTTTTCCTGCAGATTTTGTGTAGCATAGCCCTACCTTGCATCCTTATTCCCAGGGCCCCATGTTACTCTCTGTATCTTGCACCTAGGCCTGCCTGTGATAGAATTACTATTGCCTCTTGGTCCAAGAAGGGATTTTTGTTTGTGCCCCAGATAGGTGTTTCTAGTGGCGGGATATATAATTCTCTCCCTGTCCCTATTTTTTCATTCTCTTTCAGAACATGAGTGAAAACCTGAAGGACTGTTTGATCCAGACCCACACTTCCTTAGGGGAGATGGTGACAATAAAGACTGAGGCCTGCTCTCCGTGCCGGGACCAGGAGTATGGGCAACCCTGGTAAGAGACTCTACCTCTGCCTAATATGTTCCTTCATCTTGTCTCCATTTCAGCCATAGGTTTAAGATGGGTTGGATTGATGGTGATCCCCCTGAGTCTCCCTGACCCGCAGCAGACATTGCAGATTTCTGCCAGACATGGTGGTTCTCCACCGAAAGCTCCCAGGCCATGTAAGCAGTAGTCACTTGATGCCATTGGAGCACCTTGTTCTGGCAGGACAGCCTGGGGCACTATGTATCAGCAACTTAGATGGCAAAATCAAGCTTGACACTTTAGGCTGGGGAAGTAGGGTATGGCTGTTCACACACCTTTTGTCTCATGGTCTGTTCCTTTCTATTCTTTCTCCAGCATATCACATTCTTAAGTTCTTTATTCTCTTTCTTTCTCTCCCCAGCTCTGGGAGGGCTGACTCTCAATCCATGGAAGTGGAGCCTAAGAAACTGAAAGGGAAGCGGGATTTGATCATGACCAAGAGCTTTCAGCAAGTGGATTTCTGGTGTAAGTGTCTTATCACTGGAGGGAATAGACACCTCCACCTAGATAGAATTCTCCTCCTCTCCCAGTCCACCTGTTCCCCCTGGATCGGAAAGGAGGTTCTGGAACAGAATTTACTTGTAAACCCGTCACTTTAGTTAAACTCCTGAGGACGCTGAAATACTTGATGATGAAGCTGTCAGGCAGGGATTCGTGACAGTCAGTCTCCAAAGTTCTGGATTTGTAGTGGGGCTGTTTGGGGAAATAGATGGAAAATGTTCTAGAGGCTCTGAAGCATAAGGATTGGGGAACCGTGGAGTAGGCCTGGCAGCCCAATAGAGAGCCTACAAAGTTCAGATTTAGGAGTTTTGGAACCATCATTCTCAGGCAAGGGAGCATTGCATGGGTAACTCCTCTTTTCTTTCTCCACATCCTGGGAGGCAAAAGTGGCCTGGCATATACTTGCACACCCTGAGTATTGTTAGCCTCCTAAGGAAGCTACAGTCCCTTCCTGCCGCAGGAGAAGTATATGATGCTGTCTGTCGCTGAGGCATATGACAAAGGCAGTGGGATTATGTGGGCAAGGGTATTTACTGGATGTGTACAACGGGTCATGTACCCAACAAGCAAATGAGGGTGCTGCCTCCAAGAGCTAGTAGTTTGAAGGAGTGAGACTGCACAGAATAAGTGGGATACAGGCCTCTATGGCTGACATGTTCTCGGGAACAGGTAGGCTTTCAAGAGGAACTTGCAGGATAAAATGCTTGGCAAACTGCTCTAGGTGTAAGCTGTGATATGGGAGGAGCCACAAAAGGAGCCGTTGGCAGGCAGCTTGGGAAGAGAAGGCGTATTGGAGGGGGTATGGGAAGAGACATAGGTGGGAGTAGAATTGTATACATCCTGGACTGGAAGGAGGATTAACTTGATACAGAAAGTGTGTGGAAGCTAGTGAAGGGCTTGAGGCAGTGGGGAGACGTGGTCAGAGCAGCAGGAGAAGAAGGCAGTCTTGTTCCTCTTTTAATGAACTGGCTTTTTGTGTGTGCATTAATGCATAGCAACATATTTCTGCCCCCTGCTGAATGGAGGCAGGACTGCTAGACTGTGTCATAGGCCCTGTATTGCTGAAAGATTCTCCTTTTCCTCAGTGACAGGGTTCTTTGCTTTTGGAGTAGAAGAATCTGAGTTCTGTCCTTATTGTTGAAGGTTGTATAAGCTAATACAGGGGTAGGCAACCTATGGCACGCGTGCTGAAGGCGGCACACAAGTTGATTTTCAGTGGCACTCACACTGGCCACCGGTCGGGAGGGCTCTGCATTTTAATTTAATTTTTAAACGAAGCTTCTTAAATATTTTAAAAACCTTATTTACTTTACATACAACGATAGTTTAGTTATATATTATAGACTTATGGAAAGAGACCTTCTAAAAACGTTAAAATGTATTACTGGCACGCGAAACCTTAAATTAGGGTGAATAAATGAAGACTCGGCACACCACTTCTGAAAGGTTGCCGACCCCTGAGCTAATAATTGCTTTCAGAGGTTGGCATTTCTACCAGTGGAAGTTTCAGCTCACAAGTTAATTCCTGTTTCCTCCAGTTTGTGAGTCCTGCCAGGAGTATTTCGTGGATGAATGTCCAAACCATGGTCCCCCCGTGTTTGTGTCAGACACTCCGGTACCCGTTGGGATCCCTGACCGGGCAGCACTGACCATCCCGCCTGGCATGGAGGTAATGAAAGAACCCAGCGGGGAGAATGACGTACGCTGTGTGAACGAGGTTATCCCCAAAGGTCATGTCTTCGGGCCGTATGAGGGACAGATCTCCAGCCAGGACAAGTCAGCAGGATTCTTCTCTTGGCTGGTGAGTGTCCTAACTGCCTCCCTAATTATGACAATCCAACCACACAGCCTAGAGCAATGAGTTATGGGGTGATGGTGCTAGCTCTGCTAAAAGAATGGGTGCCTTTCTGTTGATCTAAATGTGCAGCAGCTCCAGGTCCACCTATTGTAATTACTATTTTTTTAGGGATACAGATTAGAGAAGGGGGCTGGGAGTTAAGATTCCTGGATTGTATTCCCAGATCTGGGAGGGAATGTGGTCTAGTGCAGGACTTCTCAACTGGTGGGACAAAACCCACAAGTGGTCCACAAAGGGGGATGCCCTCTTGGTCACAGCCTACCGGCTGAGAAAGCTTCGAAGTCTGACAGTCACTGGAACTTAGAAGGAATGAATGAATAGCTTACTCCCTCTCCTCTGCCTCTTGCTGTTCTCTCTGGCATGCCCTCCAGCCAATCCCAAGGAAGCTCCTCAATGTTTCTTCCTTGACTCTAAGAGTTGAGGAAGATTACTTCTGGAGATTACAGAACTGTTTCCATGGCCTCTTGAAACAGCACTTCCCACTCCCCTCAAGCAGAGCACTGTGAAGTGCGAAGGAGGGAGAAGTCCACCAACCAGGATTCAACAGTCCCAGCACCCCCTAAATCTGTCATCCACTGGGATGTTGACCTGAATTTTATGGGTTAGTTGTTATGGCTCGCCACTGATCACATCCGACCAGAAGATTTATAGGTTCTTGTCCAATTCAGACTACAGGGTCCGAGAACTCAGAGTTCTATATCAGGAGAGGACTCTCGGGGTGCTTGGCAAAAACACTTACACTGAGGACAATACCAAATTGATAAAAACTTTATTGAGATTAACAAAAGAATAATAAATGCTGTGAAACTTATAAATGCAAAACAGTAAAAGAATTCCAAAACTCCTGGTGGTAACATTCCTATTATAAGTACCTTAACTTAACATACTCACACCCTTCCTTGAGGACCCGATAATAGGAGGTGAAGGACCGGCCTTACTCCTGGCATGCCCGATAACACGATGGTTCTGGCTTCCCCAATAGTTAGGAATGTCGAGTAATTTTACTATACTACACAAGCTGAGCTGATAGTGTGATAGAAAATAGAATGATAGATAGATAAAAAATTGTCCTCCTATGATATCCTTACAAGGTATTTTATAGGATCCTGACCCTATGCAATTCAGGCCCAACCTACTATACCCAAATCTTATTTCCGCACCCTAAGAAATTTATGGGTACTCTTATCCTATAGGTTAGTGGATTATGACACTTACTCTCTACATATTATCTCACTCCAAAACTGCCAACCTAGGCTCTCTTGGCGACTCCCAGGTTTGTGGTATACCCTGCGGTTACCAACCAGTTGCAGACGCTGGATTAACCTGTTCAGTGTTGTGTATAGTTCCTCCCTTTGGTTCCCCAAAGTTCAGGGACCAGTCCTATCTGTGCCAAAGGTTGCCAGCTTTTATGCTGACTTACTCTTAACTGATTATACTTTTAGCTATTTAGCAGATCTTACTGGATACAGGCCGGTAGGCTTCTTGCATTTCAGCAGAACTTCTTCTATGTATAATTATTAGGAAACATATATCATATGCCTCAACACATCCTAATTTCATAGGAATTAATACTGATAAAGAATATATAATATGATATAAGAATGAAATGGATTAATTCAGAAAGAGAAACATATTATTTGATACAGCTGGCTGGATTAGTAGGATATAATAGTTAGCAAAATAATCCTATGGGCTACAGGGAGCAGCTCCACTACCACACACTGTCTTCAGCATTAAAAACTATCCTGCTATTATCCCAATCCCACAACCCTTTTCAGCCATAAAGAAACCACTAGGTCGATTTGAGGTTGTGGGTATGAAACGTTTGTGAGTGGTTAAAGCACAGAACTGGGAACCAGGACTCCCAAGTTCTGCTCACAGCTCTGCTGTTGATATGCTTTGCGACCTTAACCCAAGCCCTTATCTCTGTGCCTCAGTCTAGCCATCTGCAAAATGGGGATATGTCTCAGTTCTGAGGGAGAAGAGGAAGAGGGGAATTCAGTCTCTAGCATCTTAGCTGAGACTGTCAACAATGCACAAAATAGTGCCAGCTGAAGTGATAGGATTGTGATGTGGATATGTGTACTCTCGGCAATGGACTGATACCACCAAGCTCATTTCACAGAGGGGACCGCAAACACATATCCAGTGGGAGCAAGCTAGACACTCAACTGGTCCAGGCTAGATTTGAAACCATGACCTAGAGGCAAAATGCTTTATATCCCAGAACCGTCTGACCAGGGGCTGGAATGGAAATATGATCTAGAGGTGAAGAGTTCTGTATTCCCTGATTCCCTCTGAGCCAGCCAGTCTTCCTGTTACTTTTATTTTATTATTCTACAGATTGTTGATAAGAACAACCGCTACAAATCTATAGATGGGACAGATGAAACCAAAGCAAATTGGATGAGGTGAGTCCGGCTCTCTTCTGACTACCCTGGAAAGGGCTTATGAGCCAGAGAAAAGGCAGGATGCGCTTCTCATCCTTCTGTATGACAGTTACAAAAGAGGCCCTTTCTTATAGGGTTCAACTCTTGTGTTCTTCCATTATGTGCTCTTGTGAGAGTCCTCTGCTGTCAGATTGAATGGTCGGATCCAACAGAGAGGTGTGTGCAGAGAATGGCTGTTCTTTGTGATGAGCAAGCACAGTAAAAATAGTGAACAGATATCCGCTTCCCCCTTTTTACAAACATTAACAAGTCTCACTCCCGTTTTCTTTGATTTTTTCCCCCCCATTTTACTTTCCAGTGTTTGCAAATAATCTTGCAGAAAATATTCCATATTGATTTTATCCTTTCCCATTTTCCAGACGTTGGGAGAGAGAGAGAGACTTTTTCCTTATGTTTCTAATAGAGCAAAATCTGCTATGGCGTTCTTCTGTTTGTTTTCTTGTTTGTGTCACTAGTCTGATTATATAGGTACAGCACTTGTTATTGAACTCTACTGGCTGAGTGGCTTCATAGCATCAGAACACAGAGCAGTGTAGGTACTGGATAAAAAGTGGATCTGGTTCTTGAATGGAACAGTGAGAAATGAAGATGTTTAGCATTTATACAGCACTCTTTAGTTTCAGAGTTCTTTACAAGTATTGATGTACTCTTTGCAGCCCCCTGTGATATTATAAGCAGGTAGCATTTACCTTGTATAAATGGAGAAGCTCCTCCAAAGAGGTGCCACGGATGTATCAGTAGCAGAGTTAACAGAGGGCATGAGAACTTGTGGGTTTCTTGCTACTTCTGTGTTCTTACCAATCAATAACACTGCCTTCAGTGGTGGATTTTTGAAGAGCTAGATAGTTGGCGTCAGGAAAGCATTCCAGACAAGAACAAAATAACTTTGGGGTTAATTGGATTGTTGGCCCAAATGAACGGTTCCCTTATTAACTTCACCAAGGAAAGAGGCATAGTGTGGAACATGTGTGGAGACACTACAAAGGCAACCAATCCAGCCTATATTCTAGCACTGCTCTTCCTTTTTGTCTGCTTGCATGAATGGAGGGTGTCCTGACACTTGTATCCAGGATGTTCAGCCAATGAGACAAGAAAGGTTGGAGATCTTAATACTGTCATGTGCTCTTCTGTGTGTGAGAAACCTTTACTCCAGTAGGACTGGTCTCTAGTCTGGAGTTATGTAATTCATGGAAAAGAGAATGGGTGGGAGGAGGAATGGATGGATATTTGGATGTAGCTCTTACAGCAAAGATTTCAAAGATCAGAAGCCATAGTCGAGATTTTCATGGTCAGAAGCCATGGAGAGATTTTTCTGCCATTGTTACCTCTTCTTGTAACCCAATCAGGGGCAAAAGTTGGAGTAGAGAAAACATGGTCCCATGAAATGAGAACCTTATAATATCTTCCTCCTGGATTTGACTTGTATGGCCCTACCACTACCAATTTCATAGTGGCCCTATCCAGGACCAGTTACCAGTACAGCACCATAGGACAGAATGACTTCACAGGAACCTTTTCATAAACCAGCATTTGCCTTGGTTATGTCCTGATGGAATGGCCAATCTGTTCTGCTCAGCCTGGTAGAGTGAGTAGACTATAAAAGGTTGGATGGAGAGAAACGGGACAACAATGGAGATAAGGTGCAAGAAGGTCACCAGACTCCTTTAGGGGTTGTTTATCAGGAGACCCCAGACAGGTCATGCAGAAACTGAACTCCATGGAGTGAAATCTTTCTGATCCTTCCACATACAGCCTGGAAAAAGTGCTTCCCACAGTAGTAGTGTGGGGACTATGACTGTGTTCACGCTAACAAGCATGGTGTTACTAGAAAGGATTGATGGGGAAAGTTTTTGTGAATTCAGAAACTTGCAGATTGGGTAGGCATTCAGGGTCCTGCCTTAGCATCTTACCCCTCATGGATATTATCCTCAAAAGCTATACTGCTAGGAATGCTGTAGCAGCACCTGAAAAAAGAGTAGCTGTCTCCTTGCCATTGCAAAGCATTCTCTCTGGGAACAGAGTGGGTCTGCTCACTGGTACAGGGTAGTACGTGGGCAGCAGCCTGAGCTGATTCACTTTGTATTGTGTTATGTGTCATTTTATGTGTGTTTGACCCACCAAATCTGATCATCTTTATATTCCTAACGATGGAATTTGGCACCTTCCAGTTCTTACTCTTTGGGGAATCCACATCCTCTTTACCTAGCGCAGTGGATAGGAGGAAGGGAAGAACACAAGACATGGCAAGTGACGAGCAGCTGTCAGATGACACATACAATGTTGCATTTTTCCTTCTCCTCATGCTTTGTCTCTGAGAAGCTGTTGAAGCTGGGCTGCATGTTGAGATGGCCACTGATCCAAGAACCAGTCACTGTAACAGTCTCCTCTTCGCATGAAGGGTTGTTGTCTCTAGTACTGTGTGGAACGTAGTGGTTTTGTTTGTAGGGATTTGTGTGAACGATTTCCTCGGTCTCACTTCACATAGGGACTGGCTTTGAACAAATGCCCTGACTCAACTCAAACCTCAGTCAAAATCGCTATGTTGCCTCCAGCTTTAATAAAAAAAACATGAATCTACCCCGATCCTGAATCTTACAAGGGCTCGCACAAAACTGAGAACCAGCCCGATTGTATTGGGTTACGTTTGGGATGGAGAGGAGACACTTCATACAGCTCTTGGTGACTCTGTCATAAGGGATGAGGCAGGGGATATGTCTGGAAAAGGGAACTGCCTTTGAAATAGGGCAGGGAGCCTTAGGAAACCCTTCTGGGTGACTCACCATTGTCCTCATTGGAAGATGGTGAAGGGAAGCATCTGGAGTTGCAGCAGTGTCTAAGGGGATTATCACAGTGTGGTCTCTCATACGTGAGAGTCCTAGAATTCCTGTGGCAGGTTACAGTCTCCAAGCTGTTGCTAGAAAAGAGCACTCGAATTCTCAAAAACGTATTACCTGGTCCAAATCCCCACCCTTGGGATAGGAAAGTCTTAATTTACCTCACCATGTGCACATATGTGCATGGAAATGTCTCTGTGTTTGCTTTTTTAAGTTTTGCATTGTTGGTGCAACTCCTTGGGAACATTTTCCTACCAGCTTTATGATGGCCGCATATGCACACAGTTGGGATGGGTTTGTAATAGCACTATCTTACTTCCTTCAGCCCTTTGGGCATGACCAGGGATGGATACCTGGCTTCAGTGCCCATGCTCATTTAATTTAGTTGGGTGGCATATATCCATTTCTGTTAGCTCTCAGCATGTGGGTCCTGAGTGCTCTTATGGGTCCTCCTGTTTCAGAGAATTGCTGTGAAGGAGTAAGAAGTAATATATTGCAGTATCACTCTGAAACTCTGATGGAACCACAAGCTCCCTGCAAACAGCACTCTGAGGCCATTGTGCATTTGCTCCTCAGAAGCAGTGTAGAGTGTAGGTGGCTTTGTGTTCAGAACGGTTCTGTATATCACACATTAGCAAGTCTCAAATACTCCTTTGCAACTGAAAGTGAAGGCTGTACAGCTTTAAGCTGTCTCTGGGGACCTGCCCCTTCTGAGCTGAGGAGTGAATTCAAAACTATGGATGGGCTGTTATGGCTCCTGTGGGCAGGGCCTGGCAACATCCCACATTTCATTCTGCATGGGCCACAACACCTTGAAAGTTAAAGCCTTCTCCTTCCATTCACCCAATAGGTGCCAAAACTAGAGGCCTGAAGAATCTCTAAAGGACAAAACACTAGGTTTTAATACCAACCCAAAACTCATCCCAGGCTCCTGGTAACTATCACTACACCACGCGAGCCTGTCACAAGCCTGTGCAAACCATGTCTGCTGGGAACCTGACACTTGCTGGCTTCATGTTTTGTCTTAAAATCAGGCCAGACTTCCCAGTTTTGGTAGAGTTTTGTTTTTTGGGTGTTTGGCTTCTCTTAAATGGCAAACTGAAAGGAAAATTCCACTTTGATGCACAGACTCAGAAGAAAAAATTGGTATGAGCCCCTAGGACCTGAAACTGCCACATCTCACTTTAGCTTGTGACTAAGTGCGTCTGTGCAATTCCCTGTACGGCATTAGCTGCAATGGCAAATTTGGGACCCATAATTCACCACTGGTGCAGCTCCAACAATGATAGATGTCGTGGAAGCTGTAATGTATACAGGGCTCAGTCTTGTTAACACTGTCACCTTACCTTGCTCAGAGCAACTCCCAAGCGAATTCTCTGTTAAAATCTCACCTGCTTTCCTGTTATAGAGAGATTATCATACTGTAACCCCTTTTGACTAGAACAGTTAGCCAGTACTGGAAATCTTGCCAGTTGTTTCAGTTAGAAGGAGAAATTGATGATGTCGTCAGGTATCTGTTTGATACAATTCTGCTTATTTACAAAGAATGTGCATAAAGTCCAGTTTCCCTGAACACAGTAGGACTCATACAGGAGACAATTTCCTTGCAAATATTCCAATCCTCTGTTCCCAGCTAGCATTCTGCCCCCAAAGCTCTCTCTTAGCTGTCTCTCAGGATCACGCTACATGTGCTGCTCTGGCTGTCCGCTTTCTGCTGCCTTCTCTGAGTGCTTCTGAGGTGTTTCTGGAATCTTCTGTGCACAGGCAGGCAGGCAGGCACGCACGCACACACACACACACACACACACACACACACACTACCCCACCCTCGGTATTTGCATTCAGCCTCCAGTAAAACCCCTCAGCCCACATAGCCCAGCTCCTAACCAGCCTTTTCTGTGGCCTGTGTTTTGGGCAGTGGCTCCTATTGTTTCAGATATCTGTTTCGGAAAGGAACTTAGCTGCTTCTTACCTTGATCCTGAACAAGGCCGCTGTTGTGCCTTCAGTGAAGTTTCACCCCTCCCTCAACGTAACAGTACTAAGGAAAACAAACAAATACACCTGAAAGGAGTCCACTTATTTTTCCATAAGTTTTTGTCATAGTTTACATTTGTCTAGTGCCTTTCATGCCAATGTATCCCAAAGCTCTCAGCACTGGGAGGCAGCCACCTCCTGATAACTAGTGCAGATTACAAAAAAAATGGGACATATTACCTACCCCTTAAAATGTATCTTGGGATCTTTAGTGTCCATGCAGCACAGACAGGACCTTTTGTTTAAGATCTCCTTCAACTAACACTCCCCTGCCCAACTGCATGACATTAACTATAACTTCTGGTTGAACATGTAGTGACACCATGCAGTAACAATATAATTATAATTAGGCATTTTAATGTGTGGTGCCAGATTAGATTAAACTGATTTTTAAAGACAAGTTAGATTTTTTTCATTTTCCCCCTGCCACCATGGTGCTACTATGGCACAGAGTTAAGGTGGTTTGGATGCTCTAACTGGACATTTCCATACTTAATATGTTTGGATTTCTTTTAATTTTTAGCATATGTCTGAATTTCCTGGGTTTGTAATTGTTGATTTTGGGGTTAGTTACATCATCACTGATTTGTTTTTACCTTAAATTACAGATATATACTTTCAAACTTTACTCCATCTTGATGTAGATTTTGTGTGAAAATTTCCTTTTTTAAATGATCAGAAACTTTATACATCAATGCTAAACAGGAAACCCAAAGAGAACATTATCATATATTTTTAATGATTGGAAGATGTGTAGTATCATCCTTAAATCATATTTATTTGAAATTTTGGGGCCAGAGTCACCTATGTGTTCTGACTGCTTTACTCCGTTCTGGAATAACACAAAGCACCCTGAACATACTGGTTAGGTAAGCTGGGTTTACAGGTGCTTTGCATTCTCAGTGCACACCTGTTTCCCCTGCCCCTCCAGTCTTCCATTCTCCTGCACCCGCCAGGGCCAGATTAACCCATCACTGGGCCCTATGTAAACATACACTTCTGGGCCCCTCTCTGCACATGAATAACAAACAGCTATAAAGTACACTTGCCATGGCTGGGCTGGCTATGTTCTGGATCTGCCAGGACCAGTTCTCATAGTGTTGCTGCTCACTATGGCAGAGGGGCAGCCGGGCCAAACTTGGATGAGTGGAGTAGTGACCCAGCACTACTCAGTGTACTGTACGGCTGTTTGTTGGAATTCTCTGAAGAATAGTATTCATTAACTACACCAAAGAAGAAACTTTCACTTAAGATAATAAGTAAAAAAATTACCATTAATCAGTTCTTAAATTTTAAAAAAGTATTCATATGGTAGCCTGTGGATAAGATTTCAGTGAGTTTTAACTTTAAGGGAAATTGAGTCTGCATTGTGTTCCCTTATTAAAGTCATTTAGAACACACAAGTAAGGTCTGACACAGCATACTAAGGTTTTTTTTAAAGGTCCCATTTTTAAATTGTTAATTCATAAGCTAATTAGTGGACTTTGTAAATTCTCACAACATTCATTCACTACTCAGTGTATTGGTGAGGATATGCTGAATGTTCATACGTAACAAAGGCTTTGAATCCCTGCTTTGAACTCAACTCAACCTTAATTGTGGGGCTCAAACTAGCACCTCCATAATAGTCCCAGTTTCAAGCTTGAAAGTTACCTTTTAAAAAACAAAATGGCCACCCTTTTCTGTCTCAACTGAGGAATATTGAAAGCTTGTTGTGGGTGTGGGCGGAATTGGTCCCCACCAACTCCCTCTTGCTGGAGATCAGCCCCAGTGCAGCACTGGCCATGTGGTTGGATGTGGGGGGTGTGGTACTTGGCGTTGATTTCTTTTTACCCAATTGTGCTTTGTGGGATGTTCAACCCAAGGAATATGACTGAACGAAAGAGGAAGCCCAAGTTTTCCAAGGAAGAGCTGGACATTCTGGTCACTGAGGTGACCCGGAACGAAGCCATGCTGTTTGGGAGGGAGACAATGCGTCTATCCCATGCTGACAGGGACAAGATCTGGGAAGGCATAGCCAGGAAAATCACATCAGTCAGCCAGGTCCCCAGGTCTGTAAAAGACATTAAGCACAGATGGGACGACATGAAGAGAAGGACCAAGGACAAACTGGCATTCATGCAGAGGTCGCTCTCCAGCCCTGGCAGCACGGGGCGGCCCTCGGCCATCGTCCTGACCGCCCACGAGAGAGCCATCGAGTCGACGCTGCATTCGTCACACCAGATGCACGGCTTCCGGAGAGCGGATCTGGACGTGGTTGACAGCCCATCAACGAGCTGTAAGTATCTCTACATTAACCTCTGTTTTATGCTCACATATCTCAGTTTTGACACAACGGTGTCATTTGTGTATGATACGAGGTATTGTGTTGCCTTCTTGCTCACTGTGGTGTTGGTCGCTAATAGGTCTCTGTTGATCATGGTGAAGTGAGATGGAAGCGAGTTTCCCCCATCCCAAATTAAAATTTTATTCTGCGTCCACTTCTCCCAGCCTTTTGCCCTATTGTCTCTCGCCCATCCTATGACTGGACAGTAATAAGGTTCTGCCTTTTTAAGGGGTGGACAGCAGCTATCAAAGCCTTACCCAAGCCAGCCAAGTATGGGGAACTGGATGCAACTACTTCCAGTCAGTGGAAAGGCAGTTATGAAGGACTAGGGAGGGTTCCCAAACATGCATCCCAGTAGGGAGGAGATTTGCACCAAGTCCCATTACTAATGGATCCGCTGCACTGTACCCAGCTTCAACAAGGTCCTCTTTTTATGGTGACCACTGACGCTTGTGCTCAGGCCATTGTGGGCTTCTTATCTAGTGGTTTGAGTGTTCAGTGTAAGTAATATCAATAGAAAGGGCATGCTGATGATTTTTTTTCTTTCC
>NW_020664447.1:28766047-28805977 GCF_002925995.2 Terrapene triunguis
TATTTTGCTATAAGCCTTTGGAGAGATGAAGTAGAGAAGGAGGGATATCTGTTATTCTGGAAAGTGGACTAAGTATAGTTTCACTCTTGGTCTTCTCCCACCATGTTGTGTCTCTTCCCTTAGTACTCTACCAGTTAACGTTGTTAATAGAAATGCAAGGACAGAATTCTACTAGCGCTGGCAAAGTGGGGCTCAGTTAGGGTATGTCTATACTGCAGAGAAAAAAACATGATGCCGTGTCTCAGAACCTGGGTCTAGTGACTCAGGCTCACAAGCCTCAGGCTGTGGGGCTAAAAATATCAGTGTAGACATTTCCGCTTGGGGTGGAGCTTGGGCTCTGAAATCCTGTGAGGGGGATGATCTCTGGTTATTTCTTTTTTTTTTTTTTTTTTTTTTGTGTGTGTGTGCAAGATAGACATGCCCTTAGACAACTCCTTGCGCCTACCTTTGGAAATCAGTAATTTATCTTTCAGAATCAGAAGGGTAATGTGCACATTTATACAGGGTTTCTAGTCTTTATCATCCAGAGATTCACGTCTGAACTTATAGTCTTTTTCAAAATAGTTACTATGTCTGTGTGAGGATATCAGTAGGTAGCTAGGAGTATAAGGCATTATCATTATATTTGATGTACATATGCCCATGAACAGGATTATCACTAGATTTTTATTGCAGTCAGTGTCATTGCATTGAAATGGGGTTTTATTTGTGTGGCTTTTTCCCCCTGCATCAGTCTAGCATACCTAGTTAACTTGAGGTCCTGTTGTTTTAAAGCAGCATTACCAAATTACATCCCTTGGCACCAAACCAAAAATATTGCAATGCAAGTCAAATTTGGCAAGGACCAGGTGCCATTATATAAAATATAATGTAAACAATAGTACATGATCAGGTGTTTGTCATCAGATATCTGCACATCTCTGGTGAGTTTTGACACTAGCCTGAAGGCCAGCTGTCTTAATTTAACCAGACATTCAATTTTTTTACTTAACCATGCTTTTGGAGAAGGTAGGTCACCACTATTGTTTAAAATTATTTTAGTTTCTGGTAACAAATCCTGACCCATGTGGTTATACTGGATACCCTCTCAGGTTGGATCCCTCCTCAACTGATTGGGTTCCTTCACTCTCAATGCCTGAATCACAACATTTGTTGCTCAGGTGCTAATATTTGCTTTACATGGGCAAGCATGTTTAAGTTATGCACCAAAAACTGTATCTGGAGGCTTGTCTCTAATGCTAGGATAGTGAAGAGAAAGCTTTCCAGCTGCTCTAAGATCTCTTGAAACAAGTCATTGGAGAGAAAGTTTTGCCATAATAATTTGCACTTCTTGTTCTGTTTAAAGATGATGAAGATGAGGAAATGCCAGGCCCCTCGCAGGAGCACCACTTCTCATCGCTGCAGAGGGATGGTGAAGAAGCCAGCCAGCTCTCTGGGCCTTCTCTCCTCCGCACTTCTTCTTCATCTGATCAATCAGAAGCTACCAACCAAAGGCAGGAAGTGCAGCACTTGTCCCCACATGCCCAGTCATCCTACAAACCCCCTCACCCACGCACCAGGAGCCCACCCCTTTCTAGCTTTGATCGGCAACTACTCCATTCCCACACCCAGCAGACAGACCTGTTCAGGCAGTTCTGCCAGGAGCTGGTGGCTATTCATAGAGACATGGCGGACAGCATGCATGTGATTGGCCAGAGGATGGCTGACCTGACTGGGCAAGTCAGCCAGATGTGCCAGACCCTGACAGAAATCCGTGATGGGGTCCAGGCTTTTCATAGGGTGCAGGACCCTAATGCCACCTCTAGAACTGTCCTGCAGGCACCCTGCTCAAGGAACCCATCTGAGCCCCATGCAGAGTCCAACCAAAGCCCCCCAAAGCAGACTGCTCCTGCACGGACTACCAGGTCACAAAAGAGAAAACACCATTTTTAATCTGCTTCATGTTAAATAAAAGAAGGAAGGCCCATCCTGAGCTGTTGCGAATTCACAGGGCCTCCACCCAAGGATCAGTATTACATGGGGAGGAGCAGCAGGCCCCCCTGACCTGTAAAGCACTATGAGTTGTGGCAGCTGAGTAGTAGGCCTTGCCCGATATACTGACAAACAGGTGTCTCAAGCCTTTTAGAACCTGGATTGCTGGGAAGTTAAACCTCAACTCTTTTTGTCTTGTAGCTATTTCGAGCCATCATGGCCCCCGTGCTTAAGTGCTCTAGAGACTGAGAGATGCAATTAGATTGATTTCTTTGATCTTGGAGAATGCCTGTGAAACATTGTTAGGGCAACATATTTGCAAACTTCCTTTAAAAACCAAACCACAAAATATCCCAGCCTCTGTCCTCCCACCATTATCCTGCAAATTGGCATATGTGCCGTGCAGATTCTTAACTAAGTGATGCATCATTATAGCTTTAAAGGCTGTAATTGCTCATTAGTTCACCTTGTGCTCTGCAATAATGGGAGACCAGGGCTTACTGTAATAATTATATGCAGCTTTGGGAATGGGGATATAAAAGTGCAAATGCTGAGATGGGGAGAAAGTAGCTGCAGAGAGAACCTCCCACCCACTGCAACTTGGAAGAGACTGTCCAAGCACAGTTTGACACAGAGGATGGTTCTCAGTGTCCACTGAGAGTAGGATAAGAAGTAATCCAGTTTAGTTTGCAGCAGAGGAAAATTTAGCTTAGATATTAGGAAAAACTTCTTAACTATAAGGATAGCTAAGCACTTGAACAGGCTTGGGAGATAGTGGAATCCCCATCACTGGAGGTTTTTAAGAAAAGGTTGGATGAACACCTATCTGGGATGGCCTAGGTATACTTAATCCTTCCTTAGCATGGGAGGATGGACTAGATGACCACTCTGTCCTCCCTACATTTCTATGATTCCATAAAACCCTCAAAGATGTGGTGTTGCACTTACCCAGAACCCTGCGGTATTGCACGCACTTGCACTGCAGGGTCTAATCCATCTATTTCCTTGAGTGTATCTGAGGCTCTGTCTGCACGTCACAGTCAGGGTTAAACATGGCTAGTTTTTTGTAATATGATTGTGGCCAAACAGGGTTGTACCATGTTCTTTTCTGGCGTGTTATAACCTCTATTGTTTTTGTACACCAAAAAATGTACTAGGTACTCTACAGAAACAAGTAGACATAGTGCCTGATTCTGATCTCATGTACACTAGTTTTACATCAGTATAATTCGATTGACTTCAGTGGAGTTATTTACACTGGGGTATCCTAGGGCAGAATTTGAGGCATGGTCTCTGCCCTGAAGAGCTTACAATCTAAATTTCCTGATAGATATCTAAACTAAAACCTCAAACACTTTGTTTCTGTCCAGACAAGAGAGAACTGTGTTTCAGCATTTTAAACTTTGTTGTTGTCATAGGCTCCATCTGCCTTTACATGTATAATCTTGGTTTTGAAACTAGGTTTTAATACCGTCATCTGACCTGGCTACAACACACATTGTTGAGTTGAATCCGCACAGCAGTTTTTTCACAACACCACTGGGTGTTACCCTGGTTTGCACATCCTCATCTGTCATGCCACCTCAGACTGTAGAAAAATCTGGGCAGTTGTCCCTGTGTGCCAAGAGGACATTCACGCAGAGCGACACCAGCAGCTTGTGAGCCTGTGCTCTCTGGGATGTCCTTCTTTTCATAGAGCTGGGTAACAGGAGGATTATCCAAACTGGAGACACAAACAGAGTTGGGGGGTTCACATCTACACACAAATGTTACTACCTGGTTGCACAGAGACAGCACGTGTTATCCTAGATCTCTTGAAATGGTGACACAAAGCTGCCACAGTTACTAACCAAGTACTAACCATGTTGGGTATGTGAACACAAATCCGGTTTAGAGCCAGCCTTGTCACAAGCCAATTGCAAATTCAGCTAAAAGTTGTGTAGGCAAAGCCTTCAGCTAAAGGTTGTGTAGGCAAAGCCTTAGTGGACAGGAAACTCAGACAGCACAATATGTGAGACCTACTTTACTGTTCTGAAACTGTTAAGAGTGTTTTCTTCTTTCAGCTGTTTGCCATTTCTCTTCTAAAATATACTGTGATAATTGTCTAAAATACTTCAGTTCAGTGTTACTGCAGTGGTTGAGCCATTCCTGGTGTGTATATTTTTATTTGACTGTCCTAATACAAATAGGTAAAATTTTAATTGCTTGAGAAAGGGCTCTAGTTCAAGAAAGCCAAGGTCTGGTGAGGAGAAAACCTCCTTTCTTCTAGGAATTAATCAACTTTGGATTCTCATAGAGGAATTTCCCCAGAGCATCAAGGCCAGAGCAGGGCAATGCTCGCTTTCCTTTCTATTAGTCTGCCATTTTGCTTCAGTTGCAATATTTGTATTCTGTAGAAAAATACTCTTTTTGGTTTTTTTGGTGGGCGAATGTATTTGGTCAGAGGTTGGAGAAACTTTTGTAATGTGGCTTAAGGAGAAACTGAGAAATGGCAAATGTTTTAAAAAGCTTGTATGAGTAAATATGGTGCTACTGCTGGATATTATTAGTAACATTCTTAGTTTATATTTATTATAATATTTGGTCCATGCTGATGTCTTGTTGATATAACTACAAGATTAGCCCCCCTGATTATGGTGTCCTCGGAGAGCTGCTGTGGGAACTCTCAGAGCTAGACAATAGAGGCCTAACCGCTGCAGCTGGTAAGCATCCACAGTTCCCAGTGGCTTTTATGGTAGTTATGGGTACTCAGAATGTTTTAGGATTAAGCCCTTAATGTACAGAAGCACTTAAATAGTGATGACCCTCAGAGGTGGTAGTCCTTTGGGGGACCTAAGCAAGAATAATTTAGGGGCCCTCCATTACCCCTTACCCACTCCCTAAAAATACTAACTGCATTATTTCTGATGTACCAACACATGTACCAAAAAATGTACCAACACATCACATACTAATATGCTTGTTAAAATCTCCACATTAAATAAGACGAATAGTATTTTTGGGGTAATACTAAATCGGGGGCCCTCTTGAGCTGCTTGGGGCCCTAAGCATTTGCTTAGTCTTTTTATGCCTGGAGCCACCACTGATGACCCTGTTTTCTGTTCTGCTAATGGGACAGTCTAAAGCGCAAACCCAGGGCTCGGGGGATTGGCGACAAGAAAGGACCATGTATTATTAAATCCAATGACTAGATTAAGTTTTATATATATAATTTCCTCTGTGGGGTATTACAGATGGGGCCTGGTTCCCGGGGAGAATTGTCTGCCCTGTGTAGACCCTCAGTGAAATGGTTGCTTTGTACTGTCTTGCAAAGGGCACTTCCTCCTGTGCACATCACACTGACTGGTGATTGAAGTCTGATAAACAAAGTGCCCATATTGAAGCATACTGCTGTGCTTATGCCAGTATTTCCATTTCTTGTATATGCTGGAAAAATATTTCTTTAAAAGTATTTTGTTAAATAAATTACAATAAATATATAACACTTTTAACACACATGCTTGTTGGGTCATTTGTCCTTCCCACTCCATCTCCGCGTGGATTTGTGCCAGGGTGCTAAAGTTAAAGATCTAGTGTACGCAGCCGTCTCAACAGCCACATCCATTTGCTGTCCGACATTCCCAGACATCCCAGGGCTGCCAAGTGTCACAAACCTGGAGTGACACACAAGCCTTTGGCAGCCCTGTCACTTGCGGCTGGGCTGCAGGCAGGCATCTCCTGTGGTCACTGGAATGGAGGTAGCAAGCTGCTGATGTTCCTTCTGGGTCTGCTGTGGCACATGCCTTCAGGCAGTGAACTGGGCTTCTCTCTTTCCTCCCCTTGGCTTCTACTGGCACCAGACCAGCACAGAGCCCCGAGGGAGGAGATAGTTCATGTAAATGCGGGGAGAAAAGAGGACAGAATTAGGGAGGCTGACTGGGAGAGGGGCAGCATGACTGAGGCTCCGCCACAACAAACCTTTTCCTGGGCTTCCCAACTGTCCCACAACACACACACACCCTACCCTCCAGTGGCCTGTGGCTCTCTCCAATACTTGAATCTCCACTAGGTCCCCCTTGTTCCCTCCAGATCTCCCTTACTTCTGAAGTGTGAGAGAAATAGCTACACCAACCACCCCTGAGCAGGGAGATGCCGAGAGCTTCTTGGTCGCTGGGAGTCCTGAGTCAGCTGTAAGAGAGAAGCAGGGTAAAGGGAATACAGAACAGCGTTCAGCCACTAAATGGAAAGCACATACTGCAAGGCCAGCTTCTGCATAGCTAGGATCACTGCTGGTGCCTACTTGCCTCTCCGACAGCTAAGGAATCAATTCCAGTCAATACACACCAGCAAGAGCAGCAGGCTCCCACGTCTCTGAGCAGTGTAATATCTGAACAGTGCTGTTGATCTGAGACCTGGCATTTCGCTGGGTCGGAACAGACTGGGCAAAGTCCTTGTCAGCATTTGAAGAGGGGTTTGCTATGACTTTACACCTTAGTTTCTCTGTCCTAGGGCATGGGACAGCTGGGAGACTTTATCACCCATGTGAAAGCTAAAATTCATTATTTTCACTTTACTCAGTAATCTGCAGGTACCTCTTCAGAACCCGAAACTAGTGCAGATGGATGGGTTTGACTGAGTCGCATGTCCATGGTCACCAGTATCTCTCTCCTTTTGGAACCTCACCTCACTTAGGAATATTGCTGGGAAACAGCCTTAAGGTCTTGTCAGAAGTTGTACCAGTGTCTACGTCGTCACTAGAAATGTTGCAGCACTACAGCTGCACTGCCATAGCACTTCAGTGTGGACGCTCACTACCATGACAAGAGTTCTCCCGTCACTGTACTTACTCCATCTCCCCAAGAGGTGCTAGCTAGATCAACACCGGGGATTAGGTTGGCTCAACTATGTCGCACGGGGGGTGGATTTTTCAAACCACTGAGCAATATAGCTGGGTCAACCTAACTTTTTAGTGTAGATATAGTTAAATTGCTTCAACCCTCTCATGTAGACAGTCTTAAATTGATTTGAGCACGTTAGGCAGTGTCTACACCTAAAACGTAGGTTGACCATTCTGCATCACCCACGGATGTGAAAAAATTTGCCCCCATGAGAGATGTAGTTAAGCTAACTTAAGCCTTGGTGTAGACACCACTAGATTGATGGAAGAATTCTGTCAGCCTAGCTACCACCTAGCTACAGTGATGGAAAAACCGCTGCCGTAGCAAATGTCTGCAGTACAGTGCTACAGCTGCAGTGCCGTAGCTGGGCCACTGCAGTGTAGATGTAGCCTTACATCAGTTTTAAGATAATTCAATACTGTTAAAAGGCGCTCTTAAACAAATTCAGAAATCCTTACACAATGGGATTGTACTGATCTTAACTACACCAGTTCCTAAACAGGTTGAATTACAACAGTGTAATTTGTATGTGTAGACCAGGCCAAAGACACTGGCTAATTGCTAGGTGGTTAACAGCTGGGAACTAACCATTTTCCAGAGTAGGCAGGGGCCACTAGAGAGCTGTCTACAAAGGAACAGGGAAGGTTTTTGGCTGCTGGGAGATTGGCTTGGGTAAGGTCTTCTGGGAAAATGCAGATCACCTGCCCTTTCTTCTCAGCCAGGAATTCTCTGATCATAGAAATGTAGGAATGGAAAGGAGCTCAAGAGATTATCTAATTCAGTCCCCTGCATCAAGGAAGAACTAAGTATTATCTAGACCATCCCTGACAGGTGTTCATCTGACTTGTTCTCACAAACCTCCAGTGATGAAGATTCCCCAACCTCCCTAGGTAATTGGTTACAGTGCTTAACTACCCTGACAGTTAGGAAGTTTTTTCTAATGTCTAACGTAAATCTCCCTTTCTGCAATATAAGCCCATTGCTTCTTGTCCTGTCCTGTCAGGGGATAAGGAGAACAATCTGTCACCTTCCTCTTTATAGTAACCTTTTTACGGTACTTTTACGTACTTGACTGTTATCATGTCTCTTCTCCAGACAAAACAAACCCAGTTTTTTCAATCTTTCCTTATAGGCCATGTTTTCTAGACCTGTAATCATTTTTGTTGCTCTCCTCTGAACTTTTTCCAATTTGTCCACATCTTTCCCAAAGTGTGGTGCCCAGAACTCCAGCTGAGGCCTTATCAGTGCTGAATAGAGCAGAAGAATTACTTCTCGTGTCTTGCTTTCAACACTCCTGCTAATACATCCCAGAAATATGTTTGCTTTCTTTGGCAACAGTAGTACATTGTTGAGTCTCATTTAGTTTGTGATCCACTATAACCCCCAGATCCGTTTCTGCAGTACTCCTTCCTAGGCAATCATTTCCCATTTTGTATGTGTGCAGTTGATTATTCCATCCTAAGTGGAGTACTTTGCATTTGTTCTTATTTAATTTCATCCTATTTATTTCAGACTGTTTCTCCCGGTAGATCATTCTGAATTCTAATCCTGTCCTCCAAAGCACTTGTAACGTCTCCCAGCTTGGTATCATCTGCAGACTTTATAACAGTACTCTCTATGCCATTATCCAAATCATTGATGAAGATATTGAATAGAGCCAGACCCAGGACAGATCCCTGCGGGACCCCACTGGATATGCCCTTCCAGCTTGACTGAACCATTGATAAATGCTGAGTATGGTTTTCCAAATAATTGTGCACCCACCTTGTAGCAGATTTGTCAAGGCTACATTTCCGTAGTTTGCTTATGAGAAGATCATATGAGACAGTATCAAAAGCCTTAATAAATTGGGATATATCACACCTTCTGCTTCTCCCCCATCCACAAGGCTTGTTACCATGTCAAAGAAGGATACTAGGTTGGTTTGACATGATTTATTCTTGACAAATCCATGTTGACTGTTACTTGCTAGGTACTTACAAATTGATTGTTTGATTATTTGTTCCATTATTTTTCCGGGAATCTGCCTTGCCATTTAAACATGCTCCCAAGTTCTCGTGTTTCCCCCCCCCCCCCCTCATGGTTCACACCTCAAGGGGACGTTCAGTGGCAATGTAATTTTAAACCGGTGAAAGGAAATGCTTCTTTACAAAATGCATAATGAATCTGTGGAACTAACTGCCACAGGATATTATTGGCTAAAAGCTTGGTAGGATTTTAAAAGTTTAGTTATATGGATGAGAACATCCACATTTACATTAGATTGGAAAAATATAAGGGATACAAAGCCTCCTGCTTTAGGGCATAAACCAACCACTAATTGCCCCAGGCTTGGAAGAAATTTACCTATGGGCAGATTATCCCAGAACTGTCCATTATGGGGTTTCTTGATCCTTCCTCTGAAGAATCCAGCATTGGCCACTGTCAGACAGCCTGAATTAGATCCACCACTGATTGGATCCACAATAGCATTTGCTGTATTTCCTCTGTATTTCACACACACACCACTAGTTCCCGGTGTGATGGAAGGTCAGGAAGTGGCAGACAAGGTAGGTTATACTGGAAGCTGTGGCTGGGAAGAAACAGTGTGCAGCCAGCACTGTACCTGGGAGGGAAAGCCAGGCTGGCAAATGAAAAATGGGTGGGTATCATAAGGTGGGAATTGTGGGTCCTTAGTGTATCTAAGGATCAGGCAGAAAATTTGAGAGGTTTGGGGGGTTGGCGGGCATAGTAAGCCGTATAACAGGAAAACGTGGCTTTAACATTATCTTGTTCTTGAGGGACCTAATAGAAAATGTTACCAGTTCACTCTCTCACAAAGCTGAACCTTATTGAATTCTCAAAATCTCTATGACAAATCTAGTTATTGGGCACATACAAGATTATCCTGCCCTACAAGATACTATCCTATAAATATCAGTGTTGTTGGCTACTGGGTTGAACTGTACGCATTCTGTAAAGGATGAATGCCTTTGTGGAAGATGTTAAATATCTAAAAGTAATCGTGCTTGTGTAGAGGAGCAGACTGATCTCATCAACGTTCCCATGGAACTGGGAAGCTGGGGATGAAGAGTAGCTGGAGAATCAGGTCTTAACTGTCACTGGAACATTTCTGTGACTTTGTTTGTGCTGGGGCAAACGTTCCCTGCACTTACTTATGCTGCTCAGGTGGACTAACCACTGAACAGATCATAGCAAAGCAGCATATCTCCTGGGTGTTCTAGGCATTGTTTTTTGAATGCCTGAATAGGTCAACACAGAAGTGACATCTGATGCACAAGCACAAACCCTAGTAGCCTTCTTCCCAGTGCTACGTTGCTGTGAATGAGGGCTCAGTTTTTCTGACATTTATAAAAGGCTAGTTAAAAAGTCTCGTAGGCTGTTTGGATTATTTTGCTGGTGGGAGTGATAAAGGCTGTTGTTTGCATAATTACTGATGACTATAGACCATTGTGGGTACTGTGTATAGCACAATAGTACATAAAACATAGCTGATTACAGTCAAACGGGCAGTTGGTTAACACTAAAACCAGAGCTGATTGAAGCTCATGCTGCCGGAGGCTTTGCAAACCTGTTTCTTGTATTTGCAAAACGTGATCAAGTTTGTGAACTTTTTCCCCCTGCAATTGTGTGTGTGTGTGTGTGTGTGTGCGTGTGCATGTGTGTGTAAGAGAGAGAGAATGTGAATTCAAGGAAAAATACACACATTTCTCTATCCAAAGAGAAGTTGTGCTTTGAATTAACAATGATTCATACAAACCACAACAGTAGGAGACTGTAGAAGGAGGCATATTGGCTGCTCTCCCATACTGACATTGGGGTCATTGTGACATGGAGCCTTTAAAGCTGAAGAGAAGAGGAGTAAAAAGGGGAGAAGATGTTGTAAATCATAAAATATATAATATATAGTTTTTAAATAGCATCAACCAGTTTTATATGCACAGTTTTCGGGTTTTGCTTCTAGTCCTATAGGACTACAAAAGGCGGTTAAGCAGCAATGGATGGGACCCTTATGGCTTACAGGATGCCTTTCTTTCCTCCTCCAAGACGAAGAAAAGGAGGCACTAGCCTGACTATTATATGTCTACCTCTAAATCTATATATTATCGAGATGCATGTAGAGGATTGGCTGACTAGCAAGATTAATTTCCGTGTTCCCACTGTGCTGAAATTGGGCTTCTTGAGAACGGGGGGGGGGGGGGGGGGGAAATCTCATTGTTGAACTTCGATCTTTCAATCAAAAGTCATTAGCAGATCGTTAGCCTGTGTTATTGGATTTCAAGCATTTACAGTTTGTCTACACTATTTTTTTGTACTGGATACCAATGAAATTGCACAAGTGCAAAAGCCACCAGTGTAGATGATCCCTCAGTTTCCTAGACTGCAGTTCAAAATGTTTGGCTCATGCACTCATCATCAGCTACCATGATCGTCCCCCTTTTGAGTATCCAGGTACTGCTTAACCAGCAAGGGAGAGGCTAAGAAATACGGCTCATCTTGAAGGGTCAAATGGTGTTTGAGCAGCTGTTGGTGGGAGGCCAGGATTGGTGGGCGGCCAGAAGGTTCCGTCATTTCCAGGAATGAGAGGGACTCCTGGGGTGGAACAGGCAGTAGCAGATTCCAGAAAGTAGAGAGTCCAGGAAGTCACCAATTCTGTTTAACACATTTTAGGCAAGAAAAATGTCAAAGGTGAGTGTGCGCGTCACAAGCACTGCCACTGATAGTCCTTCAGATGGCATATATATTGTTACAGTAATAGAAGTAGTAACCTCCCTTCCCAGGCAGAAACAGTTACCACAGACCCAAGAACCTGTTTAATAGTCCTTAAGTATCCTTGTTCGTGTTCTTGTATCTATACACTGGCATATCATTGTTCATAATTCAATGCTATCCAATCTTGCTGTTTCTGTGGCTGTCTTTGAAGATCATTCTGGCATGACTGTGGATGTGTCTCAGTTGACTTTGATAAGAAAGGGAGGGGGCACACTCCCACTGAAGTTTGTGATTCAAGCCTGCCTTATCCTCACCCTTAGGTATGTGGTCATATCCCGAGAGGAGAGGGAGCAGAACCTGATGGCCTTTCAGCATAGTGAGAGGATTTACTTCCGAGCCTGTCGGGACATCCGGCCTGGGGAGAGGCTGAGAGTCTGGTACAGTGAGGATTACATGAAGCGGTTGCATAGTATGTCCCAGGAGACCATCAACAGAAACCTCACAAGAGGTGAGTTCCTTCCTTCCCATCATCCCTTTTTTCCCTTTCTGTGATCAAGCTTTGTGCACCAAGTGCTTTTGATTGAAGGCATAATATAAATAAATAATACTCAACCTCTATACGGAGTTCTGAACGTCTATAACCAAAGCCCACTGAGTGCAAACTCCCTCCTGCCTGGTTCCCTGGGATAGATATGAGTAAAAAAACCCACATGTTTTGGAATGAAGGATCACAGAAGGGCATTTTCACTTTATGTACTGTAAGAAATTGGAACAAAGCACTGGGATCTCAGAGCTTCCCCTCTACAAGGCTCTCTGTTCTGAAGGCTGCTGAGTTGATGGCTCCCCTGAAGACCATAGATTCCAAGATCAGAAGGGACCATTGTGATCATCTAGTATTTGGATGGTTCTGTATGCGTGTGAAAGGGATGTTTCCTTGGTGTGTTTTGTATATGTCTGATTTCCTGACATAATTTCTCTCTATCTTCAGTGAGTTAATTTGGAATATCACTGCATTGGCTAGAGATTCATCAGACATACAGCTTTACATGGCTTGTAATGCATATGGCAGGCTTTGTAATTGGCAGTGGAATCAGATTGTTTTTTCCTTGGATTAGTATTGTTGTCTTATTGCAGGAATAGCCACACTGGAACAAATCCACTTGTCCTTTGGGCCAGCATTCAGTTGCCAATAAGGGAGATTTAGAGGATGACAAAAACAAAACAAAACACAAAACCTCCAATGCACCTGATTGTCTGTACAATGCAATGACACAAAGGGGACCAAGGGAATTTCTTTGCAAGCCCAGCCACAGAATGGCAGGGCCTCTGAGAGGCAGCCAAACTAAATACAATTTTATAATTAAAAACCCTATGTGTATTATTGCACAGCTGCTGCCTTGACTTGGTAAAAGGTGTCTTCTGTTAAAACATGGGTAGGGCAGGACCTCCTGGAAGATCTGTTTATTATGTCACCCTGGTTTTAACGCATTGGAAATATGATATATCAATGATAATATTTGGTGAATATGCACTTATTCCATGAACAATTATATTAAAAATTGTACTGTATACAGGCTTTAGGGGATTTGCTTTATCCCACACATGCGCCAGTTGCTCAAATATTTTGAAACTTTCAGAAGATACTAAAGGGAAAGGACATGTCCTGGGTGTCCCAC
Source organism: Terrapene triunguis (assembly GCF_002925995.2). NCBI lineage: Eukaryota > Metazoa > Chordata > Testudines > Emydidae > Terrapene > Terrapene triunguis. Next base: position 28,779,285 of record NW_020664447.1, read on the forward strand.
ATGTCAGCTGGCAGTTAAGTGGTATGCCCCAATGCTGGTCTGAGCCTGGGTGCCCATGACACAGGTTCTGGAAATCAGTAGCCCTGCCACACAAACACCACACTTGCATTTAGACCTTGGGTTTGTATGAATTCAGAGATTAAGTCACAGTGCACATTGGACCAGAGTGAAGCTATATGTGTAGTGAAGAACTGGGTCTGTGTCTCACTAGGACCAACAAAATCCTGCTGCATGATCTTGTTTTAGGAGAAATTGAGATGGTTGAAAAGGTCTACCGAGAAACCTGCAGGTATCTCTGGGAGCCAGTCGCTCTCTGCAGTGGGCTCGGTATTGCAGAACAGAAATGGAGACGTTGCAAATACTGAGGCCTTGTCTACACTACAGGGGAAATTCGATCTAAGCTACGCAATTTGAGTTACGTGAATAGCGTAACTCAAGTTGACGTAGCTTAGATCTACTTACCGCAGGGTCCACACTACATGATGTCGACGGGACATGCTCTCCCATCGACTACCCCTACTCTTCTCGATCCAATGGAGTACAGGAGTCAACAGGAGAGTGATCTGCGGTCAATCTAGCGGCTCTTCACTAGACCCGTTAAATCGACCGCTGATGCATCAATCGCCGCTCGTCGATCCCCCGGTAAGTGTAGACAAGCTCTGAGCATCACTTGCAGATTTTGTTTAGAATTCCCAGATTTTACAGCATCTGCTCTGAGGGTGGCTCTGGAAGGTGCTTCACCTTGCTGATCAGTAGAAAATAGAAATCTGTTAAATAATATTATATTTAGACGCATACCCGAAGCATGCACAGTCCTCTACAGCCTGCCAAGTAAAAAGACACTCTGTAAAGTCCCAATAAGTAACAAAGCTGCTATTATTTTTCATTTTGTTTTTATCATCAGAGTTTCTGCCTTAAAACCTATTATATAAGGGTTTTTAACGTGGTTTAATATCTTTATATGGGGCTGAACCATTTATTTAATTATAAAAAAAGTAGGATCAGTCTTAAGTCAGTTCCTTTATCCGTGGCTGCAGTCCTCCACTAAAGGGAAAAAAATAAGGTAAAATATTCAAGCCCTTAGAAACGCCCTGGTGAAATGTGTTGAAACACAGGCTGTTGTTTTGGTTCATACAAGATGGCAAGTGGGATACAACCCTACCCTAACAACCCAGCATGAAATTGGTTGTCCGATCCAGCCCTCCATATAGTGGCATACCCTGAGTGTTTTGAGTCTTGCATCTTTTCTGCATTCTTAGCATTGCTCTCCTCAGAAAGACCCTAGTAACTCCTACACTGTAACTTATGAAAGCATGAATATGTTTTAAAAACAAAAAATCAGCATAAAGCAACCTCTTGTTTGGGAAGTCACCAATACTTGAAGTTATTTACAAGATAGAAGAAAGATGGAAATTGAACCAAACCTATCATCCTTTGAATATCCAGGTAAGGAAATCTGGCTGTTCCCTTTGTTTTAAGCAATTAATCATTTGTATAATGTTGCTTTTATTTTTTAATTTTGAATAGTGGGCACATTGTTAGAATCCATTGGGACAAGATAGCTGTCCCAACCTTGGAGGGCATTCACCAGTTCTAGCTGAGTTGGCAACATGTACCATACGGATTAAGACTGCAAGTCTTTGATCTCTTTGTGCTCTCATCTCTGAAAGAGCCTCCAAACTGAAACAGAATGAAAAGGCTTCCAAGCTTTCTGTTGTGAAATGGGCAGACTCTGGGGTTCTGATGGAAAACTGAATCTCAAGCTTCATGTGTTGTTCACCTGATACCTTTTACCAAGTCAAAGTAGTCACTGTACTTCCAGAAGGGAAATAGGTATTTGGGCACAGGGCCCTGGGTTCCATTGTGATCAGTAATTAATTCTGTAGTCTCATTCCAGCACAGGTTGGTTATACCTGTTATGTTCGGCAACTTGCCTATAGTTTTTCTTCTCTTAAAAATGTATGGGTCCTACTCCTGTATGGCTACCTAGATACTGTCTCTCCATGTTGAAGGCTTGCCCATTAGTAGACCTCCTCTTCTTCTGAGTCTTGATTTCCACTGAATTCTTTTAGTTCCCTTATTTGTAACACAATAAACTCATATGCAGGGATTTAGCCTGCTTTTTTCTTTTCTTTTTAGTTTTGGATTGAGGAATATTTCATAGTTCTCTTTGATGATCCACACCCCTCACTTTCCTTTCTAGGAGATAAAAAATTACAGAGGGAAAAGTCAGAAAAAAATGTGGAAAATCAAGAGGATATGAGAGGCCCCCTCCAGCTCACCACGTTAAAGCAAGGGAAGAGCCCCTACAAGCGCAGCTGTGATGAGGGGGAATCCCACACCCAGATGAAGAAAAAGAAGATAGATCTCATCTTCAAAGATGTGCTGGAGGCTTCCCTAGAATCAGCAAAGCGGCAAGAGCACCAGCTAACAACAAGCACACCCCTTTCCATTAGAAAGGCATCCAAATACCAGGCCGAAGACATCTTTGAAAGGTGTGGAGCTGCCATTCAGCATAGCTCCCCAAACTTCAGCAGAAACCAAAATGAAGGTGAATGGAAGGTCCCCCATGGTTCCTCTTACAGTGCGGCCAAAGAGATGGGCCTCCTGGAAGATGAAGACGAAGAGCCTCTGTCACTCACGGCAGACAGCCCGACTGAGCTATCGCTAGCATCGACTCAAGGCAACTCACATGAAATCCCCACAACTTCCTTCTGTCCCAACTGCATACGGTTGAAGAAAAAGATCCGTGAGCTGCAGGCTGAACTAGACATGTTGAGATCTGGAAAGTTACCTGAGCCACCTCTTGTACCACCTCAGGTACCCGAGCTCCAAGAGTTGTCTGACCCCACAGGTAAGTCATGCAGAATTAGAATGTTCTTCAAACCCTGCTTAAGGAGAGTAATGGAGTTTCTATCTGCTGTGTATATCTAAAATGTTTTACCCTGAATATTCTGAGGAAGGCCTTGTTTTATGGAAGCCTGCTGACTAGGTTTTGCAGGGGGCAGAAGCAGTTGCTGTGAGTAGAATAGAAGACATGGTTTGGGGAAGATTCTGTAATGATGACGTGCTCTATTTGTTTCTATTGTAATCAATACACTGTCAATAAAAAAACAGAATTCCATTGCAGCTGGTTTGTTTGCTGTATTCTTGACACATTCTTTTTTTTTTCAGCAGAAGCATCAGGAAGCTCTGCTTGAAAGTCTGAATGACTTGAAATGCTGAGTCTGAAATATACTAGCTCACTGCATGTGCATAAAGAATAATGAATACTTTGCCTCCTCTGGAAGCATTCATTGTTCACTCTATGTCCTTAATGGAAGCATGTGTCCCTTTCTGAAGATGTTTCATTTCCTCCAGGAACTTAGTAACTTTCTCTCCCAAAGCAGTACGTGGTGTACCTTATGCATTGTGCTAGTGGCCAAAATGTCATACCATTTCTTTTTGTCCAAGGTGGCCTGATGTGTAAGATTTTTATGAGAATTATGTTGATTTTTCTTTGAAAATTTGTATTCAGAGGACCAAACTCTACTACAACCAATAAAGGGTAGAATTTGGGCCAGTTGTTTAGACAATATTCTGTGTTATCTTTTGAATGTTTGCTGCATCTCTGAACTTTGTAAATATCTTTTCTTTTTCTTTTAAGCTTCTGAAAGCATCATCTCTGTTCCCACAATCATGGAGGATGATGACCAGGAGGTGGACTCTGCTGATGAATCAGTTTCCAATGACATGATAGCTGCGACAGATGAGCCTTCAAAGATGTCTTCTGCAACTGGCAGGAGGATTCGACGCTTCAAGCAAGAGTGGCTTAAAAAGTTTTGGTTTCTTCGGTACTCCCCTACGTTGAATGAAATGTGGTGCCATGTCTGCAGGCAGTACACGGTGCAATCCTCTCGGACTTCAGCCTTCATCATTGGCTCTAAGCAGTTCAAGATACACACTATAAAGCTTCACAGCCAGAGCAACCTCCACAAGAAGTGCCTGCAGCTCTACAAGCTCAGGATGCATCCAGAGAAGACAGAAGAGATGTGCCGAAATATGACCCTGCTCTTCAACACAGCCTATCACTTAGCTCTGGAAGGCAGGCCCTACTTTGACTTTAGGCCTCTTGCAGAACTACTGAGAAAGTGTGAACTCAAAGTGGTGGATCAGTACATGAACGAGGGAGACTGCCAAATCTTAATCCATCATATCGCCCGGGCTCTGCGAGAGGATCTGGTAGAACGTATCAGGCAGTCTCCCTTTCTCAGCATCATTCTGGATGGGCAGAGTGACGACTTGCTTGCCGACACAGTAGCGGTTTACGTTCAGTACACGAGCAGCGATGGACCTCCAGCAACTGAATTCCTGTCTCTTCAAGAGCTGGGCTTTTGTACAACAGATAGTTACCTCCAAGCATTAGACAGGGCTTTTTCCAGTTTGGGAATAAGATTGCAGGATGAGAAACCAACTATCGGCTTGGGAGTAGATGGTGCTAACATTACTGCCAGCCTGAGAGCCAACTTGTTCATGACAATCAGAAAGACTCTGCCTTGGTTGCTTTGCTTACCCTTTATGGTACACAGGCCCCACTTGGAAATTTTGGATGCCATCAGTGGGAAAGAGCTTCCATGTCTGGAGGAGCTAGAAAACAATTTGAAGCAATTGCTTAGCTTTTATCGTTACTCTCCCAGGCTGATGTGTGAGCTGAGAGTCACTGCTGCCACTCTTTGTGAAGAGACAGAGTTCTTGGGAGATATCCGAGCAGTGAAGTGGATCATAGGGGAGCAGAATGTCCTCAATGCGCTGATCAAGGATTACCTTGAAGTCGTGGCCCATCTCAAAGATGTCAGTGGTCAGACACAACGGGCAGATGCTTCTGCTATTGCCTTGGCTCTCTTGCAGTTCCTTATGGACTACCAGTCAATTAAACTGATCTACTTCTTGCTGGATGTGATTGCTGTGCTTTCGCGCCTCGCCTACATCTTCCAAGGTGAATACCTCCTTGTGTCACAAGTGGATGACAAAATAGAGGAGGCTATCCAGGAGATCAGTAGGCTGGCAGACTCGCCTGGAGAGTACTTGCAGGAATTTGAAGAGAACTTCCGTGAAAGCTTTAACGGAGTTGCTGTGAAAAACCTGCGGGTGGCTGAAGCCAAATTCCAGTCAATCAGAGAAAAGATCTGCCAGAAGACCCAGGTAATCCTGGCCCAAAGGTTCGATTCCCGTAGCCGAACATTTGTGAAAGCGTGTCAGGTGTTTGATCTTGCAACTTGGCCCAGAAACACGGAGGAGCTCATGAACTATGGAAAGGAGGATATGGTACAAATATTTGAGCACCTGGAAGCTGTTCCATCATTTTCAAGAGAAGTTTGCAGAGAGGGAATGGACACCAGAGGGAGTTTGCTGATGGAATGGAGAGAACTCAAGGTGGATTATTATACCAAAAATGGTTTTAAAGACTTAATCAGTCACATCTGTAAATACAAACAGAGATTCCCACTCTTAAATAAAATAGTTCAGATCCTCAAAGTCCTTCCCACCTCAACAGCCTGCTGCGAGAAGGGGCGCAACGCCCTGCAGAGAGTGCGCAAAAACAACCGCTCTCGGCTCACTCTGGAACAGCTCAGTGATCTTTTGACGATTGCCGTTAATGGGCCACCCATTGCCAACTTCGATGCCAAGAGGGCACTAGATAGTTGGTTTGAGGAGAAGTCAGGCAATAGTTATGCACTGTCAGCAGAAATGCTGAGCAGGATGTCCTCCCTTGATCAGAAGCCGATGTTGCAGAGCATGGACCACGGCTCTGAATTTTACCCCGATATTTAGGAAGGAATGCCTCAAATTCTGAAAGCTGTTGAATAATTTTTTTAGTCTATACTCTAAACTTTGATATATTATATAAAATATATATATTATATATATATATATACACACATATATATATATATATATAAAAAAAACTCACACTGAAAATTAAAAAGTTAAGGCGATGTGCATCTGGTAGAAGCTAAGTGGAATTTTAAGAAAGAGACAATATTTGAAATTTACTGATTTCTCCAAACATGGCAGCTGCAGCGTAGGTGGCAACATTTCAGTTCTCAGAAGCATGTGCTGGGGCCATACTCTACATGTTCAAACCTAACAATCAATCTATAAGCTAGATGACAGATCTCTGTCAACCTCCTCCTCACAGTTGTTTTCCTTGTGTGTTTGTGTGCGTGTGTGGTGGCGGTGGGGACGAGGGGTACCCCCTGCCTTTCTTTTCATTGTTTAGTCTAGTTATGAGCCATTTGAGCCATTCACCGATGGCTGTCTGATTTCCAACAGAGCGACTTGTGCATGTGTATTGGGATCCCTCCCCAGCTCCCCAACTTCACCTTGTTTTCTTGTTTAGAAGTGGAAGCTTTATTCACTTATGCAGGGTGTTGGATATTTTTTTCCCCTATTTTAAGAACAAATATATCAGCTAAACTGTGATGCCCGTTTCTCAGTCCTCCCCACTGGTGGGCTGTAGAGTAAGGCAAAGCTTTCAGGTCCCCTTGTGATAACCCCATTACCGGTCAGACATATTATAACAATGTCATGTGCAGACTGTAAGATAGTATAATGGAGAAGGCATGGGGAGTTTTTTGCATTTATATTTTTATATTGTAGGAGATTTAAAAAAATTATACAACTGTTCATTCAGAACCAGGGCTGCTGTGGAAGTGAGACAGCCAATGAGTCAAGACCCATCAGAGGGTGGAGATTTCAGGGCTTAAAAATTATATTCTGATTTACATTATTTATACTCTGTCTTTATAATCATAGATTGTTGTGGTTTTGGTTTTATTTTCTTGAATGGGTGAAAAAACACCTGCTCTAATTCCGTGGCAGGGAATATCAATGCAAGTTCTATCTTGGGTTATAATGGTGTGATGATGTATTTTTAAAGGTTCATGTATTCTCTTGTGACCAAGGTGACATGTTTCACAGCATGGCAGAATGGCGACAAAAGGAAGAAGAATGCTGTACTTCCTGTGAAATATTTTGTCCTTCCTTGAAAGGGCACGAAGTCCAGCAGAAATGTGGAAGTAGCACTTTCACCTTGAATCGCAAATGAGTGGTTTTTTTTTTTTTAACAGAATCACACGTTCACACAATTATCGCTTCAGGTTAGAAAAGAAAAAAAAAGGTGCAAAAACTCCCCAGATGCTAGTGCCTTGCCTTGCTGATGTGTATGGGCAGCACCAATCTGACCAGAGCATCACGGGAGTTGAGACCGTGTTGTCCAGAAGAATCAGGCTGGCATGTTCCCAATTCCCAGAGGGAAACGTCTTGTGCCAAGCTGTGTTGTTTGGAAACATGATGGTGATGTCAGCAACACTGAACCTTTCCCTTCTACTGCTACCCTCCGCCCTTGGTCTTGGTGCTAAGATATCTCTAGAAACGTTGCTGCTAGTTGATAGTTTTTCATTTATATATATATATATATATATATATATATATATAATTATTTTATTTTTAAACTTTTTTTGTTTTTAATGGTGATGTAGCATGTTTTAAATCGATCTCTCTTGGAGTCACTTCTACTGCCAGGGTTCGCTCACTGTCTTCCCCAACAAAACACACACCACTGCCTGGATCCCGCTGCACCGTCCAAACTAATCTGTGCTGAACAGCAGCACACAGGGCAGGTGGAGATATGTGGCTGAGCCACCACATTCCGGCTCAGCTCCTAAGCCCAAGGGAAACGGCAGAACTTGTATGTCTGATGGGTTTGAAAGTGCATCCTGTCTATCCATACATTACCCCTTATGGGGTGCGTTGAGGAGTGGAGTTGGATACTGTTTGAAGCATTAATTGTGATGACTTCCTATGTTCCTTACCCTAATCCTGCCACACATACTATATAGCTGGTCACTTTTGAAAGGGTTACAATAGACCAAGGAGCCTCTGAATTCAAATAGTGATGTGTGGGAGGAAAGCAATACAGTTTGCAGCACTTAACTTCTTCCTTTCTGCCCCTGCCATTCCCCATACAGTATATGGAATGAGTGTGCTAGTGCAGATGTGCCAGAGTGAGCTTGATAGGTAATGTCTAATATACATCAAAATCACCATTAAGAACCGGGAACTGGAATGTTTCCCCCTGGAATCCCCTTAGAAATCAACAAGTGAGTCAGGTCATGACACTGTTCCATATCAGCACAGGGGAAGGCAATGTAATACCTGGCAAGTGAATAATGGTAATAAACTGCTGAAATCCCCTTCACTCCCAACAAAGCCTTGCAACAGGACGACCCATCCTCCCAAATGAGGAGAGCTCTAGACCAGAGGCCCAGTGGAATTGTGCAGACTCAAACAGCTCATTGCTTAGCCGTAAGAGGGGAAGCTCTTGCTAGAGACCCAAGGTGTTCACAGCCCCTACTGGCCTGGGAAGTAAAAAACTGCTCATTGCACTGTCACAATACCATCAGATCAATTTCCTTCTGGGGGCTTGTCTTCCACCTTTTTAAATTAAAATGTGAGAAGATAAAAATTGAAATTCCCAAAAGAACCACTGCGCCACTCTTGAACTCTGAGCTATAGCCAGACAATGTGAACTGCGATGCTACTGTGGGAGGATACTGGGCATACTGCAGGGAATTTCTCTTTCTTATGACACACAGATATCTAGGAAATCTGCTGCAAAGTGAATCATAACAGTAGAAAAAGTGCTTGATATAGACGGCTCTGAGTGTGAGAGAGACTTTAAAGACAGCTTCCCCTCTCCCCTTTTTGTATTTCTGTGCTCCCCTTTTTGTGTTCAGCACAAGAACTTGGAAGATCCGAGTGTTCCACACTCCTCGTCATGAAAAATCTGTATATTCTATTTGCAGTAGAATAAGTAATTTGGCACATGGCCCTTTTTCAAACTGGAGCTGCAAACTCTGTGGCCGTCTTTCTGGAAAGGTCCAGCCCCAAAACAGTTTTTAAATAGTAGAACTCACCAGGTCCTTGTTCAAACCAGTGTTAAAGCCACAAAAAAGCCTGTTTACAACCTTGATATTGAGTACCACCAGAGACTGGCTCAAAAGTGACTCAAATACAACTCATCATTGGTGACATCTCTCATAACAAGTTCTCAACAGTAGAATGAAATGTGTATAGGGTTACTTTCTACCCATTCTGTCTGTAAAGCAGCGAGGGCTTCTCTTGCAAAAAATACCCCACTTGTGTGTCAGTGATATGAGTGACTCCTAGGGGCTGGATCTACTGTTTCTATCAACTGGAAAGACAAGAGATGCCTAGTATTTAGCTGTTAAAAGCAAAAAGCGTTCGGTCGAATAACTAGCTGAACCACACTTACGGAGATTTATTTCATTATCATCTTTTTAACTGTTAGTTAGCCAGTTTCTCTCACAGGCAAAAGAGGCTGAAATGTGCTGGGTTGTAGTGATGACTGAGGGACAGCAGAGGGTGCCAGTTCACAACATTGGTTGGGTTCCAGTGTAGCTGTAGCTGCATCACATAGTGTACCACCGTTCAGAAATCTGATGGGGTAGATGTAGACATCTTGGACAGATTCCTCCTGAGGTGGGGAGATTAATGGGATCCGGTTTAAATTATTCCCCTCCTGCTCCATTTTAACCAACAGGCGATTGTTTTGAATGTGTTGTTCATGGTATCTTGAACGTCTTCAAGAGCAAAGAAATAATGGGTTTGTTATTCCTTGAATAAGCTTAGCCTTTTTTCTTTTCCGTCTTCTTTAAGGCAGCTGACCGTGAATCACATGCACTTCTCCAGACCCTTGGTTTTGTAGCCCTTGGGTTTTTTGGTTGCCGAAATCCTACCCTCTTTTTTCTCAGGCTCCTATACTCCTTTATCCTGCTTGTTGGCAGATGTCCACTAAGCACACGGATGTTTTCTTCTACAGAGCATGCCAGTAGCTGCATGAAGTCTAGGCCTTCTGGCCACTAGGCTGATCACAACAGGGACAATCCTAAAGGCCCAGGAAACCAAAGCTCTTCCTGTACTAGCAAGAGTGTAAGGATTACATATGCATGCTACAAGAATCATGTACCAAATATGCAAGAGTGTCCCTAAGAAGGCATTGTCCTGGAATGTTCTTTGCATTAAACCATGAATTGATCTCTGTGGTATGCAGGTGTACTCCTTGCATGTTTGGTGGTATGGATTCTCAGATGCTTTTCAGGTTCTAAATACATTTCTATCCCACAATGCAAACTCAGCCAGTTCGCCACTGGTGCTCTTTGAAATTACATTTCTTTCTTAACTTGTTAATATTGCTATTTGCTTGGCCAATGGACAGTTTCCTTGGCAAACATTCAGTAACATCTGCTTTAGCCAGATTCCTCTCTCAACCCCATAAAAAGAGGTTGTAAAAGTAAAGAAATGGTACGTTGATCCCCCAACCATTGTACTGTCAATCCAGTAATGCCTATGCAATTCCTGTCTCCCTTGGAGACATGTATAACATGTGTGCATGTAAGCTAGTGTATGTATACAGTACCTATGCATACAGTCTATATATTGTATATACGCACATCCCAGTACATTTTCACACAGCGTAAGAAATAAAAATCACATGCCTATATATCTATAAATAAAATCCTATATATTTATATATTTCTATGTTTTCGATAGATATAAACCTATAATATAGATATAGAATCAATTGCCCTTGTATAAACCTGGCCCTGGCCCTGGCCCTGTGTTCTAGTGAGAGGTATGTAATACAGAAGACTGAGGACTTCAGTACAGCTTTAATCTTATGCTGAGGGGGTCTACATTTGTGTGTATAGGGACTTTGCTGTGGTCAGGACAAGGGGGTTCTTTTCTTGTATGTTAAATAAGGTGCTAAATAAGGCTTGTGGAACTGTAGTATTGGGACTGTGTCTTGGTGATGGAGAAAGGTGAACGCCCTTGTCTTCTTTTGGATAAGCGTACCATAGCTCCTGTGTACTCACACTTGGGCTGATACATATCTCACCCCTTTATGCACTTTTCTCTGTCTTCATGGAGATGTTCAATGACCAGGGGTCTGAATGCAGTGAAGATGTGGCTTTCTGCTTCACCTGGTTGGCATTCCTTGGTGGCCACCAACATGCAGTAAGCGGGAACCAGTACTCTTCAGTAACTAGTCCAGCGCAGTACAACAGAATTTGTTTATATGTAGTATATTTCGCACACAGCATCAGCCAATGTTTTAGAGATGGGGTTAGAATAAAACAAGAGCGAGAGAAAATGCAGAGTTGGTGCAGTCGCTCTTGTACAATCAGAGATGGGAGGAATGATGTATGGAGAGGGAGTAGAACAAAAGAAAATGGACCGTGAGTTAGGAGTGATAAAGATGTGTGTGTTCATACTGAACTGGGAATCATACCTGCAGTTCCACCAAATTGAGCCGTTAGGCCACTTCCTTTACAGTGGACCCAATGAGTGCAATTGCACTGATGTTCCTCGGTGAGTGCCGTGTTTCACCAAGGGCAGCTATTTCTCAGTTGTGAACTGATGATCTAGACGGCTTTCTTGGTGGAGAAGGGAATTATTTGGCTAAGTGAAGGACACTGTAAATGACACATGATGGACACTTAAGCTAATAGACAAGGTGCATTGAGATTGCTGAGTTGAGCCATTCAGGGGGCTCAACACCTCACCCCCTCCCTTGAAAAGAAAACTAAGATAAATATTTTTCTATGAATGGCAGTTCCAACTTGAGGACTTCTTGGTGGATCCAGGACACAGCTTCCATGGATTGACAGTTACAGAGTGTGTGCTAATGTCTGCGCCTCTTTCCCTTCTTCCTCTCTCCACACGAAATTGCTGCTGTGGACAGAGCTGTGCATATTACACTGGCCTGCCTCCATAGTGACGCTTTTTATGTGTGAGGCAGGGCGGGATGACTAGAGTAGCTTTCCTTTCAAAGGTAATGGATTCATTGTTGCTCCTCCCTGAGAGAGAGCTGTTGTAACTCCAAAGGAGGGGAATGGAGATTTGGCTTTCCAGCTCCAGAGTCAGCCTAGCAACCACTTAACTTCTTATGTTTGTTTTAATTTTTCATTTCTTTTGGGAAGAGGGAGAGTTCGGTGCATTTTAGCTCTGACTGTTGAGTGACTAGTTACACTGGTATTGCATTAGCAGATGCTGTGCAGACTTCCCCCATGCAACCTCAATCCCCTGCTATCCTGGGCTTCTCCCTTCACACAACACTGCTAATATGCCTCCGTCACAAACCTGCCTTTCCTGAGTCTCTCTGAACTATGACTGCCAATTGTGCTGAATGGCACCCAGTTAAACACATACAGCAGAGAGAAACTAGTACCAATTCCTCATGAACCTCATGGATGGTTTCCCCACCCCTCACCTTCTCCTGAAAATGCCACTGACATTAAACTCAGTTAGCAAACCAACCCCCAGTCCACATGCTGCCAATAGAGTATTTCCTGCCTGGCATTGGAATCCTTTATACACTGCACCTCATGTACAGAATGCTCACTGGGCTGTGCGGGGGAGCCACGTCCCATATGTGACTGGAGGGCTATTAGGGTTCCTGTCATTCAGGCTTCCTCAGACTCATCAACCATTTTACACAATACATTTTTGTTTAACTTCCTACAGAAAACAAAGTACCTTCCCCCCACCCAAAGCACAGCCCTGCTGAACTGTTTGTTTCAACCACACACACACACACACACACACACAAAATGAGAGAAAAAAATATCTAGAAGTCTATTATTACATATGTATTAATATGTTAATATCACACTTTCGGAGAACGTTAAAATGTTATTACTTTGCAGACTATGCTTTATAGTACCTGTGTGAAAGGACCTAGGACACTGGATACGAATAGAGCTATGTTGATATATCATAGTATGTACACGAGAACTTTCCTTTTGTCATATTATCCTTGTAATGTAAGATGATTGTTAATAAAAACATTTAAATTTATCAGGTTGGGTTAGTTTCTCTTTATTTTATTATTTAAGGCTAATAGAACTTAATTTCCTAAAGGGAGGGACACCTAAACTGCCAAAAAAGGGCCTATTTTGGCAACTTGCTAGGAGGGCACCAATAATTTGCATCCAGTCTGTTGCTTCTTGAGGATGGTCAGCAAAGATGCTCCCTTCTGCCTCTGCATCACTTCAGCTATCACAGTCTTCCTGTATTCCTTATATGGAGTGCCCCAGTCTTCCAATGTTTCTGCTACAGTTGCCTAAATTGTGAGACCTTTGTTTCAGTCACACCGGTGCTTTTCCTGTGTGTTACCATACCCAGCTCAGCTGTCTCCACACATTCACAAAACATTGGTTGGATTTGGCTTGCAGAACAGAATCCCATTTCGGACTCTCCATGCTTCCAAGGTAGGGGAGACCAGACTCTCTCACCCTCAAAAGAAGTTTTATTTCGGGATGCTCCTTCTTTTAAGTTGGTGTATTTTTTGCATGCAATTTTCGTTAAGGCCAAATCTACACACAAAGCAGCACGAGGTAAACTAAAGTTGTGATTTTAAGCCAGTTCAGTTAAACCAGAGCTACTTTGTGTGTGGACATTCATATCAGTTAAAACAATTGCTCAAGTTTTTAAATCAATATAGGTGCTTTCACATGGCTTTGTAATGGTTTAACTTAAATCACTTTTTAAACTAATTCTGTAGGGTAGACCAGGGACAAGTAAAAAGACCTGGGCATCATTGTTAAGAGTTTAACAAAAAAAGGCAGCAAAAAGGATGTACGAAGAACAGTTTAGAAATGATAATGCCATTATTTAAATCAATAATACAACCTCACCCACAATGCTACATTCTGTGTTCGTCACCCTGTCTCAGGATATATCTGAAAGAGTCCACAGATGGACCATATCAGTGGTCTGCACAGACTTCTTTACAAGGAGAGATTGGAACTATTTATTTTAGTGAGTAAACAAATAAAGATCAAATAAAAAGTAATTGTATGGAGCAGGTAATTCATGCACTTGTATTTACCCCATCTTATAATACAAGACTAAAAGGGGCACTCAAATGGAGACAAAGGAGCAGCAAATGTAAAACTACTGAAAGGGGACACTTTCTTACACAACTGCCAGATCCTAGATTAGATGGACTGCTGCCCTGATTGGTCTGGACCTGTTCTCTTTCTGAATATCTGTCTTAGGCTGTGTGTACACTACAGAGACTATCCTGGCATTGCTATGTTGGTGTAGCTATGCTGACATAGCCCTGTAGTATAGGTGCAGCCTACACCAACAAGGGGTTTTTCCGTCCGTGTAGGAACACCACCTCCCTGTTAGCTACATCGATGGAAACATTCTTCTGTCAACATAGCCACGTCTACACTGGAGGTCAGGTCGGCATAGCTATGTCAGTCAGGGGGTAGTTTTTTCATACCCCTGACTGTGACATAGTTTTGTTGACTTTACTTTTAAGTGTAGAAGACGACTAATTTCTTACTCCCTATGAATCAGCATCTTGGTGGATGGTGTCTTTAGAGAAAGAAAAGTTACTTATCTGGAATGCTGCCTCAATAAAGATACTGTTCCAAGTGGATAGCCACCTCCCTTCAGAGATTGGGGATTATCTTCTTTGAAAGTGTATCAATGCTTGCATCTTGCTTTTTGGGGAGAGAGGGAGTTGTTTTTTGTTTCTCGTTTTAGTCCTAGTTAATCATTTTGAATTGTCCTGTCATCTTGGGAGCTTCATGTCCTGCACAGCGGAAGGAACTGACTAGAAAGTCCAAAGGGCAGCATTTATGCCCAGAGTGGGCCTGGATCACACTCTGCCCCACAACTGCCGCCATCAGGAGGCCAAAATTCTTTGAGGAAATTCCACCAATTTCAGATGAAGGAGCAAGAATCGTGTGATACTGTTTCCCTGGTGATTGCATTCTGACAGGTCAGTAGTTTTCCCATTGTACTTATCTAGTGCTTTGTATTTGCAAAGCTCTACCCACATAAATAAATAAATGCCAAAATTTTCAAAAGTGGCTGCTGATTTTGGGTGCATCAGTTTTGGGGTATGCAACATGAGACACTCTGGAGCCTGATTTTCAGAGGTCATCGGCCTCCCACACTTCTAATTGAAGTCAATGGGCTTTGCAGCTGCTGAACACCTGTGGAAATCAGGGCCAACAGTGTCTCAAGCTTGGCACCCAGAATCGTAAACATCCAAAATCAGTGGCCACTTTAGAATATTTTGGCATAAGTGACTTGTTCAAGGCCACCAAGCAACCCAAGTTTTACATTAATTTGCCCTTCTTTGGAAACTTTCATCCTAGGCATCTCAAAGGATTTTTTTAAACATTAATGAGCCACCCAGCACCTCTTTGAGGTAGGTAAATATTTATCTCCATTTTACAAATGGGAAAACAAAGACACGGAGAGCCTAAGTGACTTGTCCAAGGTCACATGAGTGGTCAGTGGAAGGGACAGTGATAGAACCCTGATCTCCTGGGTTCTTTTCATACTGTGGAAGTGGTGTAGAACCAGTGCAAGGCCCCGTTTCAAACCAAGCTGATTAAACCAATTTGTGAAATACAAGTACAGCATGTGAAATGAACTGGTGAGTCTCAGTTTAGTTCCTGGCAGCCAGGTGTCCATGACACACAAAATCACCATCACAATTAGCTGTAATTGGATTCCATCTTGGGAGCTCAGGCCAAGGACTACATGGGCCATGGAAGCAGAGTACAGGGGATGAGACAGTATGTGGAAGGGAAGTTTGCACTGCTGGCTACCTGCTTTGTGACTAAAGGTAACTTCAGTCTCCAGGGCTGCTGATTTTAATGTCTTTAACAAACACCAAATCTACATGAAAACAGTGAAAGGGGGAAAAGAGGAAATAATTGTGATAGTTCCATTAGCATTGAAGCCACTGGCAAACTCTCTCCTATTTCTGCTGGTGTCATTATCACTGTCCATCAAGATGGCTGCTGCTGGCAAGAGGCTCTGAAATGCTGGTATCTAGCATCAGAAAAACAAACCTGCAGTTTCTTCCTGGTGAGGAATATTACATACGCCCATGAGGCCTGTTGTAATTCCACACTGAGGGAAAGGGGTCAGCTTGCTTTTAAATTGACCCAGTCACGCAGGGGAGGCTGTCAGCACTTCTTTGGGTCTATTGTTAACTGTTTATTTTAATATAGTAGGTGAAATGAAGGGAGCAGTGTGTGCCTATGTGGGAGAGAGGCAGGTAATGGGTTAACACTTTTCTCTCAGCTCTTCCTTCCTTTAATAAACTTAGATTTCCCTAGTCAGCTCACTTGTTAATTTCCTTTTGATGTGACTATAATGCTGTAAGTTTCCTTAAATTCAGCAGGGCACCTCAGGACAGGCTCTGTATGAGGAGACTGAGTCTGCAATGATGTGTCTGATTCAATGAGTTAGCAGCTGAGGCTGAGAGGCAAGGAACCATGGTGTGACTTTCCTATTAATGAAGCAGATTGGTTTCTATGGAGATGCCTTGCTCTCCTATCAGTCTCCATCTTCCCCTCCCCCTCCCAAGATGTCTCAGGCAAGCAGTGGCTGAAAGGAAGGTTTTGCCAGCAGGCACACACCATGCCCAACACACAGCTGTATGCTCTGACCTGTCCCCAGTGGCCTCAATAAACAGATCCCTCACCGAGGGTGTTAAATTGCAAGAGCAGCCTTCGTGGGCTGTGCCATGTGCCTGTCTCCTTATGGAGATACTGAGCTGTGGGCGAGAGAGAGCAGCAGATGCCAGTTTTTGCAGACAGAACAGTTGCCACATGAATTGTGCTGCAATTCATTTACAAGGGGGGTGGGTGTCTAAAAATAGCAACTATCTAACAGAAAATCAAAGGCACAAGGCTGCTGTAGAACAGAATGTGGTGACTCGACTTTTCATCACTCTGAAGCCCTGGATCTGAAGCCCATTTTAGTCCAAGTAAAAAAATAAGTTTGCTGACCTCAGATGGGTGGTTGTCCATATTCCTTACAGCTGCCTCACATTTCTGAGTGATTGGGACACTCAGCAGAGTGGCCTTCAGAAAAGGAGAGGGAAAGAGCTACAGGTTGGGACTGAAGTGATCCAGGACTGGCAATCACATGGAGTGCTGCAGGTCAGGTTTGAGGGGCAGGCCAGGAGCAGAGGTGTGTGCGTGAGGGGTTAGACATACTATAGCAGGGTGTGATGCAGGTGAATATTGAGGTGCACTGGGTCCTGCATTGGCCATGGGGCCATTGACAGAACTGTGGAAGATGCTGAAGGACTGGAATAGCAGGGGTTGCTGCAGAGACCGGATTGAGGTGAGTCAGTAGAGGTGTGCTGCAAAGCCCAGGATTGGAGAATCAGGTAGGCTGCAGGTCTGGGTTGTGGTGTACTAGCAGACCTATATCGATTCAAGAGCTTTGGAGAGACATTTCACAGCCCCTGTCTGGCTCTGGGCAGTGCTATCGGTCTTCAGTTTTCACAACCACCAAGATTTAAATGAGAAAATGTGAAGTAACTTGGGCAAAATTTCCTAGGGATTGGGTGGGCAGGGAGGAGGAGTCTTCAAATCCCCCAGTACTCTGAGTCAGGTTGGTCCCAATATCTATGGCAAGGGCCCTGGATTCTGTTATGCTCTGGTGCAGCAGGCTGGGAATTCCATGACAGTTTAATTAAAATTTACTGGATGCTTCCTTATAAAAAAAAAAATTAATCTGAAAATAAACACCACTGCAAATAGGTGAGAAGGCATTCCCAATGGCAAATTGTCTCAATCTTGTTTGGAAGTAAGGGTATCCTCAGAACCTCTCCTCTTCCTCTTATGTAAAAAAAAGGGATTAAGTAGAATTGACCTGATTGACCATCTGAGCCTTCTGCAGGTGGGAACATTTTGCTGATCTCCTTTGTGACACCAGCATCGGGGTGTGGGAACCCCTGTGAGACATACTATACCATTTCCCCACCATGTTTTAAAATTATCTTAATCAGAATGATGTCTCTGCTGTTAATCGAGCTGTACAGCCTCCCCCACCTTCTCTCCCAAAGCTATTTCCTTGGCTCTTTTGCTCTTCTCCCTCTGTGACAGCTCGGACTAGTTACAACCTTGAACACCAGTTCTAAATGGATGACTCAGAACTCAATTTCCTGTGTCTCAGTCTTCATGCTTTTGTCTCCCATCTCTCTTGGTTTTGCTCTCACCCCCTGAGACACAAAGGACACCTCCTGTGCTCTTATGGACTTGGTATTTCACTGAAGTGCTAATGTTTGAGAGGAAGTCAGCACTGAAGGGATTAAAACTGGGGACAGGCCCAAACCAGAACCTCAAATCCACACCACTGTTGGCTGTTCTGGAAGGAGAAGATTTATACGATCTGAAGAGAAACCAGAGTATTACTACATTGGAAATGCAGCTCCCCTAATCCCATGCACCAGTTAGGGTATTCAGATGGGAATTCACCTTTACAATTTTGATTCAGAGTCAGCTCCAAATACCATAAGAAGCCTAATTTCCAAATCTTATCTGCTCATCCCTTCTCATCTTTAAGTGTGAAGTAATATGCATTGGAAAACATAATCCCAACTATACATACAAAATGATGGGATCTAAATTAGCTGTTACCACTCAAGAAAGACATCTTGCAGTCATCGTGGATAGTTCTCTGAAAACATCCACTCAATGTGCAGCAGTAGTAAAAAAATCTAACTATGTTGGGAACCATTAGGAAAGAGAGATACAATAAAACAGAAAATATAATAATGCCATTATATAAATCCCAGATATGCCCATAGCTTGAATACTGCATGCAGTTCTGTTCATCCCATCTCAAAAAAGATATATTAGACTTGCAAAAGGTACTGAGAAGGGCAACAAAAATGATGAAGGGAATGGAACAGCTGCTATATGAGGAGAGTTTAAGAAGCCTAGGACTGTCCATCTTAAAAAAAAGAGATGACTATGGGGGATATGATAGAGGTCTATAAAATCATGAACCATGTGGAGAAAGTGAATAGGGAAGTTTTGTTTACCCCTTTTGCATAACACAAATATGAGGGGTCACTCAATGAAACTAAAAGGCAGCAGGTTTAAAACAAACAAAAGGCAGTACTTCTTCACACAAAATGCACAGTTAACCAGTGGAACTCATTGCCAGGGGATGCTGTGACGGCCAAAAGTATAACTGAGTTCAAAAAAGAATTAGGTAAGTTCATGGAGGATAGGTCCATCAATAGTTATTAGCCAAGATGGTCAGGGGTGCAACTCCATCTTTTGGGGGTCCCTAAATCTCTGACTGCTAGACTGACTGCTAGTTGGTACTGGATGATGGGATGGATCACTCAATAATTCCCTGTTCTGCCCTCTGAAGCATTTGGCACTGGCCACTTTTGGAAGACAAGTGACTGGGCTGGATGGACCATTGGTGTGACCCAATATGTCCATTCTTATCTTCACAGCTTCACGAAAGCCTCTCCAGCACTGCTTTTACATTTTCTTGCTGAAAAGCAAGGCAGGAATCTTCCTGTGCTTGGCAAGGATGTGACCCTGAACTCTGTCTCATGCCACAGCATAACCTTATACCATCTATGTACTCAATGGCATAGCTCAAAAGGTCTTCCTCAGATTTCCACTGACCCACCACAAAAATGTTACATGTCTGATTTGTGAGTTAGAGGCATAGGGGACTTATCCTACCACAATTAAAACAGACACTGTGTTCACAGTTTGGAATTATTTATTTACTATTGAAGATTTACATTTGTGCTGTAATGTCCGACACGATTCACAAGTCTCATGCTCTCCTTTTGTGCCTTGGACTGTGAGTACAACGTAGACAACCAAAAGCTGGTTCTGTACAATAAAAACATCAGTGAAAGGGGCTGAGTAACCAGAAGAGCTTGGTCATTCCTGTTGGAAGGCCACATGTCACCACTTTTCTGTGCTGTTCAATATTCTTCCTTCCTTTTGAGACTTACCAATGAAAAGAACTATCTGACTGCTAAGTATTATTATTTCCGATAGCTCATCACTCTGTTAACTTTCAAGAGAACAAAATTCAGTTGTGATTGAGCTGAACTTTAAAACATGTAACATGTTCCATCTCAGCTCTTTAATTAGATCTAATTAGACCTAAACTGACCTTCACAAAAGTGCAAGAAATGAGGCCAAAGCCACATCAGTTCAGTGCCTTTGTTAAATTTGTCATAGTGCTAGTAAATGTCATTGTGTTGAAGTCTAGCCTCTGTTACTGATGTGGATTGTACCCTATTTTCCACCTCATTATTGAATCACACATGAATCATGCATTTGCTGGTGAATAACAATTGACAACTTGCACTACACAGTACATAACAGAGAATCAATAACTCTTTACATTGTGAAGTGGAGGTAATTACAAGTTAGTCCAGTATGTACTTCAGCTGGACATAATAGGAATCAAGTAATGCTGGTTGCAATTGTAAGATAACTGAATTTCCTGTGTATCATTAAATGATAAAAGAGGGGCTCAGTCTGGAATCTCAGATCCAAATCCCAGGCAAACAGTGAGGAAACTTGAATTCAGGGCCTTCAGCTCTTGGGCGTATCTCTCTAATGGAGCCAAACTACAACCTCCTCCCATCTTTAATAACCAACAATGTTTTCCAGCTATCCTCCCTTACTTCCATGCTGGTACATTGATTCAGCGCTAACTGAGAGAACAGAACTATCCACACAGCTGGGATACAGCACCCTACAGTTACAGTACATATTGTAACAGAATAGATGGTTTTAGCATCTCCATGAGTCTTGTGCGGGCTTTTCCTCCATCTTGTTCAGAATTTTGGCTCTTGCTTATTAATTAAGCAGCAATCTGTAGGCCAGGGAACAAACTGTGAATAATACTGGTTTAAAGTGACCAAATGTGGTGGAGATTGGGTAATTGCTTAAGTATTCCAGAGCTATGGACAGTATGATTATATCTTTAGCCCCTTGAATGCCTTGTCCCCAGGCATGTCTCTTAAAGGTGAGCCCGCTGTTTGCAATGGAGTGGCAGGACAAGCAGGGAGCTCATAGGGACAAAGCAATATCTCTTTGATGATACCCCTTCTGTATCCCAAGACATGGAAAGGAGTGTAAATAATTACACTTAAGCCATGCCAAATCTCAAAAGCACAAGAGAAAGGTGATGGTGAGTTAGTGGGCCAGTGAAGAGAAAGTCATTCAGTCCTGAGATGATGTAGTACCTGGCAGCCTTCTGGGCTGCTCTTCTAAGCAGTGCTGGTAACTACGATTGGGTTTCAGTATGGCACCTCCGCATCAAACCCAAACTGCTGGTGAAACAATCCTATGTAATTTACTCAGTCTCATCTGCTTCCTGGAACATAATCAGAATATCCAACACCTGCTCACTTCAGAAATGAGTCTATTTCTAAGCAGAAAGGATGGCAGTAAGTAGAAGGATTTGTGGCAATTCATTGGCAATAACCGGATAGAACACCGTCAGTGATTTTTCTGAATTGTGGGATGGATCTCCTGTTCCGTTCATTCCCTCTGGGGCCCCTGGCATTGGCCACTGTTGGAAGACAAGATACTGGGCTAGATGGACCTTTGGTCTGACCCAATATGGCCGTTCTTATGTCCATGACCTGCATGTGAGAGACAGAGAGGAGAGCTCCCCCAAGAACACTGGGAGAAAGAGGGATACACTACTTACACATATAGATTTGGGATAAGAGACCTTGAAGCTTTCATGTTTTCAATGGCTTTTAGCAACCCTAAATCCAAGATATCAAAGACTCCAGCAACGAAGGAACAGGAAGGAATCCAGACACGGGGTTTGGCAGTGCTCACTTCAAAGGCTGGGTATGTACAGTACACTATCAGGAGAATACCTCTGCTTCTTTGCCTCTCTCGCTCTTTTTATATGATCTACTCTCTCTCTCCATCTTTCTCTGTTTTTCTCTGTGTTAGTCTACTGTCTTTTTACGTTTCTGCCTCTTTTTCCCTTCACGTAGCTTCTCTCTCTTTCATATCTCAGGAATCAATTTATTTTTGCTCTCTTTGTTCCATACAGCCACCTAAAGCAATATGGAAAACATTGACTGCAAAATGGACACAACTATTGCAGAGACCACCACCCCAATGGGGGCTTTGGTGAGGAAGGTTTGTGGACTGGTCAGAAACCTGGGACTGAGTTATAACCTTTTGGCCCATCTATTTCCATTACTTGGTTTTTTCACAGGAATAGGGACAGATTTTAAGTATATACCAGGTGGAAATGATAACGTGTGTGTTAGCATCTCTAATTTGGTGAGGTCGAACCATGCAGAGAGCCCAGTCGCTTCCACTAGAGAAGCTTGGCTGCCACATTCTGAGATAGGAGAAGGCCTGAGTTTTGAGCCTGAACTCTACGTTCCCAAGAGGAGCTCAGAAATCCAGTGTTTCTGAAAAGAGACTTATGATGGCAAAAACGAACAAAGGGGGGGTTGTGCCCTTGTTTCATTTTGTATTCATAGAAAAATTCTTCTTGTACGTGTTAACCTTAGAAATGTTAATCTGCGCTTCCCGGTTTTGCTGGCGGTCTCTGTAGCAGAGGTAGACACAGACAGGGAGATCTCTCTCTGCCATTAATTGAAGGGCTAGAGGTGTTAAACCTTTAACAAAGAGAGCTTTTCTTCTAAACGGTTTGTCAAGTGTTTGATTTTAAAAATGTTAATAAAAAGACAAAGTGGTTTGAACACTGTGAATAAAACTCACTTCCCCTCTTACCATAGAAGGGAAACCTGATTAAGTGTGCTGTATACCTGCTAGCTCTCCAGTCATCTATAGAGTCTTCAAGGGAAAGCAGGGTAGATAAGACCTGAACATATAAAATAAAAAATAAGCAGAAAACTAACTAACTAAATAAAAATCAGGCCTTCTTTCTCCATCATAAAGCAGTAAATAATAGCGCAAGCCCATTTTTTCCCTTTTCAGCTCACCTTTAAATATAACGCATACAAAAGCCTATCTGAGAGTCCCCATTTATTTTCACCAGTGGCTTTTCAGTGTCAGAATCTTGTCCTTGTAGAAGTTAGAGGTCTGTTGGGGACATGCATTCCATCCCTAGGAGAGCGTTCAGGACTGACTCTTCCCTACAATGTAGGCTCCAAGACTTTGCCTGGTCTAGCTTGAGAGAGTCCTTGTGGCAGGAAACCCGAAAAAGGCAGTGTCCATAACAGAATGCTGTGATTGGTCATTTTGTGGATGGGTGTGGTTCACATTCCTGCAAGATGAAATATAACTTGGCTTACTCCTCCTGACTCAGAGACCTCCCAGTATGAAAGGCAGTTGGCTGGTCATGACAGAGATTGCATGGCTACATATGAAGTTGGTGCCACATGGCTATCTGCCTCCTGGGGTTCCTCAGCATCTCCTCCCAGTGGTTCCTCTCTGTGCCTGTGGCATGCAGACCCAGGCTGCACTTGCCCAGTGATTGGCTCTGCCCCAGGCCGTCTTGGCTTAGCATTTCTAGCTCCACGCTGGAGGCGCGAAGCAGCTCATGGGGCACTTCAAACATGATCATCTCATTCCAGACTGGGTTGATCTTGTGTTTTGCACGCTTTGTCTGCTTCTTCTTCAGTTTCAGAGACTGGTGCTTCAGGGTCACCTTGACAGATACATCTGCATGGGAAATGAAGGCAAGAAAGACACCACAGTGATGAGCACAGCACAGGACAGGCAGAAAGTCATTAAAAGAGAATCTGAACTAATGACTATAGACCAAAGGAAAAGCATATGAGCAACTTCTAATTGTTTTCTCTCTCAAAATTATTTTAGTTATTTTTGCTTTTTAATCCCAGTTTATTAAGCCCAAGATGCCCAGGAAGATGTTATAAAATAGCAGATGCTACAATCTATTCAGACGGAGATCAGCATCTGAATCTAGAACACTCCTTTGGAGTTCAGGGAAGTTTAAAGCCAAGGCTTTTGTGTACCCTGGGATAGAGCTGAAGGCCAGAGATGGAATTTAGGACACAGATATGGGGTTGGATTCTGAACACCTCCAAAGTTTGGGGTTTCCATCCAATATTCCATCCACAAAAGCAATGGGTCCCATTTCCCTACATGGAAAGAACCTGCAATGGGAAAAGGAAACTGCTGAATTCTAATATGAATTTTTTTGCCAGAGTGGACATGGTTCGTCCCATGTTGAAAGAATCCTATGGATTCCTTCCTCAGCCTACAGATCCCATGAGAACACAGGAGGCAAGAAGGATTCACAGTGATGACCTTTGCCTCCCTTCTACCACCTGGCTATACAGGTCTTGCAGGTGCATGCTTCCAAAGACTTTCCCGCCCTTCCCATAAGGGGATGTGGTGGGACGTTCTGCAGTGCAGAGGATGAAGCAGTGCAAGTTAACGTAGCCTCAGGGTTGCAGGTTGGAGGGAAGTCTTGGAAGAATATAACTGACTCCCTTTCCCTACCCTACTCCTTGAAGGCCTTCAGATGGGTCAAGGGCAAGAAAGGATCATTATACACAGGCAGAACTCCTTCTTTCACAGGAGAGTGTGGCGAAGCATCTGAAACTGCTGTGCACTGCTTAGCAATATAGTAGCAGGGCTGCTGGCTCTTGCTGAACCCCTTCTGCTCCACCCTCTCCTTGCCTGTCCTGAAACCACACCACAAAATGCAGTCTTTGCCACCATTGATTTCTGTAATTAGACCATTAATGGTCGTAGAATGATACAGTTACAATGAATAGGCAGGTGAATATATGACTATGTACTGTGTATCTAGTATATGACTAGGGTTTCTAGATATGGGGACGAGGGGCATTAGATTAGATTGACTGTATTGTAGGGTGACCAGATGTCCCGATTTTATAGGGACAGTCCCGATTTTGGGGTCTTTTTCTTATATAGGATCCTATTACCCCCCCACCCCCTGTCCCTGTTTTTCACACTTGCTGTCTGGTCACCCTACAGTATTGACTCACCATAAATCAGATCACCCTGGTTCCATTGTGTCCTATAGAAATTTGCCCAGTTCCCCTATTGCTGTTCTTCACTCACCTTTTCCCAGGAGATCTTTCAGCTGTTTGGAATGGAGGTTCTTGGCTTTTATGAGCACCACAAGCAGGCGGTTTGCTGCTGGCAGATAGCTGATGGAGAGGAGTATCTCCCCATAGCCTGCATCTGGCTCCTAGAGTCAAGAAGAAAAGCATGAAAGAAAGGCAAATTCAAAATCCAGTCTTGTCCATACCATTGAGCAATGTGGTGCCAAAGATCAATGAGAAACTCTCAAATGCAGCAAGTCACGTTGTCTCTGGATCCTAGCCCTATTACACAAGGATCCCCAGTTAGACTAGTTGAGGTCTGATGGAACAAAGCAGAGAGGAGGCTCTTGGACAGAACTCAGCTGAAAGGAAGTTCACAGTAGTGCTCTCCTCACTGATTCACCTGACTGTGTGGGTTAACCCTTTCATAGCTGCTGGAAAATAACTGTTTCCTAACAGCAGCATCATTCAGTGGGACATTTACTCGAGAGAATGGAGAGTCAGGATGTAACAGATATAGTATGCTGGGCAGTACCAGAAAGATTTAAACAGAGAAATTTAGCTGTGTCCTTTAGCCTTTATTCTTTTCTGACAGATTATCCCGCAGCTGCCTTTCCAGTTAATTCATGTCTCTTGCTTTGATTATTTCCGTTGGTGGTAATTTGTTCCTTATATCAACTACCCTTTGTGTGAGGACATTCTGTCTAAACTTTAAGTCCTGGCTTTAAATAATCCAGATGGGCTATCCCCAGGGAAAGAGAAGAAAATGCCCATGGGTACCACAACACTAACTTACACTCATACACCGAATGAACCAGAGCTAGTCACTTAAGCTTGGAAGGGTATTTTAAAAATATATGTATAAAATCAGCACTTGTGCCATTTGTTTTGCCAAATCTGAGAGTGATTCCTTCTATTTTCCCAAGCTCTAGTTCAGATGTGGGCAAACTACGGCCCGTGGGCCACATCCGGCCCGTGGGACCGTCCTGCCCAGCCCTTGAGCTCCCGGCCGGGGAGCCTAGTCCCTGGCCCCTGTCCCGCTGTCCCCCCATCCCCTGCAGCCATGCCACCGCGCAGGCCGTGCTCTGGCCCACCACTGCCGCTGGGCAGCGTGGGAAGCGCAGCAAGCTCTGGCCGGGTGTCGCGTCTGCGAGTTCCTGCTGCTGGTAAGGGGGTGGGGAGCGGGGGGGTTGGGTAAGGGAGCGGGGGGTCCTGGGGGGCAGTCAGGGAGGAGGGGCGGTTGGATGGGGCGGAGGTTCTGGGGGGGTGGTCAGGGGATGGGGAACAAGGAGGGTTTGGAGTGGGAGTCCCAGGGGGCCTGTCAGGGGCGGGGATATGGATGGGGTTGGGAGGGCAGTCAGGGAGCAGGGGGGTTGAATAAGGGGGTGGGATCCTGGGGGGCAGTTAGGGGTGGAGGTCCCGGGAGGGGGTGGTCAGGGGACGAGGAGCAGAGGGCGGTTGGATAGGGGGTGGGAGTCCTGGGGGATGGTCAGGGGACGAGGAGCAGAGGGTGGTTGGATAGGGGGTGGGAGTCCCGGGGGGGTGGTTGGGGCAGAGCCAGCTCCAGGCACTAGCTGAGCAAGCAGGTGCTTGGGGCGGCCAAGGGGAAGGGGCGGCACGTCGGGCTCTTCGGCGGCAATTCGGCGGAGGGTCCCTTGGTCCCTCTCGGAGGGAAGGACCTGCCGCTGAATTGCCGCCGAAGAAGAAAGCGGCGCGGTGGAGCTGCCGCCGATTGCGATCGCAGCTTTTTTTTTTTTTTTTTTTT
>NW_020664447.1:28806077-28917702 GCF_002925995.2 Terrapene triunguis
TTTTTTTTCCGCCGCTTGGGGCGGCAAAAACCCTGGAGCCGGCCCTGGTCGGGACGAAGAGCAGAGGGCGGTTGCATAGGGGGTGGGAGTCCCGGAGGGGTGGTCAGGGGATGAGGAGCAGAGGGCGGTTGGATAGGGGGTGGGAGTCCTGGGGTGGTGGTCAGGGGACGAGGAGCAGAGGGCGGTTGGATAGGGGGTGGGAGTCCCGGGGGTGTTGTCAGGGGACGGGGGTGTGGATAGAGGTCGGGGCAGTCAGGCAACAGGGAGCAGGGGGATTCGATAGGGGGCAGGGGTCCTGGGAGGGGGTGGTGAGCGGACAAAGAGTGGGGGGGGGGTTGGATGGGCTGGGGGTTCTAAGGGGGCAGTCAGGGGGCGGGAAGTGGGAGGGAGCGGGGGCCAGGCTCTTTGGGGAGGCACAGCCTTCCCTACCTGGACCTCCATACAGTTGCGCAACCCCGAAGGGGCCCTTGAGCTAAAAAGTTTGCCCACCCCTGCTCTAGTTTCTTTAAGGTAGATGCTCTGAATGAGCAAGGTATTCCTTTTCTGCCATTAGTGATTGGCTTCTTAGCCTTCTCGCCTTCCTCTTTCTCTCTCTCTTCCCCACCCCCATGTATACCTCTAGGCAGAACAAGTGGAAAATAATCACGCTGACAACTGATCTTTCCTTTGAAAATGACATTGTTTTCTGGTGGGGAGTCAGAGGAGTGAAAGAGAAAATGTGTGTGTGCACAGAGATATGAAAGGGGGAAGCAAAGGGGAAGTAATCATTCACTCAAGTAGCACCAGCTTGTGACAGAAACCCCATTTTAATGTGAGTTTAATGGTCCAGAAAGGTCCTTGAAAGCCACTGTTCAATTAAGTGGATTCCCTTTGGACTTCCCAACAAAGACTAGAATCTTTAGGAGAGAGATCCCTTATCCAGGCCTTTTTTGTGCCTTCCTCTCTCAGTTCTAAGTAGGCTATAAATATTTCAGATTAAGTTTTCTGCTTGCTGTCTGCTGTGGATGTGAACAGACATTCATTAACAACAGATTTACTCTCTAGAAAATGTTGCTCTCATAACTATCTGATTGGAATGACTCATACACAGCCAAGAAGTCATTACCAGGGAAACTCCAAACTCAGATTAAGCAAAGTCCTCAGAGGAGCCAATGTAAATCTTTTTCATGAACTCGGGTAAGGTGCGCAGGCAACATTGAAAACCTTGTACTCATCCACCTTCTGAAAAAAGTGTCCTAAATCTAAATTAATCTAAAGAGAGGCAGTAGCCATGGATTCTAGTCAGACTCTTGACAATGGCTATGTCTTCACTGAAAATATTATGTATTTACACATGAAGATAGCTCTCTTAATGTAAAATCCCACTGGAGATAAGGCACAGGTGGCTCTCACCTCAGCGTAACTAGTTGAGGTACCTCCACTAGCTACATCTAGGAAAAAACTGCTGTTACTTGTCTCCACTAGGATTTCATATCAAGAGAGCTATCTATCTCAACGTAAACACAGACATACACACACTCCCGCCCCCCACCCCCAGTAAAGACATAGCCAATGACTTGCTCTGCAGCATTGGGGACTGACTATTTGGCTATCCAAGTATTTTATACAAAATAGAACAGTTTTGACAGAAAAGACTGAGAAAGCCCAATCCCAAAATACCCTACACCACTGCAATTAGGACACTCTCCTAAAATGTGGGAGACCCAATTTCAAATCCCTGCTCCAGTGAAACCTTCTCCTTTGGCTGTTTTGTGAATCTAGTTCTTCATTTCCTTTGCTTTTAATGTTATACGGTACCTGGAAATTAAATGAAACAGCTTGTTTCAGGTTGAATGAAATTTTGGTTGACTTTTTTGATTCATCAAAATTCTTCTGAATTTTTGGATTTGGTTCAGGTAGAACCAATTATTTTTTCAATTTTTCAAAACTGCAGTGAACTAAAAAAAAAATCACTTATTTGCCGGACTCTAATAACTACCTGCCACATCAACACACCCTGAGGTTTCATCAGTTACTAATGTGTGTGAAGCACTTCGAGATCTTGAGATGGAAAGTGCTATGGAAGCAGAGAGCATTAAACGAGTGGGAGGGGAGGAGGACACGACTAGTGGTACCAGTCTAACATCTGAAGTTTTCATAATGTGGTGAACATTGCTCTGAACCAGCGGCAGCACTCTACACATTTCCGAAGAGCAATGACATCACCTGGCCAGTTGTGAGCGCCCATCTCCGTTCTTATATTTGTGTAGGAGTATTCCAGAGAGGGTGGGTTTGACATTTTTGCAGCTCTTGGCTTTTCAAGGAAATATCAAACTTTAAACAAATCCCAGCAACATTGTTCCTGGATGTACACTGACAAAAATAGCTCCTATCTCTGATCCTCTCTCTCTTGCTCCCTCATTCCCTCCCGCCCTGGCTCTCAATTAATGATTCATGACTTGTATTTAAGCTGGCTGTGTAATGATTGGTTCGCCCAGGTCCCTGATGACGCAAATACAGCTTTCACTGCACATCTTTCAGCTCAAACTGGGGCACTGTTCATAGCCACTGTTAATGTTAACCTACTCCTCGCGGGTTAGAAAAGGAATCAGTCTTGCCTTATCAAGTGAATGGCTGTAAAGATGAACCATGGCAGAAGGGACAATATGTCTAGGGTCCTGTCATCTTGAAGATGTATTGGTGTCTCCTAAGCCTATATACAGGGAGCTTCTTGGCACCTTTTGTATAATGGCTACTGGAGCAGATTTTGGCCTCGTCTCTATGGAAAAGCTTTTTTGGTATAGCCTAAGGTGTGAATGTAGACCAATACAATTATACTGATCTAATCCCCTGTGTAAACACTCTTATTCCAGTAGAAGTGTGGCTTGGGTGGGGAGGGATTAAGTTAAACCAAAAAAAGCCACTCTTATACTGGAACAAGTGTGTCCACATGGGGGGGGGGGGGGGGGGGTTCTACCAATGTAATTGGTGAAACTTTCCCCTGTAGCCAAGGCCATAAACACCATCTGCTAAACTGATCCAAGCCATCCATTTATTCCTACCATCCATCTGTCTATCTCAGGGTTTTCTATAGTGCTCATCACTGTAGTATCTGAGTACTGTCCAGGTAAATTAGCATTGTGGGAAACTGGTGATGCAGATTCCAAGTTCTATGATTCAAGTAAAGTCACTGTGCAGTCCTCAGGTATTACAAGGCCAGATGATTACTTATTTCAGTGTTCAGCAACACTGTCAGTAATGCTTGTCCCTTGCTATGTTGTTTGCTCTGTCTAGAACCCAGGTTCTGTCTCAATCCTGTCTCTATTTGATCCTGGTGCTCAGGGTTTACTTTTTTAAAAATTCACAAGTGCTCAAAATTCATGCGGTACTCACAAAAACAAAAAAATAATAGCACTGCCTAGATTAATGCAAGATAGAGGCAGATGTTGTTTCCAACATGCAGCTCCACTCAATCCTAACTTGCAGCACCCTCTGTATTCCATTGCTTGCCACACCCTCCCCACAGCTCTGCAATGCATCTCCATGCTGAGGTTTTAGTTGGGGGCTGTAGGTGATGGCTTGTGGTGTTCTGTTACTTTCTTTACCCAGAAGTCATACTACAGGACAGGCCCAACAAAGAAAGTAACAGAACGCCACTAGCCATCACCTACAGCCCCCAACTAAAACCTCTCCAGCGCATCATCAAGGGTCTACAGCCTATCCTGAAGGACGATCCCTCTCTCTCTCAGATCTTGGGAGACAGGCCAGTCCTCGCTTACAGACAGCCCCCCAACCTGAAGCAAATACTCACCAGCAACCACACACCAAACAACAATAACACTAACCCAGGAACCAACCCCTGCAACAAACCCCGTTGCCAACTCTGTCTGTATATCTATTCAAGGGACACCATCATAGGACCCAACCACATCAGCTACACCATCAAGGGCCCATTCACCTGCAAATCTACCAATGTGATATATGCCATCATGTGCCAGCAATGCCCCTCTGCCATGTACATTGGCCAAACCGGACAGTCTCTACGCAAAAGAATAAATGGACACAAATCAGATGACATGAATTGTAGCATTCAAAAACCAGTAGGCGAGCACTTCAATCTCCCTGGACACTCAATAACAGACTTAAAAGTGGCCATTCTTCAACAACAACAAAAAATCAAAAACAGACTGCAACAAGAAACTGCAGAACTGGAATTAATTTGCAAACTTGACACCATCAAATTAGACCTGAATAAAGACTGGAAGTGGCTGGGTCACTAGAAAAAAAAAAATTCCTCTGTTGATACTCACACCTTCTTGTTAACTGCTGGGAATGGGCCACATCCACCTTGATTGAATTGGCCTCGTTAGCACTGACCTCCCCACATACTTGGTAAGGCAACTCGGATCTTTTCATGTGCTGTATATTTATACCTGCTTTCTGTATTTTCCACTCCATGCATCTGATGAAGTGGGTTAAGGGCCCATGAAAGCTTATGCCCAAATAAATTTGTTAGTCTCTAAGGTGCCACAAGAACTTCTTGTTGTTTTTACTGTAGTTCAGTGATTGATTATCAGGTAACACAAAGAGAAGGAAGGGATGTGTAGGTGCTGGGAGCTATAAGGTTAGGAGCTGAGTTGGAGCACTTTGATTACTTGCTGAAATGGTCAGATATTGAATTGTGCCGCTGATCTTTTGAAGTCTTTGGAGTTGTGGAGGCTCATCACCACTCAGAATTTGGCCCAGTGTAAATGCAAACCTGGTTATTACATGCCCATTGAAATACAGTCCTATTGAAATAAGCGTCTCTAACTTTGGAAACTAACTTGTTATATTGCCTGAGCTACTGATAAGTATTGACATGATACCTTCTCCGGGGTCTTCAGTTTCTCCCACTGGGCCATTCTGAAGGGTTCCCCCACATTAGCCAGGCTCAGTTTAATTTCCCCAACAATGCTGTGCCTAGAGAACCTGTCACAGTTCCTCAAGGTGAGAGTCAGCATCCCTTCTAGCACCTCCTCCTCGGCTAACGAGAACAGCAGAGCTTCCTCCCAGATGATGTGGTGCACTTTCTTCTTCAGCACTGTCTGGGCCTCTGTGGTGCCAGACTTGCTCACCAAGGTGCCCAGGATGTAGTAGTCACAGCCAGCATCCTGGTCCCCTATCATGCTTCCATGCATAGCTGGAGGACAAGGAGAGGGAAGGTTGCATTAAAAGAAACATCCTACCACAAGGGCTAGGTATGCAAAGGCAGAAGGCAGTGGGGCCTTTGCCTGTCTCACTATAGTCATAAAATGAAATCCAAGATGTTGCTAAAACCTGCTGTTCCTTCTAACTAGCACTGGAGAGACCAAAGTCCAGGGCCCAATGTTATTTATTTTTCCTTCAACATGCCCAAGAATATTATTGTCTTTGTCCTTCAGCAAATGCACAAGGATATTGTTATTGTCTGGGAGATTTTGCATCACACTCAAGTAAACGTGCATCATTCAAGGGCACTGAACCAGTAGCCTGAGAAGACACAACATGAGATATTCGGGGGGAAAAGGGGGATTTTAATTTATCTTCACACTGGATCAGAAAGAGAGCCTCATATAAAATGCATTAAAGGGACTTGGTCAGTCACAGAAGGTAGAGGTGTACAAGGCTGCTTAGCACATCTGGTCCATCCCCCAGGGACCAGTGCAGTATGTCCCTAAAGTTCATTCCCAAGTGCTTTGTCCAGTCTTTTTGAAATGGCTTCTTTGGGAGACCATTCCACAGTCTAATTGCTTAGTGTTACGATTTTCCTCCTGATATTCAGCCCCAGATTTTCCTATTCTTTATTTCATCCCGAGGCTGAAAGGTCTCAAATGAAAAATGTACATAAAATATCATTTCACACGTTCCATGAACAGTGACGAACCTATCAGCCCTCCAGGCCAAGGGCTGCAGCAACGTCTCTACTCCTCAGCTGGGTAATGTAGCAACAAGGCCTCTTTGTTACCACAAAAGTCAGCGTGCATATCTGTCAGTGGAAAGCTGCCCTTCTGCCCACTGGCTCAGCAGCTGTGAGCGGGCAAGTCTTTGAAACCCAGGAGACTCCTTTGTCTCCTTAAGAGAGTAGAGCTCCTGCTGAGCTGACAGGGAGAGTACAACATGTGTATGAGCGCTCACTGAACATGCACGTCAACCTCAGAAACTCAAGGCTGTGGACCTGTTGCAGGCAGCTTGCCCAGGATGGTGGCTGCAATTTAACACCCTTCAGTCCTTGCTTGGGAAGGTGATAGCTGGGCTGGTTTTCAGGGGGAACTTGTACTATCTCTGCATTACTCACTCAGCTCTGCTTTATACTCCCAGGAGGACTGTGACTAGCAAGGAGAGGGTTAACAGCTTTCTATTTCTGAGTAGTAAGGAGGCTCCCTTAACTGTCCGTCCTTAGTGAGCTTGCCAGAGAGCCCAGCCACATGGCTAGGCTTAGCTGCAGGGAGTTACCTTATCCACAGGGTATATAAGAGGAATGTGATTTAAACATCCCTTCCTCCAACTTGACCTGAGTAAGAGAGTTGTTGTATGTAGTGTTAGACTTTTCTTTTGATAGTCTAGCTGTGGGAAGCTGTGTAGATTTTCCTGTCACTTACGTGAATCATAAATCCATGTGCTTGTTTGTCCTTCATCTAGATTTGTTTTACAGGACCAGACAGAAGGGCTGAACAAAAAAAAAATGTTTGGCTGGAGGGGTGGGAGGAGGAGGAAGGGGATGTTGAGCCTGTCACCTCATTGGGCGCATCGCCTTAAAACAACAGTAAGAGAGAAGGATCCTTATCTGCCCACCTCTAACATGGGTAGAATAGGACAAACTCCTTCTGATTCCTTCATACTGCCTTTGAACCGCACGAGCTGTTGCTAAACCATGGTGCATTATTTTCAAGCAGTGAAATCTCTTGGCAATTCTAGTTTGAAAGCCCCATAGCCAATAAAATGTCTCTCGGTTCTGTGGGGACATGTTGATTATTATATGGGAGATTAAATACTTTCAGTCAGAAGATATCTTGTATCTTTCAAATAAAGGCTTGTTTATATAAAGTATGCAGGATGGGGAGCCACTTACCTTCAAGAAAGGCCACACACAGCTCAGCTTTCTGTCGATCATACCCAAGGGAATAGCGGAGTTCAGGGACCTGGTTACAGCTGGCTGCTTTCTCAGGGTTCAGGTGCTCAGTGACACACACATCCTTTACTGCACCTGGAACTGAAGTAGCCCAGTTAACAAGGCTTCATTCCTCATCAAGCCAAATTCACCACCTGGCTTCACTGACTCTGTTCTGTAGCGCTGCCCTCCCCGTCTCACTTTCCACCTCCTTCCAGATGTGGACAGACTTCACTTTCTGTGTGCTACCTGGGCTTTAGGAACCAGCCATACATCTCACCCCATTACCCACCCATGGTAACAACACATGTTCTTGCTCTTGGATTTCTTTTTCACATATTCCCTGAATTAGATTGTAAGTTTTTGGGGGTAAGGACTTCACAGCTGACTCTGATTCCACTTACATAACTAACTAATTTTACTAAAGCTATTGGAATGAATCCTTTTTAGGGGATCCTCTTTCCCACACAGAAGGAAACTGTTACCTTAATTCCCACAGTGCCTGGCTAGGTAGCAAGTGGTGAAGCTGTTTGGATGGGGGTATATATTAGGTTAATTACCTCAAGTAAAGTAACAGGCAGGACTGAAAAGGAAGCCACAGTATTTTATTGTCGGACACTGGTACACTGGTTTGGATCAGGTGCCAGAAGGCAGCAATGGTAGGGGGCTGGGACTTATTCCCCAAGCAAATGCCAGTCAGACTCAAAATCAGTGTGACATGGTATACAGAGGAGAAAGCAAACAGTTCTTGTTTTATTTTAATAACACTTGACCTATGGAATCAGGCACAGCAGGAAGCCAGAGCACTTGTGGAGTTGGTAGTGCACAGAGATTAGTGCATTGATACACACACCTCAAGCTCTGGTGCCAGCCTATGTGCAGCCAGCTTGCTTTAGCAGCCCAGTCCTATTGCCTTCCTTCTGACTCTGTCGGCTGATGCTTAAATGCTCACCGCCTCCTTCTTTCCCAGTGAGGAGGGGTTGGGAGAGTGGCCCTCTGCCCAGAAAGAGACCGAGAAACTGTCAAGTGATTTTTCAAATTAAAAATAAATCTCTATATAAACCATGCACGGAGTGCATTGTTCCCACTGGAAAATCCCCAGGAAGACTGTATTAATGTTATAGCCACCTGGATGAATTGTGCAGTTAAAAAGGCAGTTCAGGAAGTAAAATCAATATGGGCACAGAACCATTACAAGCATGAAATGCTGCCAGATGCAAACAGTTAGAATTAGACTCTCTAAGGTCAGAGGACTCTGGATTTAAAACTATTCAGGGCACTGGTGTGTGCCTCTGCTTCACTAATGGAACCCCCTGATGGGCTCCATCTTGACTTTATCTTAATCAACCACATTTAAAATGATGGTGGACAGAGCAAGCCTCAGGTGGTTTGCCAACTGAGCACATTTGTGATGGGATCATTGAGAGAGAGAAGAACTATGGAGCCCTAAATGGTCATTTTTACATCTACCATTCTGATTATAACTGCATTTTAATCCTGTGTACAAGTCCTATGTTGCTTATCAGACACCTGGGCATTGGAGCGGTGGTCACCAGTCTGAAGGGGAAATGGTTCCACTGGACTTGGAAATGCTCCTACCATTTTGAGGGAGAACAAATAACTCCTCATTGACTTGTATCTTCATTCTGTTCTGATCCTGAACTTCATCTTTTCCTCTAGTTGGCTCTTCAGTTGTCTTCAAGGCATAATCCACATAGTTAACAATTTCTGGGGCAGTCACGACTGGCTTTGGGCCATAGATGTTGGGAAACTTCAGGAGGGGCCGAGGCTGGATGGGTTCAGTAGTCTTCTTAACGCTGAACTGAAATAAAGAGCCTGTTCATTATTCTGTATAAATTAGACTAATGCTACCAACTTGCCCAAGACCAGCTGAGCCCAGACCAAGGGAAAAAATGATCCATCCAATCATTCCTATTGCCATGGTTACATGGTTGATCTACCATGAAGAGATCTCCTTGCCAAACCTGTTGCCCAGTTTCTCAGTTTGCGTCCTCTTCAGACTCACCCCTCAACACATATTGCAATAGAAAAGGGAAACTTTCCCATTTGTCGATTTCCTGCTCCACTTCACAGTAGCAATACGCCCCTACTTTATATGTCTATGCCAATTCCTCACTAGTCTCAGAGGCTGTGAATGGAGCTGGGTCTGTGCTGTGACTGATGTCTGGCTTCCTTTGGATCACACAATCAGGCAGACTAGTGCTCACACTGCCTCCTTGGGAAGGTGTAATATGCATTTCCCACAGGTTTGCCAGCCACAGCCTGACAGTCATACCTCCCCACATGTTTTGGGATGTCCAGTGCCATTGGCAGTGCTGTGTTACTTCTCCCGTCATTGGACTCAGGAAACACAAGGACTGGGATTGTGACTGCCCCTAGAAGTGGGAAGGCTTATTGCATCCTCACAAGGCCAGACCTAAGAGTCTACTGTTCTTTCAACAACATGCTCTGCAAATATTGAATCTTATTATCTCTGTGTTAAGGACAGCAATGGAAAAACTTCTTTCCTGTCCCCATCTACAGCCAACTATCTAAACATCTGTTCCCTGCTTCTGAACATACATTTAGCCTCTCTCATCTAAATATTTCCTGTGGTTGGAGTTATCTGCTGACTATATCCTAATGCTTAGCCTCTGAGTGGCTTTATCCTAACTTCAGTAGGAATTTTGCAATCAAATTGCTGGCTGTTGTGAAACTAAGTTAATGGAGTGACAGCTAAATTGAGCCAGGAAAGCGAGCAGTGAAATAACTTCATACAAGCAGCAAAGGAAATATATGTAATGTTTCCTATAAAGAAAATTGCTGTGAAACTGCTTAAAGGGTAACTGGCTCAAGAGGAGGTCCAGGGGCAAACCTGGGGAATGGTGATCCAGTGGATTGTCAATAAGTAAATTGCAGTAGCTTTAAAAATACATAGAGTCCATGGTGAGAGGCAGTGTGGTCTAATGGATAGTGCACTGGACTAAGAGTCAGAAAGCCTAGATTGTATTCTAATCTCTGTCACTAACCAACTGTGTAACCTTGGGCAAATAACATTATCTCTCTGAGCTTCTGTTTCCTCTTCCACCTATTGTCCATCTTCTCTATTTAGACTGTAAGCTCTTTAGGTCAGGTAATGGTTCTTACTATGCATTTGTCATGTCTAGTACAATGGGGCTGTGATCTTGACTGGGATCTCCAGGTGCTATTGTAATATAAATAATAACAGTTTGGCAGTAAGGATTTTGAACTCAAGACAGGCCTGAGTCACAAAGTTCAGGCCTTGGTTTCAGAACTGTTCAGATCTTGTTTTTTTGTTTTGCTGATTACACAGAGAGGGGCCAGTTGCAAAGTTTGGAGTGGGGTCAGGTCCATCTCAGTTTTAGATCAACAGGCCCTGCCTTTCTCTCAAAGCTTCATGGGAAAATATTATCAATACTGTCCTCTGTAGGATGGTTTTTTTCCATTTCTCTTGGAATCATCAGGCATTGGCTACTGATTCTGGTTTATACCTCACCCAGCACCATAGTGTCTGAGCACTTTCCAGGGAACAAACAAGATGACAGCATCAACAAATTAAGGTACAAGTTCCTTGATTAGCTGGTCTGACATTTTGGTCTGAGAGGTCAGAGTTCATTTTATGGTTTCAGTCCCATGCTGGTTCACAAGAATCAACACAGAGTACAGAAGGATAGTGCGAAAAGCACAACAATGAACTCAGAGCTGTGGGATTGTTGCTATAGCTCACCCAACATAGGAACCCTTCATTGATAAGGTGAGGCAGGTAAAAAATCTGTCAATGGGACATTGAATTCCATCCCCACCTACACTCTAAATGTAAATCCCAGCTATGTGAAATTTAAATCACTCTGTGTGAACATATATTTGGATTTGTCCATGGAAAAAACAGAGACTGAGTAGGAGCTACTCCAACTCTGATCAGTTTGCTTTTGTGCTTCTAAAGCATTTAGAGGATCTTGTGTGAACGGTGCTGGAGAAGTGGAAAAGACTATTTTATTGTGAGCATGCTGTGGTGGAAGGATCTCTTGTCCCATTAACTTCCAAGCTATTTCATTTTACATTTAGACTGAGAGAGAGAGAGAGTGAGCAAGACAATATTCTTAATTGTAATTCATGTTTTTCCATTAGTTACTTTGATTCATATTAATAGTGAATGTGGATGGTACCATGGGAGAAGCAGTCTCTTGAGTTAGAGCCTTTTGCTCCCAGATTCCATGTCCTTAGGGAATATTCCCATTCCTCAAGGAGCAGCTCAATAGAGCAAAAAGAATAATGTAGTTTGGTTTTTAACCACACTCTGCATGTGATGCCCACAGAATCATAGTGTCATAGCCATTAGCAATGGAAGAGTCCTATTAGGTCATTGCCTCTATCTCCCCAGGTAGCCAGTGCAGGATTGTTCACCATAGTCCACTATCCATGTTCTCTCCACTCTAGTTTATGACCTCTGGTCTATACTCTTAGAGAGAAATTCACCCCTCTGATGAGGACCAGCCCTGGCCATAAGTGGGACTTGCACTGTGAGTAAGCCTGTTGCTGGCAAAAAGGAGGGAGTGGGATTTCACCCTTAGAGATTTAAACCTCAGTTCTGAAATACTTAAACTCCTTGAAATAACAGGTTCAAATCCCAGCATGGTCAGGTCAGACTTTCCTCTTCCTAAAGTAAATCAATTGTGTTCTGTGCAGTGGGCAGGACCTTTTGGGCAATATCTTGCAAAACAAGGTCCCATGCTCTGGGGGTTGTGACCAACATCTCCTCTCCCTTCTCTCTTATACAAAGAGTGCTCTGCAGTAGCTATCCACCCGGCTGCTGCCCTCCAGACCATAGGTGGCTGCATTTCAGTGGTGTAAGTCTGTACTATGTGAAGCAGCTGAGGAACTTTTGAGATGAAAGATGCAATACAAATATGAAGTATTGTTATTACTATCACTTCCCCTGCTTGCTAAAAGCCAGACACTTAGTCAGGAAATCCATCAGCACACAACAACTGACAGTTCCACTGGGTTTACATAATACTTTAGTCTGTCTGCTCTTCAGAATTAGAGATGAGAGACATATGCAAACCAGTGGGGACCAATCCACCCCCTCCAACTGCATCTGCCTCTGTTTATTGTTCATGCTGCCAGCTCTGCTTCGCAAGTGCTGGCAGCTGATACTCTTACTGAGCATTGCCCGCGGAAAGTCCCTTTTACAAATCAAACTACAGCAGTCTCAAATAAAGTGAAGAGCAAGAGAGCTGAATCCATTCTGTATGAAATAAGACCAAATTAGATAGGACGCTGCTCTTGACCCTTCTGTGTTCCTCCTTGACATCATTAAAACGCTGGCCTAGATTATTTCCTTGGCTGATCTTGTATCTGACTCACAAGCAATACAAGCTTGTGGTAGTTACTGTGTCCCATGCTCTGAGGCTTTTTCAAAGTGACAATATAAAAGCCACCTCGTTTTACTTGTTCTGTAGATATATCTTTGTTTGCACAAGACCCAATCCTGTTTATAGGTGCTTTTCAGAACCCTGGGCCTGTTCTATACAGCAAACATAGAGCTTGTCTACACAGCTCCGGCAAAGTGCACTAGTGAGGTGTGATTTGTAGAGCACTCTAACTGCCCCATGTAGACCCGGCTGGCGCACCCTAGGAGGTAACTAGTTCATGTTGATGTAGTCCCATTTCAAATAATGTTAGGTCAATGTTAAAGAAAACAACACAACAGTGGATCCAATATAGTCTAGCTTCCTCTTTCTTTGTCATCTCTGTGTATCAGAATCCCCTGATATTGACAAGCCTCAATAATAAAGTGTTCCAAGCATTGGCTAGGACATACAGTGTATTAAAGTAGCTTTCTGTTAGTGGACAACAACAACAACAACAACAGGACTGTTCATAATAACAGACACAGGTGATGTACAGCACTTCACAGACAAACTAGATTTGAAGATTTACAATGGTGTAATGGTGAATATGGAGTACTTTTAAATCAGAGACATTTTAGGGAGTGCATGTTCCTGGCAATAGGTTCCTTTTAATTTGGAAAGAACTAGCAAACATATGGAATATGGGAACTAGGGACATTTTGCACCTTCAGTGACAGAATGCTCTGTTCATCTTGCAGACATCATCTTTATGGAATTCTTGCAAAAAAAATATTAGATACTAACCACAATAACTAACTGATGATCAAAACACTATTACCCTGGAGCACTAGGAGGAGACGAATGTTGTACTAAGAGCTGGGTGAATAATTTAACAAGATATTGGTCACATACTATATTAAAATATTGCAAGCTTTGCTAAATTAATAAATATTATGAGAGCCTGAACCTACGAGGTTCTGAGCACCCTGAGCACAGTTTGATTTCAGTGGTAGATCTAAATGCACTTCAGTGGTAGATCAGAATGCTTAGCAATTTGCAGGATGGGACCCTAAGGGAGAAGCTACAGAAATGTATTAACACTTTCCAAAGGCTTCTCTTAAAGTCTTTCTCAAGAGGCTATTCAGGAAAGTTGGTTACTCCAAGGGTGAAGTCGTATGAAGAATTAAAAATTGGTTTAGAGCTAAAACAATAAATAGTAGCGTTAGAAAAGAAATTGTCTTTGTGTGAAGAAGTGGATAATGGAGAGCTCTGTGGATAGTGCTGCTCAATATATTAACAGTCTGGAAACAGGTGAAAGTGATGCATAATAAAGGTTTGGAATGAAATTTTTCACAGCAGCCTTGGGGCATGGGCACCCAATTCCCATACATTTTTAATTGTAAACTTTGAAAATCTCAGTCTTGTTGTAGTATTGTATCAAAGAGTAAACTGAAAAAATCAGCAGATAATAATCTATTAGGTTAGCCAAAGCTAATGAGAAACCCGAGGAGGACCTAGGAAACTGGGCAACACATTAACAGGTGAAATTCAGAATAATTACAGGCAAATCTCCATTGGAAAACACACTCTACCCTACTCACTGAAGGCTTCAGAAATAGCTGTAATGTCTAGGGGGAAAGATCTAAGTAAGGGTATCTACTCAATACCTAGTGGCAGTCCAAAAGAATCAATAATATGGAAACCTGGTGCCATTATATGTGTATACCACAAATGTTATCATCTTTGAGAGACAAGATGGGTGAGGTAATATCTTTTATTGGATTGACTTCCATTGGTGAAAGAGACAAGCTTTCGAGCTACACACAGCTCAGGTGACCTGAATAAGAGCTCTGTGTAGCTCGAAAGCTTGTCTCTTTCACCAACGGAAGTCAATCCAATAAAAGATATTACCTCAGCCACCTTGTGTCTCTAATATCCTGGGGCCAACATGGCTACAACACTGCAAATAATCAGCTTTGGCCATCTTGTCTCAGAACAACTGCGGCAGAAATATGGTGAGACTGGGACTATTTACTTTGGAAAGAAAAAGAGAGTCCATTACACAGGGACTGAGTATGCACTAATGAATGGCACAGAGAAAGCCAATTAGGACTCTTACTGCAGTTTTCAGTGATACAAAAATAATAGAGCAGTCCATGTAATTTAAAGGCAAATGAATAAAGACTTTGTGATACAATGTATCATCAGCTATTGGAACTAGCTGATGTAGCATATTATTAAGGCTTAGTAAGAATGAGAAAAAAAATCATTAGACCCGTATAAATGAGAATAGCGTCTACAGTAACATGAGCTAAGGTAAAACTTTCAGTGACCATCAGGCTTTATGTTTCAGACATGAGGTCATAATCAGCCAAGGGAAAAAAGTTTTTAAAAAACAATTCTCCCCAAGGTTCAGTATTGAGTAGTCCATAATTAGGTGCATCAGGGAAGTGTTACACTTTACTGCTGATGCATCTGGCCACTGACAGGACACAGGAGTAAATGGACCGTCAGTCTATTCCAGCCTGACAGTCCCTATGCTCCTATTTTGATTGAATCCTTTGAGCAATTAAGTCAGATCACCAGGGATATCTGGCATTTGCAGCACTTCAAAACGGCTGTTATAGTAAGTGTAAAGGAAAAGAAAAAGCAGGTCACAGTAGGCATGGTGAGAAAGTAGACTCTCCACAGTTAAGGTTGTTACTAGATTTATATTATAAACCTAATTTTAACCTCATGTCTTAACTTTCCTAAAACTTCATCCGTTTCACATGTGGAGGAGGATTGTTTTCATAATAAACCAGCTGTTTACATAGAAGCCTTTCCACTATACTGCAGTAGCCATAGGTGTATGTGTGTGCAGAGAGAGAGAGAGATTATAAAAGATTCTGACCCTACTGATATTCTGCTCCTACTCTGCACACAACTATGTTCTGACTGCTTCTTAGTAGAGTCCAGGTTTCTGTTCTAGCTAAATGATTTCCCCTGGGATCTAGCCTGACAATTCGAGTGGAATTTCAAATCTTGTTTTTCTGTATTTTTGCCACCAGGAGCTTTCTCTTTGGTAAAATGACAGCTGAGCTGACTGTTGCTTTGTGCATTTTGCAGGTCACCTGAGTCTCCCCTCCCCCACTGAAATGTTGCTACATCCTGAATCCTGCAAACAAATAGGATGTGATAAATCACCCACCACAGTCTGGCACGGAATTTGCATTCCTGCCATCTACACTTACAGAAAAGTGGCACAGTAAATTAGAGAAGGTGGTTTACCTGCTGGACTGGCTGAAGCATACTGGGCTTAGCATTTTCAGTGTCCATGTCTTGGTCCTTTCCCGAGAGTCCTTTCCTAGGTCGCCTGCATTTGCACAAGCAGGTCAGACCGCAGAGGGCAAGGATGCTAGTTGCAGTCCCCAAGGTGGCACCCAGAGCTATAACTGGGACAGACAAAACCATTGTTTCAGGCTGCACAGATGTTACACAAGAATCATGCGATTCTTCTTCTCAAGCAGTATGTATTTCATTCATTCCCTTTCAGAGTTTAGCCTGGTTTCATTCACTTTGAAGTAGGAAAAAGAGCCTCAATAACAGCAGGGAAAAGAAGTGACTGAAGAGAGAAATAAATTATCCCAGGTTTGCCAGGCAATGAAGCAGCCTCT
Organism: Terrapene triunguis; assembly: GCF_002925995.2. Lineage (NCBI taxonomy): Eukaryota > Metazoa > Chordata > Testudines > Emydidae > Terrapene > Terrapene triunguis. Next base: position 28,822,217 of record NW_020664447.1, read on the forward strand.
CCACCCTGCTGATGGAGTTTCTGGTTTTATGTTCCTGGCCAGGCAGGGAAAAGCAGAAGTAGTAGTGGCTGTGGTGCCTGCAATCCCTTTACAGCCGCAAGCAGGCAGTTTTCATTGAAGCTTGTTTTCCAGCTCCACTGGGAAAAGTCTGATGTGTGAGAGAGGGAAGACGTCAGCAGAAAGGGGTGGGGCCTGAAGGCTAACCCACAGAGAGGTCCAAGTGTTGGATCAGCTCGTTAGCAGGATTTGGGAAGGCTGGGTTTTTAATTCTCGGTGGGGAGGGAGGGAGGATTGGGTTAGGGGTTTTTTTACTTAAAGTTAATGTAGTGGTTGATGAAAGCTGCCAACCTGACAGCCCTGGAGACTGGCACAATGAACTCTCTACAATAAGGGCAAAGCTTGTTTGTGCGGGAAACAGAAGTTCTTCTCAGGGGCCAGCCCAAGACAGTAGAATGGACTACCCCAGGAACCAAGTGCCACCATAAACCTCAGCATCTTCTTCTCCAAGTGCAAAGCACATTTGTTTGACCTGCCTGCTTTAACATAAACACATCCATCCTGTGTGTGTGTGTGTGTCTGTCTGTATATATATTATATTTTATTTTATTTTTATATATATATATATATATAAATCCTACCAAACCAAGACACTCCAGTGCACACACTTCTCCCTCTGAGGAGAGAACAAACATGCGACAGATGTGTAGTCACATTGCTTAATGCCCTACTGGAAGGATCTCCAGTACTGCAGTGACATGTGACACACAAACCTGAACAGAGCAGAGAAGAATAGAATAGAACATGGGCAGCAGCAGGTTATGCTTCCCTTTACTGCCCTGCCAGCATTCCTCGGTTGTCCCTGTACATTGTCTTCAGTCACGGGGAGAAAAAAAATCAGTGGTTAGTGTTATAACAACAACTAAGTCAATCAATCACATAACACAATTCCATATTTTGGTGAACTATCCCCCATCATCCCTGATCCCTTGTGGCTGGGTATCCCAACACCAGCATTACCGTCCCACTTCCCTTCTCAGGCCCCTAACGACTTTAAGACTCTTACCTCCTCATGGCTGATTCATTACAAAAACATAGCACAAAAAATCCATTTTCCAGCTGGTACTTTTTTTCCCCAGGGACAACCGAGAGACCAGTTGGCTGTGAACTACAATATTTCAATTCCAATCAAGGGTCTGTGCATCATGGCACATTAATATAAGCCTGAGGATGTTCCCGCACTAAAAATAGGATTGGTAGATAATGAGATTGATCTTCTTTTGGCATGACAGCCCTAAAGCAAAAGTAATGCAAACGTTTCCAACCTCAGCTGTTGGACTCAAAGTGAAGCCATCAGAAGGAACAGTGTAAAAGCAAAAGGCATTTGAAAGGTCATAAGGAGCAATCAATAGAAGTTCCATCAGCTCAGCATTAATTTCCAGATGTTCCTGTGTCCATCGGTCTTGAGCTCCAGACAGAGCCAAACAAGGAGAATAGACACCACCAGAACAGAGAGAGAAATCCAAGTCTGGTCAGCATGAAAAACATGCCCTGACCTACAACAGAACTGCCACGAGGCAACTTAGAGATGTTGAAAAGGACAGAGCCACTAGTAAAACCCTGGAAACTCCACAGAAAACAGCAGCTAGTTCAGAAGAAGAGCTCTCTGTTATGAATGGCACAGACACCATAGATCAAGAAAGGCTTCATTTCAACAAGACCGTTCATACTCCATCTGTTAGCTTCCTCAGCCTCCTAAGAAATTGACCGTGCACCGTGCAGGTTTGGAGAGTTATCTATATAGGTGTAAGGTAAAAAGGGATAAGCAAAACAGAGAAGGCAAGGGAAGCCAGTCCTATATTAATGTTGAGAGGCCACCAAGCCCAAGAGGGAGTACATGTTAGAAGCTAAGCACCTCACTAGCTTGAGTCTTATTTAAGCTTATGTCACCTCAGATATGCCCATATGGATAACACATGTTAAAAGACAAAACACAGACACTGGACAACATTTGGTGCTACAGAGCTCCATTTTGGTGCTTCAAGCTCTTCCAGTGACATTTTGAGACTTTCTGTCCATCAAGCAGTGTGGAAGGGCCCTTCTCTGAATTAAAGGAAATAACTGCTAGTTGCTTGCTAGTGCAATAGAGACAAAACATTAGAGAGTTTTCGTGTGATCTGTAAGTAACTGCATTGTACTGGTGGTGGTTGGTGCCCTCTCAGAAAAGGCACTTACTGCAATTCCCAATGAACAGTGTAAGCTGCTCATTAACACTGCCACTAGCGGCCACAAAGTAAGCTACCAAAATCCCTCACTAGCACAAATGTTACACTTATGCCTATGTGCAACAGGGTAGAAAGTTTGTTATATTGACCCACCCCATTAGTAGGGGTTGGAACACTGCAGGGGAGATACTGAGCCATTGTGCCAGGAGATGAAATTGGCACTTCAAACAGAAGGAACTAAGGTCTGGGGAAAAAGTCTCTTCAGGAAAACCCTTGCAACAGTCAACTTGGGGAGAATACTTAAGCTAAGGGGTGTGTTTTTGTTGTCTTGCTGTTGAGTTACCAATGAAGCCAAGTCCCAGAAAGGGGATAAGCCTGAAAAGGATCATGGTCTAAAGGTGCAATGCATAATTTCTTTGAATAATTACTCATTCAAAATGTCTATTTCGGATGCACCTTCCGCTGCTCCCCATTACTTTGCACAGGGACTAATATTCCCAGAAAATTGTGTCAGTTATACTGGTATCAGTGGCAAGGAGTAGAATCACCAAAATGTAGAGCTGGAAGGGACCTCAAGAGGCATCTAGTCCAGTCCCCTGCGCTAAGCCAGGATGATGTATACCTAACCTATCCCTGGCAGGTGTTTGTCTAACCTGTTCTTAAAAACCTCCAATGATGGGGATTCCACAACCCCCTTTGAAGCCTAGTTAGGAATTTTTTTTTCTAATATGTTACCTAAATCTCCCTTTCAGCAAATTCAGCCCATTACTTCTTGTCCTACCTTCAGTGGACATGGAGAACAATTGATCAACATTCTCTTTATAACAGCCCTTAGCATATTTAAAGACTGTTATTAGGTCCCTCTATCATTTCTTATCTAAAAAGTAAACATGCCCAGTTTTGATGTTGTTCAAGACTTTATTATTCTAGGAGAATTTCAGTTACTAAACTAAAATGTGTTTGTCAGGGTTCCTTCCCCATTCTGAACTCTGGGGTACAGATGTGGGGACCCACATGAAAGACCCCCTAAGATTATTTTTACCAGCTTAGGTTAAAAACTTTCCCAAGGCACAAATTCCACCTTGCCTTGAACAGTATGCTGCCACCACCAAGTGATTTAGACAAAGGATCAGGGAAAGGACCACTTGGAGTCCTATTCCCCCCAAGCCCTGCACCCCACTTTCCTGGGGAAGGCTTGAGAATAATATCCTCACCAATTGGTACAGGTGAACACAGACCCAAACCCTTGAATCTTAAGAACAATGAAAAATCAATCGGGTTCTTAAAAGAAGAATTTTAATTAAAGAAAAGGTAAAAGAACCACCTCTGTAAAATCAGGATGGTAAGTACTTTACAGAATAACAAAAGACTCAAAAACACAGAGAATTTCCCCTCTAGGCAAAACTTTAAAGTTACAAAAACAGGGATAAACCTCCCTCTTAACACAGGGAAAATTCACAAGCTAAAACAAAATGTAACCTAACGCATTTCTTTGCTATTACTTACTATTTTGGCAAGACCAATGCTTAGTTCAGATATTGCTTAGGGAGATGTATTTTCCCTGCCCTGCTTCCTTGTTGACTCTGGGAGACACAGACAAAAAACCTTCCCCCACAGATTTGAAAGTATCTTTTCCCCTTATTGGTCCTTTTGGTCAGGTGCCACCCAGCTTATCTGAGCTTCTTAACCGTTTACAGGTAAAGAGGAATTAATCCTTTACAGCGTAAAGAGGGATTTTATGCTACCCTTAGCTGTATGTTTATGACAGTGTTGCTGGAAGCATCTTTCAGTTTTGGCATTACAAGGTCCTGCTTCTTCATAATGCATTGCCTTTATGTATTAAGCTTTGGCTCTTGCAAGTCTAATTGTGTTACAGCAGCTAGTAACTCCTTATGTGTATGGGGTTTTTGGGTTGCATGTGAATGTATTATTATTGTTATCAGTTAAAGGACAGAAACTCTGTCTTTCAGTCCAGAGCTAGAAGGAAAGTATCCAAGGAGTGTTGTTATTGATAGTCTGGTAAGTAACAAATTCTGACCTGCAAATTGTTAGCTGCACTATCATACTCACTACTTTTTCATGAGTCCTATAAGAAATTGTCCAGCTAACGATAGAGAAGTTAAAGTTGAGGGACAAGCAGGTATAGCTGCTGTGCATTTCTTTAACACCAAACAAAATATCAAAGTAACAAACGTGTACATAACAACTTGTGTTTATGGTGAGTACATCCTTCTCCATAGGCCCTTATATGTTGTTTGTCTTCTAAGACTGGAAACTCTTTGGGACAGGGCCTGTATCTTCCTATGTGTGCATGTAAACCGTGCCTAAAGAATTGTGAGCACTACTAGAATACAACAATTCATTGAAATATTCAAAAAAACATTTGAATATTAAGATGTAGGGGTCAATCCTGAAGTCTCTGCACACTGTCACTGAGCCAAAGGGAGATTTGGGTGTGGAAGGAAGGTGAATTCTGACCCCTAATCTTTGTCAGAACCACTGTTTATGCACTGAGATATAAATCGGTAAAATGAACAGATTTAAGAGAGAAGCAAAGATTGATCTTCAAAAAGTAAGCAAACTGCAGAGATCAATTCCAAGAAAAAATTGCTTCAGGGTTATGATGACTGCCATGTAGATCCTTGAGACCGATTCTCCTGCTGATGTAAAATGGTGCAGCACTGTTGAAACCCAGGGAGCTGCACTGATATACACCAGCAGAGTATCTGGCCCTTTGTCTGTCTTATATACTCTGTGTGGTAAAAAAGATTTAGTGTGTGAAAAGAGAGTTAGATATATGTAAATGATGTAGGGCTTATTTTTTCTAAATAAAACTTTTAAATTAGCCTTTCCTCAGAACAGGGTCTCCCAGGTTTGGGAATCTCAGAAAAAAATTCATAGTATGCGGCTGTTTCAGGGAGAGGTCATGTGACTCATTATCTGAAAGTGTTGCAAACATGACTTTAGCGCTGCTCTTACATATTGTGACAGACCCAGACCAGTGGGGTACAGGAGTCTGGTAGAGGGCAAATATACTGGTCACTGGATGAGTAGTTTTCTGTTCCCTGAGTGACCAGAGCAGGGGCTGCACTAGAGTAATCAGGAACCTGCTAGAACCAGTTAAGGCAGGCAGGCTAATTAGGACACCTGGAGCCAATTAAGAAGAAGCTGCTAGAATCAATTAAGGCAGGCTAATCAGGGCACTTGGGTTTTAAAAAGGAGCTCACTTCAGTTTGTGGTGCAAGTGTGAGGAGCTGGGAGCAAGAGGCGCAAGGAGCTGAGAGTGAGAGGGTGAGGGTGTGCTGCTGGAGGACTGAGGAGCACAAGCGTTATCAGACACCAGGAGGAAGGTCCTGTGGTGAGAATAAGGAAGGTGTTTGGAGGAGGCCATGGGGAAGTAGCCCAGGGAGTTGTAGCTGTCATGCAGCTGTTACAGGAGGCACTATAGACCGCTGCAGTCCACAAGGCCCTGGGCTGGAACCCGGAGTAGAGGGTGGGCCCGGGTTCCCCCCCAAACCTCCCAATTGACCTGGACTGTGGGTTCTTCCAGAGAGGAAGGTCTCTGGGCTGTTCCCCAACCCACATGGTGAATCTCTGAGGCAAGAAAATCCGCCAATAAGCACAGGACCCACCAAGATAGAGGAGGAACTTTGTCACAATATACTTAGGGAACACACGAGAATTTCCTGGGTAGAGGCACTTTCTTCAATCCCCTTGCCCCCACCCCCACCTCATGGTCTCACTGATTTCATATCAGCCATCTGATTCCCATATTTAAAACAAAATAAACAGCCTGGTTTGTTGCTGCTGCCGCCACCACCACCTGTCACCCCCTAAGACCACCTGTAAGAACCTGCTAAGGTCTCACATGTTCCCCAGAGACTATTGATCTGTGAAATGTGGGTTTCGAGCCATTCTATTGGTGAGCTGATCAACGGACTAAAAACTAGGAATGATGTGATTTATGTGTCAGGTGTGGAGGCTACGGCTGCAGCCATGACTGTAGTCATTGGAGTTGACATGAATGTTTTTTTTAATGACCAAAATATGTCCAAGAGAGAACTCCAAACCCCAATCCAGTGTGTGATAAACTCAGCTGCTGTTCCCACAAGGTGCCCGTGGAAGATTATAAAAGCATTAATATGTAAGGCAGACTTCTTTTTTTATCACAATTCTACTGAGAGCAACAAAAGAGCCATCTGTGTTTGCACAGAAGAAGTCAGCCATGCTTTAGAAGGTTGCTTCACAGAATAAGGATACAGTACAGCAGGAAAGTAACTCCTACGCTTCACAGGAAGAGCTGCTTTATGAGGCAATCTTTGCACTGCAGTGTTAGGCGCCCCCAAAAGACAAGTAGGGTGACCAGACAGCAAGTGTGAAAAATCAGGACGGGGTGGGGGGTAATAGGAGCCTATATAAGAAAAAGACCCAAAAATCGGGACTGTCCCTATAAAATCAGGACATCTGGTCACCCTAAAGACAAGTCACCCGGGCTCATGACAGAGCTGAGTACAAGTTGGGAAAACATGTTTGTTGCAAAGGCGTCTCATGGCCCCATTTCAGGAAAGCAGTTAAGCAGGTGCTTATGCCCATTCCAATTCAGGATAGCTATTAAAGTTAAGCACAAGCTTAAGTATTTTCCTGAATGGGGTCTCATTTTATTGTGGGCATTTGGGCACCCCAGATATTTGCTTTTCCACCAAATTCTACTAAATTAGTGTTTCTGCATTGGAAACCTGGAAAAAAGCAAGTGTTTGAATGTTGTTGTTTTTTTCTCCAAAGCCACCAAAAAGAACTAATTTTTATTGCCAAATATCCCCATTTCATTTGAGAATCAGCACTTTTCTCCTGGATCTTTTTTTTATTGGTTTTTATCCAAAAGATCCCTTTTTCAAGTGGAAAAAAATGGAAATGAGTTTTTTCTATAGATTTTTTTTTTAACATTGCCATTCATAATAAAAATGAAGACATCAAATTGGGAATATTGTACATTTCATTGTGAATATTTTGCATGCCCAGATCGCAGATGACATTTAAAAATAACAAGACAGTTTAATTTTGAACCTGAGCACCTACAGTAAAGCAAAAGGCATTTTGTTATTAGCAAAATGTGATTAAAAATGCAATTTATTTTCTCAGCCAAAAATATGAGCAGTAAAACAAGGCATTGCTGATCAAACTTACACAAATAAATCATTTGTTTGAGCAAACTGACCATAAAGGGTTTTGTGCATATAAATCCTACTATTCATGTGTATATTTAAGTGTGCAAAAATAACATATGGATAAATGGAAGAGAGTCTGAGGCTTCTTGGAAAATATGTCCCAGATTAGTAACAAACGCTAAGAAACCAGATTATTTCTTTTATCGTTTAACTTTTTTAATCACACTATCTTTAAAAACCTGAAAAGCTACTGAAATATCTGTTTGATACTGTAACACTTGTAGAGTATATCAGCTATAAGATGCTGCCACCCAGAGGTGATAAACAGTATTTTTCTTACAGCTTACAATAGTTGATTATTAATCAATATTATATATACAATGCTATAGGTGTATGTGGTACTGTACAAATACATGAGATGCAAAAACTAGATCCAATTATATAAAATTGCATCCCAAAAGATATTAAAAGTATGTTAAGATTAAAAAGTCACATGCTCCACAGTTAGGACATTCCAGAATTTAAGATTACTTGTGAAATCTTAATTCAGCTCCCTTGTGACTGATATGATACAGTCTTTAATAACATGTTCACATACAGTGTTTTCCACAGGATCCCTGCCTTGTTCAGTGCACAGGATAGACCTGCTCAGGGATGAATCTGTGTTTTCTAGTGAAGAAGACTGTTGACTGTGTGACTGTAGGCCCCCAGGCCCATTTGTTACAGAAGTTAAAAGGTGTGTAGTGAATGAGGCAGGGGATTGTGGGAACGGAAAGGATGGTCTCATGGCTAACGCAGTTGAATTCTGCTCTGAAGAACTGGATTCTATCCCTACCTCTACTGTAGAGTACCTGTGTGATGTTAGGCAAATTACAGGTGGCCACTGTGAATAGCATTATCCCCATTTATAAATTTGACTCATCTTCAGAGTTGCTAGAGTCAAATTTATAAATGGGGATAATGCTATTCACCTCCTTTGTAAAGTGCTTTGAGACCCGCTGATGAAACATGCTATATAGGAGCTAGGTGTTGTTATTGCTGTGGTGGTAGTGAAACACACTTCTTCCAGCATTTCTGGCATTTTGCCCATAGGGGCAACTTCTATTGTTATTACAGTGGGAGGCATCCTTGTTTGGTGAAACACTGACATTCTTTAATGTGAATTCAGCCACTGTGATATATGGATGACACAACTGGGAAGGGAATAGCAATTTTTCATACATGAACCATGCTTTTTTATTAAGGCAGAAACAGCCAAACTGAAGCAGGTACCAACAAATGCAGGGTATCCTGCTAGAACCTTTAAGTGACACTGATGAGAAACATTTGTGAAAATGACTAGAGTATTTTCACTAGCTGAGCTGAGTGAAATGCACTAAGGAAACAAGCAATAAAAAGGATGACGAATAAATAGATTTAATATTTGTATTCCAGTACTATCTAAAGACCTCAGATCTGGATCGGGGCTCCATCCTGCCAGGCCCTGTACAATCATTAGTTCCTTATTTTGTAGGTATAAAGCTGCCTGTATAAAAAGTTGGCATCTTGTCAGGAAACGTTTTGGGGTTGAACGCTTTGTGCAATGAGCCTTGGGCTCCTTCTGTTTCTTTCCTCACTTCCCCTGAATCTTGGTCATCCTCTCCCATTGATACAAGACCTTCCTGACTTGGAAAGGTGCTGGCAGGAAATTGCTCTGGTGAGATTTATATCTAGTCTGTGTATTTATAGAGCATCAGTCATTGGATTATTAATTCCCCACTTGCTTGAGCAAAGGGCTTTGTTCCAGAAGGACTGAGAAAGGGTCGGGGGAAATATGAATGGGATAAGAAAAGGGAAGTAGGACATAAGACTGAAGGAAGAGGACCCAGAACTTTCTAGTGTTGTGAGAGTTCAGAAATGTCCTTGCTATTTTTGTGCTGATGTAGTAATTTCTGTCTGACCTGTAAGGCTGCTTCTACTACTGGAATGCTTGCAATGTTCTGTACAGCACAGCAACTGCACACACATTCCAATAAAACCAGCTTGTACATACGATCACGTACACAGACATTCCAATCAAAAGGAGACATACAGGCAATAGAAACACTATTCCATGAAACTAGTCTCCTTAGAAATCAGCCCAGCTGCAGCAGGCTCTTCTCCACGCTCTGATTCGCTCATGGTACTAGAGATGACATGCAAAGGGTGATGGCAATGGGTCCACTATTAGTTCGGTCTTCCCTCTCACTCCAGTGCAACCCTATTGACCCCAGCAGAGTTCCACTGGAATAATTCAGACCAGGAATTTGTTCCATTAACTGCAGAAATAAGTACACACTATCTTTAACCTTTCACATCTAGGTCATAGTTCAAATTTGATCCAAGCCAAGTCTGACACATGGTTGTTTGGTGGCCTCTGTGAAATGAGTTGGTGCGTTTCAGTGCAATTCCTGAGTTGACAGGTGTCCACATCATAAAACACTTAACTACACAACTGGGACCCTTACTGGCAATCTCAGCAGAGAGGCCTAGGACTGAGCCCTGGTCTACACTACAGAGTTAGGTCGACACAAGGCAGATTACGTCAACCCGACTCTGTAAGTGTCTACACTAAAATTTCACCCCCACTGACATGACTCGCTTGCTGCACTGATTTAATAACTCCACCTCCATGAGTGGTGTAGTCAGTATCAATGTAAGTGTCAGTGTGGACATTGTGTTGCTTACATTCACTGTTTCTGGCTTTTAGAAGCTGTCCCACCATGTCCCATGCTGACAGTTCAGTTGGTGCAAGCACTCCTGGTGAGGACATGCACAGCCGACACAAGGAGCAAAGTGTAGACACACACAAGCGATGTAATTATTGCGGCAGTTGTATGTCAACATAAGTTAGGTTGACTTAATTTTGTAGTGTAGACATACCTGTAGTAGTTCTAGAAGTCCAATCAGCATCATGGTTAAGGCACTCTAGTGGGAACTAGATGTGTATGGGGAGCTTGTCCTATTGCTTTCCTATGCTGTACCTGTTCTGTAGCAAAACAAGTCCTATTCTATATTCTAGTCTATGTAGATTTTTAGATTGCACTCATCACTGCAGTGTCCGAGCGCCTTCCAGTAGTGAAATAAGCAATGTGACTACACGTGTCATGTGTTGTTTGTTCTTGCATCCTCTCCCTAGAGGGACAAGCATGATGAGTGAAGTGTCTTGTTTTGGTAGGGTTGTGGGTTGGGATTTTTTGTTTTTGTGTAGGTTTTTTTTGTTGTTGTTTTTAAATATACCAGTTGCTATGTTCTTATATTAGAGACAGCAAGGTCAAAGAAATGTGCCTTGCACTTGGCGTGGAAAGTGGTGAAGTTTCTGATAGTGCTTAGTATCTGCGGGAGATAATTCCGCAGTCTCAGACTGCCCCCGTCTCTCACACAGACAAGCTTTACTTTTATTATTGAGAGTTCCATTGTGCCAGAGGAGCAAAGTTGTAGACAGTAGTCTTTGTGATGGAGCTTTAGATGGTCTTTTAGCTCAGCCTGGTGCAGGCCATGGAGACCTTTGAAGATAAGGACTGATTCAAAATTCTATGGGAGGCCAGTGTAGAGAGAAGAGGACAGGCGTGAGGTGCTCACAGTAGCCTGTGTTGCTGAGGAGATGCTTTACAGCATTTTTACTACTTGGAGTTTCCTAAGTGCTTAAAGTTTCATGCCCAAGTATATCACATTGCTGTAGTCCAGCTGAGAGGTAACAAAGTCATGAATAACTGAGGCCAGGTCTTCATCTGTCAGGATGGGAAGGAGTCTCCTACCCAACCAGAGATGGTAGAATGCATTACTCACAACCTTTGCAATGTGAGACCTCAGCGTCAGCAAGGAATCCAAGAGTACTCCTACACTATGGACTAAATAGAGCAGTTGTGGGTATGAACCTTCAGTCAAAGAAAACTGCAATGTGGCTCCAAACTCCTCCAAACACTTTCCTCTGCCCACCTTGATTGGGTTCAGCTTCAGCTGTTCTTCATTCATTAGCTGATCTCATCAAGGCACTGGGCCATCTTGGTGGTAGTCATGTGGTCAGATGTGGTGAAAGATGTATCATCTCCATATTGCTGGCACTTGAATCCCTGCCATCAGACCAGTTCACCTAGCGGTTTCAAGTAGATGTTGAAAAGGACCAGAGAAAGAACTAATCCTTGTGGAACCCAACAAGTGAGGAGTCTAACATGGGAGGTTCTGTTTCCCATCACTACTCTTTGGATGCATGCCATCAAAGGACTCAGATCATTTTTGCACATTACCCTGGACCCCTGTGACCTCTTTCAGGTCAGACAGCAGTACCTCATGGTCAACAGTGTTGAACGCTGCAGAGGGGTCCAAGAGGATGAGAATGGATGCCTATCCTCTATCCATTGTCAGGAGGAGATTATCCACCAGTGCCACTAATGCAGTTTCAGTTCCATGTCTTGGCCTAAATCCAAATTGTGCCAGGTCTAGAATTATGGCTTCAGTTAGATGATCTTGTAGTCAGTCTTTGGCTAGCTTCTCTGTGATCTTGCTCGGGAATGACAGGTTTGATGACAGTTGGCTAGGACTGAAGAATCCAGGGTGGATTTCTTCAGTCTTCAAGGCACTTCAGTCTCCATATCTGTCAATACAGCATCTTTCCCTAACATGAAATTCAGAAGGATACATGTAATTTAAAAGAGGACTCCAAAATGTACCCCTCCCATTAGACTTGGAAATCCCAGTCAAAACAAATGTATGTGTAGATATTACCCATGTAACCGTAAGAGAAACAGTTTCCAACACTTCTTACAAATAAATCCACACCTTAAATCACACTTCACATTTGAACTGGAGTTTAAAAAACAATCTTGAGTGCTCTAGTGTGCTCTCCTCTCCCCCCTGCAGCCTTGTCACTTACAAAGGTCTTAGTCAATGTCTACACTACAAGCGCTACAGCAGCTCGGCTGTAGTGCCATAGTGTAGAAAGTCCTATAGAGACGGAAGGGTTTTTCCTTCTACATAGGTAATCCACCTCCCCAAGCAGTGGTAGCTAGGTCAACAGAAGAATTCTTTGATCCACCTAGCTGTGTCTATACCAGGGGTTAGGTCAGCTTAACTACAGTGCTGAGGGATGTGAAAAAATTAGCTAGCCATGTAGCTAGGTCAATGTAAATTTTAAGTGTGGACCAGGCCTTAAGGCCAAATCCTGGTCCCTTACACAACTCCTGGATAAATGGTCTTTCAGCTAAAAACATTCACACTGTGGGGGAGAGAGAGGTTTTCAGGGGTGGGAGGATTCTCTCTCTAACAGCAAGTTATGGAGCAGCCATGGGTGTAGTTTAAAACCATTATTTCAAGTCCCTCTGCTTTTACTCCATCTTGGATTCTTTCCTGTACTATCTCCACTCTACTGAAACTGCTTTGCTTATCTTGCCCAAATCTCAGGGCATCTGCTCCATCCTTAGTGACACTGTCAGTGACATCCTCCTTTTTGAATTCCGTTCTCCCTCTGCTTTCATAACTCTGTCCTCTCCTGGTTCTTCTACCCACTCTAGATGTTCCTTTTGTGTGCCCTCATCTTCTCCTCTCCCACATGCCACAGGCTTCCCTCCTCTTCTTCCTCTACACCCTCTCTCTGGATGTTCTCATCCACTCTCACAGTTCCAGCTTCAAGCCAACAACTTACAAATCTGCATCTCCTCTTGTGATTGGTCTCCCTCCCTCCCTCTTGTCCTGCACCTTGGGTCATTGTTCTGACATCTCCTGACTGTCTCAACATCAACTTAAATTTAACATGGACAAAACTGACCTCCTGATCTTCCTTCCCAAGCCCTATCCACTGCCCACAATTCTCTGTCGCCGCTCATCATCCTTGTCACTCAAGCCCGTACACTGGGGGTCATCTTTGACTCATCCTTCTCCCTACCCTACGTATCCAGATCATGTCAAAAATCCCACAGCTTCTTGCTTCGTAACATTTCCAGATTCCAATTTTTTCTTGCTGCCCACACTGCCAAACTCCAGTGAAGTGCTCATTCCACTCAGGGCACTTCATGACCTTATCAGACTGAAAGTTGTGAGAAAGATAAAGAGGCCTGTACATGAAAACTGAACTCTAAATTTGTGTTTTTTAGGAGGAAAAGGTTTTTTGCTCTTACAGAGTTAGAATTAAAGTCTAACCTTTCACCCAAATTGTGTCAAATTCTGTGAACTGTGGGTTAAAATGCTGTTCAAAGTTGAGACACTGAGAACCAGAATATAAAAGGGAAAGTTCACCACCTGTCTGTAGAACAGGAACAGTTGTGTAATCTCAAGGGAAAGGTACTTTTCTCTGTGTGTGACTGGGTGAACATGAGTGATTGTTGTCCAGAACGTCACTTCCACCCTTTCGCTAGCTTTGCATTGAAGTGGACATAGAATCAGTGAGACACAAATTCCATAATATGGTTAAATGCAGAGGCCACAACTTTATCTAAAGCTATTAGCTAGCTGGGATAACCACGCCAAACTTCACAAAACGGTTGTTCCAGTGCAGATCTCAACAGGCACAAATGGTCCCAGAGGACTGTAAACCCCACTACACTCTGGGCTGCCAACAAACCCTGATTGGAAGCCAGAAGCCTGCTCCCCTCGCCCCCCAACATTCTCCAGGCTGCGGGTAGGAGACATGAGATAAGGGGAGCCACAGGCTGCATGAGACATAGCGGCAAACCCCCTTACCATGCAATGCCATGCCCAGGATCAATGCCCAAGCAGCAAGCTAATGGGCTACTGGGACTTCAGTGGGACCCTTTGTAACCTACCAATCAAACTGGAACCTACCAGAGTAGCAACAATTGTAATTTAACCCCCGCAAACCAGACCTCCTAGGTGCCAGGTGGAAGGTGAAAAGCATCACATGATAGCTAGCCATCTTTGCCATGTGGGAAAAGCCCCTTCCCGATCCTCCAAATTGGTGATGAGTCAAGACTCCAGCATCACCAGAAATCCAGCAACTACATTAAAGATGGGAAGGGTGAGGCTGAACCAGTGAGCCCACAATGAATAAACTAAATTAACTAAATAAACGCTGCTCATGCTCCATCAGCACCTCATGGGAGTCAGTCACCCAGCCCCACTACGCAATGACAGCAGCAGTGGGCAGGATAGGCCCCAGAGCCTGGGCCCAGATGCAGCATGTGACCCCCTCCCTCCCCTTCCTTGCACCCCACAGCACAAGGAAGGAAGGAGAAGAGAAGAAGCAGCCCCCACATACTAAAGGCAAGGGAGAGAGGTGGAAAGGAAAGGGGGCACTCTCTCAGCTGCTCCCACTTGAGAACTCTCCTCACATGCCTCTCCACACCTTCCCTCCAAGCCCAGATGGTGTCTCCACTGCTTCTGGCTCATCAAGGCTGGGTAGCAGGGTGAGCATTTTTAGAAATTAATGTGGGGCTTTTGAGTCTCAAAAGGCATCCTGTGTAAGTATCAGTCTTTGGGGGTTTGCGTGCTTGGCTTTCTCCTTTCCAGTTTTTTCAGTAGAGGGACACCCCTACTTCAGGCATCTGATACTTGTTTCCTAACTCCTGCAGGTGACTGGTAGTGAGTATGTGCAGGAGGGTGTGTGGAATTTATCTGAAAATGGTGCCTCATTAATGGTTTCTCAAAACAACCCGCGACAGACTTCTTGTGTGACCTTGGGCAAATCACCTAGTTTTTCTTTGCTTGGTTCCCCTTCTGTAAAAGGGGGATAATACTTTTCTGCCAGCAGGAGGGTTGTGAGGATGAATGCTTAGATGTTTGAGGCATTCAGGAACTATCATGGCAGAAGCCATATAACTGAACAGATCATAACAACAAGAGGCAATTTTTTTTATTTCTTGAAGAGTTGTTGGTTCTCACTAAGTGAATAAGGGTGAAGAGATTTTCATACAAAATATTATAAATATTAACTGAGGAGCTCCAGGTTGTGGATTTTTTGATTATTTATTGTTGTTATTATTTTGTGTGAATGTTGTACATCAACAACAAGGGGCTGATAACATTGGCCTGCGTCAGGCACAGTTTAGGCTGCAGTTGTGCAGGCTTCCCCCCCACATTGCAATGTTGACTTTCACCTTCCTTGCTCTTCTAGTCCTGTCCTGCAGGCCCTCCACACTACAGCTCTGCTAATGCTCCACAGTCTTAATGTACAGCAAACCTGATATACCATAATATGGTTAAATGCAGAGGCCACACATTTATCTAAAGCTATTACCTCGCTGGGATAACCACGCCAAACTTCACAATACGGTTGTGTCTGTCCCCCAGAGCTCTGCTGATGGACCTCAATTTCAATGGGTAGCAACCCCTACTGTTCCAGTTCTTGGCACCACAGACACAGCTCTGCTGATGGCCTTCCGGCCTGACCCATAGCACCCCTAGTACTGCAATGCTAGACTTCTCCTAAGTAGTTTGTGCTAATCTTCTAACAATTGCCACTGAATAGAAACTAATTTGCCGACTGTTCTGTGTCAGTTCCAGGAATCTAAACTCTATTAGTCACAGTCAAAAGCATCCAGACCCCACACACATCTATTATCAGTATGTTCTGTCTAGGCAGGTGACTTTTTGAACTGAGCTCTTCTGCAGACTCAGGAAACGTTAGGTAGACACTAATTTGAAATTTGCCAGGCCAGGATCAGCCAAACTTTTTTATGTCAATCTCTTGGTTGTTACCAGCTAAGACTCTGGACTGTAGCTGTCCAATGAAGATTAGAGATGCCTATGATGTTCAACTTTGGAGCAGATCCCGACCTGAACTTCCCCAATATTGGCTGCACGTTTTTGTCCTGGACCCTTTTTACCATCTACTGCTGCATTTAGTATCTGATATATCCCTAGGCAAAGTGATGTATGTGTGAGAAAGGTGAGAAGGAACTTTTGTGATATAAACCCTGCTGTAGAAAAATACAAGAGAATTTTGTGGGGACTCAAACGAGGTCAGAAGCAAGAGGAAGAGCTGTCCAAGCTGCTTTCCCTGAAGGCATAAAGGAAACTGCAAATTGCCTTCTGAGTATAGGAAGCAGAACAGCGTGCTAACCCAGTAAATTGATATAAATCACGATGATGCCTCACATCACTGACATAAGCTGCCAGCAGTGAAATACAGTAAAACTAAAAACCTCTCATCAGCAGGAGCTTCCCATTGAGATATTGCAAAATCTTGTAGTGAGGAGCAGGCAAGGGCAGCATAACTAGGAGAACTCCAGACAGTGTATCACAGTAGGTCCACCAAAGAGAAATGTCAGGAACCTGGCCAAGAACCCCTGCATGAGATCTGTCCCTAGAGGTGATGGTATTCACCTAGCCACCAACAGAAAGGAACTTACCTGTCCAAAAGCAAAGCCCAAACTTAAACCAAATAAGTATCTAGTGCTGAAAATCTGGTGGAATGGTATTTTGCAGAAGTCATGATCCATAAGTCAATTAACTTTGGATAGTGCAGTGCAAGGTACAGATGCACTGAGAAAGTTGGCTGCCTTGGGGAGGATAAGTTCCAGGAAATATGTGGCATTGGCTGACATGATGGGCAACAGTGTGAGAATTAGACAGGAAATCAAAAATATAATGTTAGAATATCTTGAAAGCAGAGTAAGCTGCCATCTTGAGAAGACGGGCTCTCAACTAAACTCAAGACTGGGCTGGAAAATCTGGATCAAGAGTCAGGGGTGTTTGAATTCCAGGATTCAGTATGATCCCAAGTCTACTGTCAAGAGCACTGACTGGAAATGACGTACTGCAAGACACGTTAGGAAAGTAGGAAGAGGATCCCTCAGAGAGATAACTGTGTACTAGTGGGCAAGAAGTACAGAAGTTAATGAAGAGTAAGATTGATAGGAAGTGGTGTCAAAGAAGCTTAATTGAGAGAACTTGGGGAAACTGGGAGGATACAGAGGTTAAACGAAGGCTGGGAATGGCCATGCTGATCCATGTACCTATAGCATTCTGAACTCATTTCAGGGCAAACCAGGAACCTCCCATTTGTATAGGACCAGTGCCCTAGAAAAATCACATTGAAGTGAGGCTCAAAAATGGTGTAACTGAATACTGGAAATTCAGAAGTCATCATGCTGGGGCATCTGTCTAGATTTGGAAATCCAGAGCCAGCCAGGGCCAAATCCTGTTCACTTTACATGTGAGAATAGTCTCAGGAACTTCACTGAGGCCAGCTGCGTGAGTAAGGCAAGCAGGATTTGTCTCTTTAAGTATAAAACAGTTACAAAGCTGGAGAAAATCCAGCCCAGATTGAAGAGGGCCCATGGTGCTGAAGATGACTAATCTGTGTTAACGGTGCAAGAGTGACCAGTGTAGATAACAGGCCTACACCAGAAAATGTTGTTTGCATAAAAAAGGGCAATGTGTGGATTAGAACATAACACAAAACTAGGTAAGAGTCAGTTTTGGAGTCAGACCTTTGGGAGAATACTGAAGGTCTCATTTAAGGGATATAACAGGACAGCAAAGTTTCTGTCCCAACACACTCCCTCCTGACTGGATATGGCATTGCAGCACCACTTGTCTCCATTTCCCCTCCCTTCTTTTGGCCTACTCCCACCCTAGGAGTGACCTGGCCCTCCAGCCAGACCACTTTAGAGAATCCAGTTCCTTCCAGAGCCTCAGACTCTCTTAGTCTAACAAACAGAAATGAAATCAAAGATCTAGCCCAACAAGGCTCAGCAGGCCAAGTCTTCCTCACAGGCACATTTCAGCTGCCATGGTCTTTTCCCCACACCTTGACCCAGACTCCTGTGTCTCCATCAACTCCACAGTCCGGAGGCTGATACACTCCTCAACTCACTCAGGGTTCCCTCTGGTCCCCCTGGAAATAGCTTGTCTGCTCTTCTCCCCCTTCTGCTCTCAGCCTTCTTTCTAGCCACTTCCAAGAGACAGCACACAACATACTTCTCTCCTCTGAGCCTCCCCCTCTCCAATGGGGCTCATCTAACTCTTTAGGAAAATCCCTGGCTGGGTCTGATAACTAAATTGAGCCATTTGATCTCCAGCCAGTCAGGATCAGCAGTTGGGGAAAGGGGATTAGCTGATTGCTCTTTAAGGGCCAGCCTTAAAGAGATCTCACTCTCCTTGAAAGGGTGCATGGAGCAAGATGCCGTGAGATAAAGTCTCGATTGGAAGTGGGGATGTTGTGAAAACCGAGGACAACTCAGAATTACCTTAGCAAACAACCGTTCAGAGGAAGTGTTTAGTTGCGACACAAAATCTTCCAAAAGTCTCAGAAGGAGGTGGAAGAAACAAAATCCAGAAAGCAGAGGTTTGCTAGGTGGGAATGTGATGGACTATTCCTTTATTTATTTCATGCTTGTGAATCAGCATCTGACTATCATAGAATAAAATCAATACAAAATACTAAAATTAAAGTGAAGCGCCTACCAGAGCTAAAGGATCTGGGCAACCAGAGAGCATTCAGGCAGCCAGCTCACCAAATGATAGGGTTCATGATTCTCAGGAGAGGAAGGAGCGAGGACAGCAGAGTAAACACAATGGACTTCCAAAACTCAGACTTCAACAAACTCAGAGAACTGGTAGGTCCCATGGGAAGGAAATCTAAGGCAAAAAAAGAGTTCAGAAGAGCTGGCAGTTTCTAAAAGAAACAATATTAAAGACATAATAGCAAATTATTCCAATGTGAAGGAAAAATAGAAAGAATAGTAAGAGACCATCAGGAGTTTTATCATGACTTGAAAATCAAAAAGGAATCCCATAAAAAAGTGGAAACAAGGACAAATTGGTAAAGATGAGTGTAAAGAAATAGCACAAATTGTAGGGACAAATTTAGAAAAATAAAGCACAAAATGAGTTACAACTAGAAAGGGACATAAAAGGTGATAAGAAGAGTGTGACACTTTGGGGTTCAACCAGACCAGTAAGAGGTTGTGTCACCACCTGCCCTGCAACTCTGGGTGCTTTAAATGCTCTGCTGCTGTGGCTCACAGCCCTGACACCAAAAGCTAGCCTACAAACATGTGGGTTATGTCCTGGCTTCCACCGCCCAATTACAGTTTGCAGAGTGACCCCAAAAAACCCCAGTCCAAAATTTCCCCAAAAGCATCTTCCCTGTAGTGTCCAGCCTTTTTGGCTGAAGACTTACAGAAGTTAGGTATATCTCCATATATTATCTCATAAAGCACTCCCACAACACAGGCCTGACTGGAACCGGGCCTCAGATCCAACCTTCATTCAGCTACCTAGGACCTGGGCTGTGAGATCTTTGTATACTAATGCCAGTAACAAGTGGAGTTAACTCAGGACACATGCAACCAGCTCTGATGCTCATGCCCCAAAGAGCATAGAGCTAGCATGCATCTGTCTTTCAGCTCTCATGCTGAAGAAATAAAAAGACATGTCAGTGTGGTTAGTATCTCTGGTACAATCAGAGGGCACTCAGAAAATACCAGCCAGGACAGAACAACCCATATTCCAAGAAGAGGAGAACATGAAGGGGAACTGGGGTACTGAATGAAATATCAGCAGGCAGGTGCAGATGAGAGATCTCCCTACTATTATACATGTGGTAGCACTAGCAGTGTGATATGATGGCAGGTCTACATTAGGAGGGCAGGAAACCAAACATACCTTCAGGCACCTACTCTAGCCACTCTCAGTTTACCCTGTCACATGGATTCCTTTGCAGACAGCTAAACTCGGCATTGTCCTGAGGGCCAAATACATGATTTAAAACCTTTGATCAATCTTTTTTCGCCTAAGGGCTGCAGACACATCAGATGACTTCTCCTGATATCGGTGAGGAATTTGGCCTTTCTTTCAGGAAAAGCTCAAAACAATTAGAAGTTCATTACCTCCTCATGTCTCCTTAGCAGAGTTTAGCACTGCAGCTGGTTTCGGGGATTTTTCACCAAATGTTTTGTTGTTGTTGTTGTTTGTTGCTAAAATCAAAACTTTTCATGGGAGAGGGTTGGTTTCAATGAAAATGTCATTGGGACTGTTTCTTGGGTCCAGGATGGAGACCCCTGAAGATCCAGGTTCTGAACCAAGCAGAAAGGGCACTGGAACCTACCACTACAGTAGGCTAGGTAAGTGCCCTGACCACTGGGCTATAAACTCTCTCTCTGGCCCAATGAATAGTTGATTATGTATCTAGTGAAACAGCGCCATAGACGAGAGTGAGAGAGCCCCACCACAGAATAGGCAATAGCCTGTTGGCTCAGGCATTCACTGGTTTCTGTAAAAAAAATTTTGAACAGTCTTGGTTTTGTCCCAGTATAGAATGGGAAACTTTTTGAAATTTTTTTTTTCACATGACAGGAAAACCATTTCCCATCCAGCTCTCCTTAGCACCAGGTTACATGATTTAGTTCACTACCACGGTCAGACAGAAAACTGACTAAGACACTGTAAATGAAAGATCAGAATAAAGGGCAGGGTACCAAGTTTAGGGAAGTGTCCCACTGGTGCCAGGGATCAGGATTATGGCTCATCATTGATAATACAGGCATGTGAATAAATGAATTATACAGACAATACTAAACAGGGAACAGCTGTGAACACCAAAGAGGAGAAGAAGATAATCCAAGGAGGCCTAAACAGATTGGAAACATGGGCAGGAAATAAAACAAGACTCAATCTGGGGAAATGAAGCTAATCCACCTGAGGAAAAGCAAGCTAAACCCAAGGTCCTCAGTGGGATTGAGGAACCCAAGGAGCAGGCACTGATGAGAGGGACTCAAAGGGGGAGAGTAGGCAGCAAATAAGTGTGTGAAGTTGCCAATGCAATATGGCTGTGAAAAAGCCAATGCAATTTGGGATCTGCATAAGAGTCTTCATGTCTCTGAGCAGGGAGGGGAACAGTCCCTCTTTGTATGGCTTTGGTGCAACCATATCTGAAATATCAATCCATTAGCCATCGCAGCTGCTCAGTCTGACATGCTGCTCCCAAAAGTGATTCATGCACAGGGTGATGCCTCCACCACTGTCCTTCCTCCGGGACACTGCTTCGGGAGGGCAGCTTTAAAGTATGCCAGAGGCTGTGTGGGAGCCCTGCTGGCGGGGATTGTGCAGTAATTTGCTGACTCAGTGCATCCCCAGCTGTCATATTCACACCCTTTCCCAGCAGAGACCCTAGATGAGCATTCAGAGGTGTGAGATATTAGTATATACGTTAGCGAACATCTTTGAAAAGTCTAGTGTAGACAATGCGCGCTGCTTTTAATATGTGTTACGATGGCTGAGTGAAAGTGTAGGGGGGAGCTTTAACTCGACCTGTTTAGCACACCTTATAATAAACACTACATAGGCTTTTCAAATGTGCTAGGCAGACCATATTAGCTAACACATGCTAACATCAGACCTTTAAATCCTAGACCATACAAGACTTTAGAACTTGTGTTGGCTACCTGTGAGCCCCTCAGAAGCTGCTGGGGGACCTCAGAAATGGTCTTCACCAGCAAAAGCCAAGATAGACCTTGGATGAATTGATCTTATGCATTCCTTTCTGGGCACTGCATCACCAAAAATACTGGCAATTTGGAAGTTATTCTGAGAAGAGCAACAAAATGAGCCAAGATCCCTGTTCTTTACAGTGTGGCATAGGGCCCTGAAATACTTTCCAATTTACTATTCAGTGACTGATGTATCTTTCGTGCTAAAACACTGGAAGCAGATGTAGCCCAACCAGTCATCTCATACCCTGTTCATATACTGACCTCTATTTACCCATGGAACAGCAACAGCACAGGCAGAAGCACCGTTAGCTTCGCCTACACTGCCCCCTCCAGGGCTAAGGGGGGGTTTCATCTCCCTGGCCCATTCAATCCATGGTCTCTCATTGTGATGGGGGTGGACTTTTGTCCAGTAAGCACTAGACTGACACCCACCACTTCATTTCATATAGCTGTTTCATGTAGCATTTCACTGCCACGGTGTACCTGGTCTGGGTTTGAGCTAGTGACCTGCAGGTAAAAAGCTGTACAGACCATTACTGCACCCCTGAGCCATCCAACTCACTAGAATGGAATTGCTTCTAACGTCAAGATTATTGTGAAGCACTTTCAGATCCCTTGACATGATAAGACATGAAGGGAAATGTAAGTTGCTGTGTTTTGGTTTTTAAATTTACCCTAAGGTTGTCCAACCATTTTGTTCCTCTCTTTATTTTCTCTCTTTTGATGTATCTTTGTTTTCCTTCTCTATGGTGATGGTCATATGGAAAATGGACACTTGCAGGTGCAAAACAGCCATAGATCATAGACAGCACAGCGGTGCAGCAGCTTGGTCAGAGGGTAATGTGTGGTTAGGTGAACAGGTTACAGTTCTCTTGCTGGATGGTGAGTTTCCTTTGAGATATTTCTTTCCAGCCATAGCTGTGTTTCTTCTCTACCACCAGCAACTCTATCCATATCTGCACCCAAATCCTCCTATATCCACTTCCTTACACCAGCCATCAACGAGATCCATCAAGCTATCGCCCCTGTTAGTCGCAGTGGGAACAATGCATAGAGTATGTGCTGCTCTTGCTGTCTCTTCTCTGACTGATGGCCACAAAACCTCCTGGGGCACGTAACAACTGGAAGGCTGGCAACTAAAAGTGGCAGGCAAGAAGCTTTGGAGGTCCAGAAAAGACAGAAAACCCAGAGACAGTAAGAAGCAAAATATTTTGTTTATAGGTCAGTAAGCAGGGGAGGTAAGGGATTTGTTTAGTAGGCTAAACGGGTGGGAAGGGAGGAGATATGGACATGTCCCCACTAGGCAGAGATTGTTACATGCTCCAAAATGACTGTATAGGGAGCACCGTGACAGTACCTGATGCTTCACCTAACACGTAGGCTGACAGAATCCCTACCCCTAACAACTTACCGTCTAAACTCCAACAACTACACTACATGGGACAGGTGTTCAGGTGCAGAGACATCACTGGTGGCATCAGCATAGAAGGCTTCACAGCAGGAGTGGGTTTTCAGAAAGGATTTGATGAGAAGAGAGAGAAGGCACATGGCACCGATAGAGGGGTCTGCTCCAAGCATTGGGCGCAGCATGAATGAGGGTCAGAAAGCAACAGGGGGAGGTATGGAGGCATACAGGAAGTGAGAGACAGTGATAGCTGGAACTGCCAGCCAATAGGACAGCGTTGGAACTTGATTAGGGCTGAGTTGACCTCTCTGGCTACCAAAAAAAATTGTTTGTTTGCTGTCTTCTGAGTTGCTCATTGGCTGGCTAATTTTGCAGCCCTGGTAGAGCAGGCTCTGCTAGTATATCTAGCAACAGTGCTCCCGATCTGGGACAGATAGCGAGAGTCACAGATAAGCTGTCAGAACTTGAAAATGGACCTGAAGATGCTCCTAGTCTTTATTGCACCTCTCCTTTATTCAACTCTAGGCTTCCCTATTCAGGTGAGAGCGATTCCACACAACCCTTCTGTTTACTGTATCTGATCTCTGCTTCTTTGACTGGTGGATGAGCTGTCTTTTTAATATTTCCCAGCTGTGTTTCTAAAAGACATACATTAGCTTGTAACATTATTTTTATATCAGTCTTTGAGATTACTTCTTCCATTTGCTCTTCATTTGTTGTTGTTGGATTTTTTGAGTTAACATGCAAAAATGAAAACTTAAATATATTGGTTTTGCAGGAACGCAATGGACATGCTGGTGCAAGTAAGTAGGATTTATACAATACTTTAAATATAAAAATGTAAAGAAATTGCTGACCACTTACCAAAATAAGACTGTATAAAACAAGACTCTTGTAGCCAGATCCTCAGATGGAGTAATTCAGCATAGCCCCATTGAAGTTAACAGAGTTATACCCATTTACACCAGATGAGGCTCTTGCTCTTGGTAATAAATGTGCCACTAAATTGCACTTGTCTGGTTTCCAGTGAGATTTTGGCTTTCTGCTCAATTTCCCATCTATTTCATAGAAGAACAAATGAACTGTCAGAGAACAATACAACTTTTATTGTAAAGCACAGTCCTTACAAACACTTTACTGAGTTCAATAATGAATAGCAGCAGAAGGAATGAGAAATTAAGAGGTGCAGACAAAGGAGTAAAGATGTTTTCAGTTGAAATGTGAAAAGAGATGGAGTCGCAAAGGCATACAGCAGCACTGGTCAGGTGGCATAGAAAAATGCACATGGACCAGCTGTGGTGAGGACAAAGGGAGTTTTAAGAAATAAGGTCAGTGCTGTATGTATATAGTGAGTGGAAGAGAAATAGAGAGATGGTGTCAACTGGAGAAAGGCCAAGGTTTTATACACAAAGAGAGCAATTTTGCACTAGATCCTGGAAGAGGTGGGGAGCCAGCATAGTAGTTTGAGGATGGTGTGTGCATATGTATGTATGCGCATGTGATTGTACAGGTCTGAAGGCAGGTAGCAGCAGCAGTACATGAATTGAATTGCCAAAGTCCTGGAGAGAGGAGATGAAGGCAAAGCTTTTAGTAGAGGTAGAGGGGAGGCAGTTGCAAATGGGTAATGTTGTTGTACAGCTTGTATGTATACACCTAGAGAGAGAGACAGAGACAGAGAGCACTTTTCATTAGTAGATTTCAAAGTGCTTCACAAACTTTTTAAAAATGTATTCATTCTCACAGCAGCCCTGTGAGGCAGGGAAGTGCTGTCATCCCCATTTTTACAGATAGGGAAATGAGCCACAGAGAGGCTAAGGGACTTGCCCAAGGTCACACATGGAGGCTGTGGCAGAGAAGGGAATTGAACCCAGACCTTCCAAGTCCTAGGCCCTAACCACTGGACCATACAAAGACATAAAACAAGCAACCATAAAGCCTCATCTAGGGCATTCACTTTTATTTGTTTCATCACGAGAAATAGAGGGAAGCTATTGAAAAGCTCTAGGAAAGAGCCATGGAAATAGTTGGAACTCTAAATGGGACTTAAGTGCAATAAGAAATTGCAAAGACTGTAATGATTTATCCCAAAGGAAGAAGTGTTAAAAGGGATTTGCGTGAGATATTCAGAATTGTTAACTGGCTCCTTTGTTCCCTGTTTCATAATGTGAGAACAAAGGGACACTCTGTGAAATTAGAGGTCAGTAAATTTGGAGCCAACTGCGGGACACACTCCATAGAGTAGTCAACCATTGGAGCTCACAGCTGCAGAGGGTCCTTGATGGAAATATTATGGGATGATTGAATTTCACAATGCACAGAAGTTTTAATTTACCTTTGTTACAATTTTTATCTCTTCTGTGAAATCTGGTATTTATGG
The DNA here is from genome assembly GCF_002925995.2 of Terrapene triunguis. NCBI lineage: Eukaryota > Metazoa > Chordata > Testudines > Emydidae > Terrapene > Terrapene triunguis. Next base: position 28,847,794 of record NW_020664447.1, read on the forward strand.
CGTCACTAAGGCTTGGTCTACACTAAACCCCCAAATCGAACTAAGGTACGAAACTTCAGCTACGTGAATAACGTAGCTGAAGTTTGAAGTACCTTAGTTCGAACTTACCTCGGTCCACACGCGGCTGGCAGGCTCCCCCGTCGACTCCGCGGTACTCCTCTCGTCTAGCTGGAGTACCGCAGTCGACGGCGAGCACTTCCTGGTTCGACTTATTGCGTCCAGACAAGACGCGATAAGTCCAACCCAGAACTTCGATTCCCAGCCGCCGAACTAGCGGCTGGGTGTAGATATACTCTTAGGAAACTTTGAACTGCATCATTCTATGCCATACCTGATACCCTAAGCCCATGCAATCAGGCATGTGGCACTGGCAGGTGCATTCTGGGACGTCTACCTGTAGACACCCTAATAATTGAAGACCATTTAATGGCAGCTTGGAAATGAGAAAGAGGGCGCAAGGAATCTTTCCTTCCACTCAGCAGACACATGCAGGGGGCAAGCATCATTTGGCTGGCAACCCTTGGGAGTGTGTGGTCAAGCCAGCTGTACTAACAGCCCCAGAGGGGAGCAGGTCCGGGAGGGATGGAGTTTCCTGGTGAACACTAAACAAGCACCAGTCAAGGCCTCATGCTTTTCCCAGGTGGTGCACCAACTTCCTCCCCCAAGAGGTGCACAGATATTATGATGAATGCAGCATAAAAACAGACAGACAAGCACATAGGATGTGCCCCTCTTACTATGCTTCAGCTCAGGGGTGAAGTTACAAGGTTTGGGTAGTTTATCTTGCTACGGTTTTAACATCCATGTTTCCTCTTGTAGATGTTACTGTTTATCCTATGAAGAGTGAAGTGACCCCTTCTAGTGACATTTTACAGTCCTCTCAAGGTAAATGATGTAAAAACCTGGGCCCAGTAACTTCCAGTCCTCTCCTGGTTAATATGTCTGTCTCTAATAAATTTAGTCATGATAAAAAATATAGATCTAAGATAAAGCAATGCAAATCCAGCATCTTGTTTACTCTGACCGTAAATCACAAGCATCTTACTGTGAGATCTGGAGCACTGCTCTGCATTGTCTCTATCTTTGCTTGTTTACAGGAGTGTCATATAGCTGGAGTGTTTCCTGGCACACAATGTTAATGTGCTCTGGACAGGTTAGGCTTGAGAGTGCCTGGTCATGTGCAGGCATGCAAGGGAGCATTCACCTTCTTGCACCTGGGCACATTCTGTTCCTTGTTTTCCCCTGAAACTTGTCCTAAACCCCGCAAAGTGAGCCAGGAGGGGCCAGGCCAGGCATCCTGCTTTTTCACACAGGCCAGTGGAGCTGGCCACACTTATGAGCCTCCTCGTGTTGTGCTCTGAAAGCGTGGTGCAGCTGCCTTAAAAGCACAATATGCACCAGTGCTTTGTTTGTAATTGATGCTTCTAGCATTTTAAAGAATTCTTGCTGGGATCCTCAAAATTACCCAGAGAACCTTTACCCCAAGGAAAGAAATGCAGCAAGCTTGGAAGTGATTTGGAACTACATGCTCTGTTATTGTGCTCCCCAATCTCCAGACCCCTGAGTAAGACTTCAGGAAGCTTTAACACCCTTGGTTCCTTCTACAAACTACAACTCCACTGTGTAGACAGAAAATGAAGGGTTTGGCTTTACTAGGATTTTACAAGCCAACCAATGTAAACAATATAAAAATGCAACAATACAAAATAAGATCTAGTTTTCCATCTGTCTATCTCAAACTCAATAAGGCTAAGAAAAAAGGTACCCAGTAATGCCATGTAAAAGCTGTGTCCTGTGTATTCTGATTTTCAAGACGGGACACCTAAATAGGGCTTCAAACTCTTACATGTGGACACTTAGTTCAGCGTGTAGGCACCAAATATTGGCAGTGAAATGCCAACACAGGTGCACAAATAAAAAATGTGGTCATCTTGTTTAGATGTCCAAACTTCAAACTTATGTTTGCCACATTTAAAGAAAAGTTCTCTATAAAATAGATACATTTTAGTGGAAAATCTTGACCACTCTTCCTTATTTTCTACTGGTCACATCGTGTTCCTCATCTCGGCAGGCATGTAGGGTCTGAAAGGCAGAGGAAGCATGGCAGTTCCACTCTGCAGGGGAGGCAGATAGTAAAAAATCTTGGCTGAAGGGGCTGCACCCTTTGAATGCCCCAGACCTGCTCTGCCAGAGCTCCATCTATGATAGGACTGGAGGAAGCAATCTGGAGTTTGGCCAGGAGTTCAAGATCTAAGGCCAGATTTACAAATGTATTTAAGTGCCTAAAGATGGAAATTGGTGCCTAGTGAGATTTTCAAAAGCACCTAAATGAATTAGGCACTTGACTGACTAATAGAGTCCCCCATGTTTAGTGATTTTTCATATGTTTCTCAATTAGTTCAAGCCATCTCTAAAATTTACTGCCACTGACGAATTTTTCAGGTTGCACTGAACTTTCAGGTTCAATGGATCAGAATTGACTGAAGTTTGCTACAGTTAAATTTGATTTCAGTGGCGTTACATTGATATAAAACCGAAGTAAGAGAGTGGAGAATCAGATCCAAAGGCTTTTTGGAATTTGTTCCCTATAAAAGGAATTTTTATTGTGGCTTTTAACTATTCATTAAGTAAGAGGAGATGGGTCTATTCTGTTCTCCCTATGTTTGTGTAACATCCATTCATGTCAATCCATTTGGTTTGTGTTGTGCAAACCAGATTCAGTGGGGCCAACGATTGGGTCCTTAAAGGGTGGTAGTAAAAAAAAAAAATTGACCTATTCATGAAATTGTTTTAACTAAAAAGTAATCACAGCTCTTGTGGGATCACAAGATTTTGTGCTTCTTAGCAGAATAAATACATGGCTTTATGTCATGCCTGCTCATAAATTTCTTTTGGGCCTGATTCTGATTTCATACATGCTGGTGTAAATCAGGAATATATCGAATGAAATCAATGGAGTAACCCCAGTGTGAAGATCAGGACCGGTATATGCTTTGGGAAGGGCAAACTGACATCCTTGCATTTCTGTGCAGAAGCTGAGCTGGCTACAGAGACAGACACACAGGAAGACGTTTTTAACCGAATTTTGAAAGCTAACGCAGGTAATAACTTCAAAGCTATATAAGTATCTTGGGTGTTTTCAGTGTCTTTTTTCTGCTGCCTTTTATAGCAGTTGCCCCAAATATTTCTCTGGTCTTATGAACATGAAGTGCTCTAGATAAACTTAGAGACAAGACACACACCTTTTTTGCTAAGCAGTCTTTAAATCTGCCAATCTGTCCAGTTGTGCCTAGCACATTTGGTGTTGAAGATTATATATATTTTGGAGACATCTGAACTGTGGAGGCAGATTAATAATGGCTTCAACTGTAATTTTGGATGTCTTTGTACTTTTTGGATTTAGAAAAAGATCTTTGAATATTTAAGTCACTGTTTAATTGTCTTGAATGCAAACATCTTGTGAGTAGCCATGGGTCTTCAGCCATGATAAGGCTTCAGAATATGTGGCTGATATTTTGGTGGCTGATCAGACCCACTCTGTCCCCATTTCAGCCTCTTTTTTTGAGTCTTCTGGATGCTTTTGGATCTATTCTGTTAGTTTTCTTCTCCCTCTGTTCTCTGCTTCGCCCCCTTTCCCCCTTCCAACAGTCTTTTGAAATGACTTTACTCCAGCACATAGAAACAGTCTCTCATGTATCTCTCTACATACACTCTTCTCTCTGTCCATTCCTGAATCCTCCATTCCTACGCCCTTTTTGCTCTCTCTTTTGAATTTTGATTATTGAAATGTTGATATTTTTAAGGTAGCATAAGCCTCTCTCTCTGTCAATTCCATCACCCCTCCCTATCTAAACCCTACCTAACTGAGCCAGAACTTCCATTCAATGAAAACAACCCTCTCATCTTTCCATATTATGTTCCTCTTTCTCTCTGCACAGACACCACTCAGCGCTTGCGTGAAGGTGACATTGTTATGACAAAGAGCCGAAGTGCTATTGGCTGTTCAGATCGCTCATGTTTTTGGCCCCAATCCAGTGATGGCATTGTCCGTGTCCCCTATGTCTTCTCCCCCGACTATGGTGATTTGCATTTCTATAATATTTTTTTAATTAATTGTCATTGAAATGTTAATTAAATTCCAAATGCAAACTTAGAAAAAAGGGACAATGCAAATATTTGATGCAACACATGCCACTAGTTCACTTATGACACACATACATAGACAAGCTGTACATTACAGTGAGAAAAGGGAACAAATCGTCCCAAGGCGATTGCACCCATCCTGCTGACTGTTCTATTCTCTTGTAGACAGTGATGGCACTTCTCTGTAATGAGGTATTATTATTACATACACTTTATAAGACGTGTCTATTGCATCACCCTTTGGATGCATTCATTATTTTTTGAATCACACATGTAGCAAAAGAGTTGCCCATAATAACAGACAGTAGCTGGACCATCCCCAGATTAATCAACCACCACCCCCTTCATCTAAGACAAGAAACGCAGAAACCAGCCTGCTGTCCAAACCCTTCTCAGGCCAAGTCCTGAATACAGAGAAGGGTCTTGCACTAAGCCATAAAAGCAGTTAGGGTGAAATTCAGCATGAGATCGACTTGCCACTTAAATCCCTCATAAGCACTATTTTGAGCATACATTGACTTTTATGCTTCAAATAATTGTTCTTGTGTGACAAGTAATTTAACCCTTTCTTCCCCAGATGAGGCACAAATACGGTGGATTAGTGAAGCCATGGCAGAGTTTGAAATTCTAACTTGTATTGATTTTGTGAATCGCACAACAGAATCTGACTATCTAAATATTAAGTCAGGGAAAGGGTAAGTCCCGCTGGCACTGACTCTTATTAAAAATGTTATTCTATCCCACTTTTCACGTCGTTGCTTCTTTAATCTCGAGAGAATGTAGAGAGGACAGTGAACTGGATTTATTTGAGAAACTCCAGGCCATTTGAGTGTGCAAAGTATCCTGCTCAGTGTTAAGCAATGAGGAGCAACATCAGGAACTAACCAAATGCAGACTTAAAACAACTCACAAATCCAGGAAAAGCAGCATTAAGGTAGAAACTGCATCCCCAACTCATGCTGCTGTGCCTGGGCATTGTGACACACACTTGAGCACAATACATGGCAAGCTGCCGTGATTCTTAATTTGCATCAGGACGTATCCATTCTAATAGAGTATGGAAGAATTAGTCCTCTAAGTCAGGGGTATAGCAGGCTGTCAAGGCCAAAAATCCAGCCAGGAGGAGGACTGTCCAATATCCCTGTGATTCAAAATGCCTTCAAGTTTGCTCATTCTCTAAAAGAAGCCGCAAGATAAACTTTACAGTAGTTTTAGAAAAAAATCATGTTTCCAAGGAACAGTGGGTGAAATTCTCCCTGTGCAGGAGGCCAGCACACCAGAACAGAGGACTCTGCACCACTTAAGGGCTAATGTGGAACTTAAGTGTTGCCAGGTCTTGCACTGGCCCTCTGCCCTGGGGTGAGTTTCAGGTATAAATGGGAGTTCTACGTGCCCCTAATATCACAACAGACAGAAGAGAATGACCATTCACTCCTTTAATAAACCGTGATTTGAAATTCTCTGTACAGTCCCCAAGGCTAGTTGATATCAAACTTTTCCTCTCTTTTGGTGTTTGTCATTTTCAGCTGCTGGTCCCACTATGGAAAGATTGGAGGTGGCCAGATTGTGTCTGTGATGAAGCAAGGCTGCATGTGGAAAGGGGTAATTCAGCATGAACTGAACCATGCACTGGGCTTTCTACATGAACAGGGTCGAAGTGACAGAGACAGTTATGTAAAGATTATGTGGGAGTACATTAGTTCAGGTAGGTACACTTGTACTCTTCTTCAATGCCGATACTGGATTAATTAATGTTTTATTGTTCCAAGCTGGTCCTTGTTCCTGGAAAAGAGGGAAAATTGATACATTTTCTAAGTATGATATTGTATATTACAGGTAATAAAGGCAACTTTAAGAAATCTGATAATTCCAACAACCTGGACCTTCAATATGACTATTCCTCAGTGATGCACTATGGCACGTAAGTTGGAATGTGGGATTTCTTTTCTTGAAGGCACATAGAGCTCAAATCTCTTGTTGAAACTTAGGAGACACAATTACTCTTCATAATTATCAGCTTTACATTTTTTCTGAGGAAAATATGAATGGTTGTGATTCAATTCAAACAAACCCTTTCTACAAGATAAGTTCATTGTCCTTTATCTCCCCATTAAAGTCATTTGAAAGTGAGATAAGGGTTGTTCCAGATTTACTCTCCTTACATGACATCCAGATCAAATTTATACAAAATATATTTTTGCCAGCCCTGTTGTTTGATCTTGTATCTGAAAGTCTCAAGGCAGCAGCTTCCGAGAACAGCTCCTCATTTGTCACTGCTGAGGACGTTGATTACTAGGCCTCAACCATAGATAGGTGTATATATGACCTATTGGTGAGTATAGTGTGTTGTGGAAGTGAGTCCAGGCACACAAATAGGCATGGGCTAATGCTCTGTTATTAGCAGTACTACATACTACTTCTCTGTATTCCAATACCACGTGCACTAGACTATCTCTACAGGTACTCATGTGGACCTCATCCCCATAGTATCTGAACACCACCAAGTTAAATATGACAACAGTGTGCTCTCTCTCTCTCTTCCCAGCCACTAAGAGGCAGACTTAGAGGGCTTTTTCACAGTGGGTAGGGGTGGTTGGTTTGGTTTTGGGGGATTGTTTTGTTTTTAGTGAATCCTAAGACCAATGGAAAGTTTGAACGAAGAGGTGGGCTTTACATTTAGCTCTCAATGCAGTGAGGTTAGTGGTCCTTCTATTATGTGGTAGTGGGGTCTGTAGTCTTAAGACTGGCTCCTGTGAAGCTTCGCTCTTCCATGGTCATGATCCTCCATCATTTCCTTGTAGTTTTGTTGTTCCCATGGAAAACAGATCTTGCAGGAGATCGTGATCATGGAGGGAGGTGCAGCTTCCCAGATATCTAGGACCAGTTCCATGCAAGGCTTTGAAAATCAGGACCTTGACCTGGAATTGGTCTCTGTGTTAAGCCCTCAGTAGAACTGGGGTTCTCCAGGTCCAGTCTGGTGGCTTTAAAGGACACATTTCTTCAGGTGATCTTAAAGTCCACTGTCAGCTCAAATTTGGCCTCAAATTTAGATTTTTGTAAAAATAAGCTTTAAGACAAAGAGAAATGTCATAATGATTCCCCCCACCCCCACACACACCGTGGAAACTATTTTCCTTCAGCAAAATCTATGTATCACTTAAGCTAAAGTGTACTTTAAAGTATTATTATTGGCCAAATTCATCCTTAGGGTAACTCCATCAATTGGGCCCATTATAACCATAAGGCTTAAGTATGCTTTAAGTGGTGTGTAGGTCAACCTTGTGCTGGTCCTCTACATAGGGATAAATGTCACTCTAACAGAATATTCAGAGAATACCATGTACACAGTATGCATTACTACTGTTCCATATGAAATGGTTGGTCAGAAGAGTTATTCTTCTGACCACAGTATTCTTGCCAGCAAGTTAAAGAAATATGGGCTGGATGAATGGACTATACGGTGGATAGAAAGCTGGCTAGATCGTCGGGCTCAATGGGTAGTGATCAATGGCTCCATGTCTAGTTAGCAGCCGGTTTCAAATGGAGTGCCCCAGGGGTCGGTCCTGGGGCCGGTTTTGTTCAATATCTTCATTAATGATCTGGAGGATGGCGTGGACTGCACTCTCAGCAAGTTTGCAGATGACACTAAACTGGGAGGAGTGGTAGATATGCTGGAGGGTAGGGATAGGATACAGAGGGACCTAGACAAATTAGAGGATTGGGCCAAAAGAAACCTGATGAGGTTCAACAAGGACAAGTGCAGAGTCCTGTACTTAGGACGGAAGAATCCCATGCACTGTTACAGACTAGGGACCGAATGGCTAGGAAGCAGTTCTGCAGAAAAGGACCTAGGGGTTACAGTGGACGAGAAGCTGGATATGAGTCAACAGTGTGCCCTTGTTACCAAGAAGGCTAAGGGCGTTTTGGGCTGTATAAGTAGGGGCATTGCCAGCAGATCGAGGGACGTGATCATTCCCCTCTATTCGACATTGGTGAGGCCTCATCTGGAGTCCTGTGTCCAGTTTTGGGCCCCACACTACAAGAAGGATGTGGAAAAATTGGAAAGAGTCCAGCGGAGGGCAACAAAAATGATTAGGGGGCTGGAGCACATGACTTATGAGGAGAGGCTGAGGGAACTGGGATTGTTTAGTCTGCAGAAGAGAAGAATGGGGGGGGATTTGATAGCTGCTTTCAACTACCTGAAAGGGGATTCCAAAGTGGATGGAGCTAGACCGTTCTCAGTGGTACCTGGTGACAGAACAAGGAGTAATGGTCTCAAGTTGCAGTTGGGGAGGTTTAGGTTGGATATTAGGAAAAACTTTTTCACTAGGAGGGTGGTAAAGCACTGGAATGGGTTACCTAGGGAGGTGGTGGAATCTCCTTCCTTAGAGGTTTTTAAGGTCAGGCTTGACAAAGCCCTGGCTGGGATGATTTAGTTGGGAATTGGTCCTGCTTTGAGCAGGGGGTTGGACTAGATGACCTCCTGAGGTCCCTTCCAACCCTGATATTCTATGATTCTATGTTTCTAAGAGTTATACAGTTGCAATGTGGGATGGGAGTAAGTTATGTACAAATATTTTTACTGCTGTAAAGCATATGGATTACACAATTAAATACTGTAAAAAACAATTAGATTTAGAAAACATGATCCTTCCTGTTTCTGCAGAAATGCTTTCTCTAACACCCCTGGGAAAGCAACTATTATACCAATTCCTGATGCATCTGTACCTGTTGGACAGAGATATGGACTGAGTAACCTGGATGTGGCCAAAATCAACAAGCTCTATAACTGCAGTAAGTGCTTCATATCTATCTTCTGTTCAGAGCCTTCACAGAGGCACAAGTGTAGCCCTGCAGAGAGATGCTGTATTTGGAACATCCTGAAACTTCTACACTAAATCCGTGGTTGTACACATTAAGAACACATGGCATTCAGAGAATGCACCTGGAAACCAAAGATGAAGACTGGGACACATCTTGATTACACAATATGTGATTTGTTTCCAACTCTGTTGGACCAATTCAGCCCAGGTGTAAGTGGGTGCAGTTCCATGGAAGTGCACTGAATTTGGCCTATGTAGTCTTTCCATTATGTACCTCCTTTCAGTCATTTGACTTCCGTAGAACTCAAAAAACAACTGTAAGAACTTCAAAGAGTTTGTTATCACACATGTCTCTGACTGCAGACATAGGTAATTTCAGAGTTGAAAAGACCAGAAACAGCTGGGGGCCTCTCACATCTGGAACCGTTTTGTGACAACTCCTCCAGCCAAAACCGACATATTTTTAAACACTTAAGTTTTAATTAACTTTTAAAAAAACTTTAATATTTAAAGCTTTAATTTTAACTTTTTGTACCAGAGAAGGCAAAACCCCTCCCATGCAAAATACAAAAACAAATTCTAAGTCTCAGGGGAAAGCAGGATAAATAGAAAATTTCCTCCTGACAAGAGGATAGTCTGCTGACTCCTCCCAAGCACAAAACTGACTAAAACCCCTTTAATATAAATACCACAGTGTCATCTCATTTTTGTTTAAATATACTAATATAGCTTGACTTCCCTCATCCCCAATGGAAACCCATTCAGCTTATTTGCCACTACCTCAGCAAAATTAAACCTTCTCACATTTTTCTTAGATATGCAAAAAGAAACCTTAAATTAATGTCCCTTTGCTCTGTTCTGGACTTTATCTGTAAAAAGCTGATGCGTTTCCCTTTTGCTAATGTACTTACCATTTCAATATAGATATTTATGAATGATCTGAAAATTAGAATTACACATTTCTTCATTGAGTGGTCTGAATTTTAACTATCACAGATGTGCAGAGACCTGAAATTAATGTTGGCAGCAGGGCCGGCTCCAGGCACCAGCTTAACAAGCAGGTGCTTGGGGCAGCCAAGGGAGAGGGGCGGCACCTGCGGCAATTCAGGGGTGGCAGGTCCCTCGCTCCCTCTAGGAGCGAAGGACCTGCTGCTGAACAGCCGCCGCCGATCGCGGCTGTTCTTGGTTTTTTTTTTTTTGCTTGGGGCGGCAGAAATGCTGGAGCTGGCCCTGGTTGGCAGATGACAATATGGAGAACATTTCATTCTAAACAGAGCACAACTGTACCTGACTTGAATGTAAAAGAGTCTCTAAATCTGATTCTGGTACAATCATTGTTTTTTCTGTTAGATCGCTGCAGCACCATCCTTGATAGCCCATCTGGGTCACTGAGCTCTGACAACTACACGTCAAAATACTCAGGCAATGCTACCTATTTCTGTCTCATCCGAATCCCATCCAAACGGGTAATTACAAGGATTTGATAGCTTCTACAGGGAATTGAATTGATATCTGTATGATTATGCATTTTGCTGTGCTTGCTACACTCCAGTTTCCACATAAGGACATAATACAAATTTCAAATTAAGTTCCTTTCTTGGGTTATGCAGCTAACATAATAGATATTTTCTTTCTCTAATTTATAACATTCATATTCACGTGCTTAAACTACGGATGGGAAAAGACAGGAGTAGTTTTGATTTTGGAAAACTTCATTGGTTGGACCTTAGTTTTGCAAAACCAATGGAAGTGGCAATTCACATTCAGATTCTGTTTTATCTGAACTTTCAGGGTATGGGAAAAGAGGCTAGATAACTAGTTCCAGTTTGGGCTCATATCTAGTTTTGACTCACTCTGATCTAACGGAACCTGGCTGAAATGAATTAGGCTGGTGGGTATTAAAAGGTTTGTTTCCTCTTCTCTTTCAGGTTTCTCTGCAGTTTGATGCTTTTAGTCTGAAATCCTCCACAGACTGTAAAACTGAATATGTTAAAATATATGATGGGGTCAGCCAGTCTTCTGAGGTTCTACTGGACAAGACTTGTGGGACAAAGAGTCCCCCAACCGTAACAGCTTCTGGTAGAACTATGCTTGTGGAGTTTGTCAGGGGTGGCACTGGTGCAGCCACTGGCTTCAAGATCTCCTACACCTCTGGTAGGTCCAAGCCCAGGAAGAATGGCAGAGAATCAGATGTAAACAATGTAAAATCAAAAGTCTTTTAGCTTTACCATCATCCCTCATCTTGCTTTGCGGATATAGCAGCTCAGTCTTGTTATGATTCTGTAACTAATTTCAGTAAATGGGGCACATTCACTAACACTAACGAGGTCATCAGTGTGATGTGGTTCCCAGCCTCTACAGTTTGAATCATCTCTCAGATTTATGCCATTGCAAATCTCTTTTTATGACTCGAATAAAACTTGTGCCCACTGGAATATGATCATCTGAATTTTACCACAACGGATCATAGATGAACTTTAAGTAAAATTTGGATCACATTTGCCTAATGTATTGCGAAGGGCAGAATTTCAAAAGCACTCAGTGTTGGCCTACCTCTGCTCCCATTGGAGTCAGTGGGTAAAACTCACTTCATAGACTTCAGTGGGAGCAGAGGACAATGGAGAATGCTTTTGAAGATATCCCGTAAGACTGTAGCCCTCCTAATGAAAATTGTATTACATTAGCCAGCTGAGAGGATCAAAAATATGTGTTAAATAACAGCACAATAATACAGTTTGTCTGATATATTATTTTATTACACAAGATAAATCATTGTTATGTATAAAAATGTGGCTACTCTGTGATGGATGCAGCTTACAAGCCTACAATTCAGAGGGACCAGATAGAATCAGACAGAGGCAGATTACTCGGGAAAGAAGTCACATAATAACAGGCAGTATTTCTGACCAATAATTCTTTCTACCAGGTAAAGATCTTTAGAATTCATTCCCCAAAAAGACATTTTTCTCAGGACCACTTATCTAATCACTAAGCTTTGGATTCTGATGTCCCTGTGTAACATCCATTCACATTAATGGTGGTTATAGACATGTATGGAGGGGAAAGTATGCTAATTCTCCATGCCGGATATGTGTGTCAGCTTGCGGGACTACATATCAATTACTGTAGAGAGATGCACAAGTGTCCTGACTGTAAAACAGAGCATGGTCAGACATTCCAGTATTCATATAGTTCACAGAAACCAGTGTTCACACAGCAAGATATTATTGCAAGCTAAATATTCTCTCTCTTTTTTTTTTTTAAACAGTAAAGACACCACGCACCACGTGAGAGGATCAGCATATGAGACAGAAGGGAAGAGCCTATTCTGTGAAAATCTAAATTATGCTTTTCCTACTTTGCTTCCTTTTCTTGCTATGATCAAAAGGAAATTTTAATTCTGTTATGAATCAGTCTCCAGCTTCTGTACCAAGTGTGCTCCCTGATTCAGGTATAAATGGGAGTTCTATGTACCCTATGCCACCCCCTCGTGTCATATGATATCTGCCCTCGACAAGGGTATATAATCTTATTGTCTGCACGGTTAAGTTATTGTCTCTTTATTTAACTAACAGCATTTTAATAAAATCTTCATTTAAAAAAAAAACAAACCTTCTCCCTTTCTTGGACTTTTTGATTTTTTGGCACTCATTCATTAATTTCTAGTTTGGGTTCTCTAGTGTTTTAATGGACCTCTTTTCGCCTCTGTGCTTCCGTATATAGAAATTATCTGGGTTTTTTACAATAGAGATGATGTTTGTAAATCCAGAGTTAAGATACTGGGGTTCATTATATGCCTTATTTGGATCTCTCTTCCTTCAACATTTAATAGAAACTATCTATTCCTATTACCTTTTTTTGTGCTCACTATAAAGTATAAAAAGCACCTCAAACCTATGATCACATTCTGCCAGACAGTGTAGAAATGACATTTTTATGTATATAATGGCCACAGTATTTGTTATTCCTGTCCTCTATTGGAGGAATTAGAACTGCTCTATGGTGTTGTCACAGTTTCAGGGTAACTGCACCTATATCCCCCATTCCCTGGTCCATTCCAGGAGTTCTCAGTCAGGTCTTAGGTTTCCAGCCATCACCTATCTGTGGGGAGGGACTCTTGTCCCACTCCCTTCTGCCCAGGGATTTTAAGGCTGCACATCTCCCTGCCCTTACCCTGTGATATCCCCAGCAAGCCAGTCTAATGGCCAGTGCCTGTGCATTGCTGTCTCTCCCCAAGGGCTGTGAGCAGTGCATCGCCAGCAGCTTCAAGTTACCACACAGCTTTTTCTAAGCAAGCCCATTTATTTTTATGTTAAAAGCATTACAGAGAAAACATAATAAAAACAACAAACCGATTTAATCACACACTAACCATACCAGGAGTCACCCATCAGTCATATGGAGCCCTAGCAGGCCAAAGTCTTTCCAACCCTTCTGCAAAGGTTGGGGACCCGCTTGGACAGAAGGTCCTGTCCACTTGCTGGACCAAAAAGAAGACTCTTAGTTTAAATGCAGCCTTTTTATACCAAAAGCCCTTTCTTTGTCTGTTGGTCTCTAGTAAATCCAGTTTGAACTTGTACATGCAAGCCATCCCAGGGGGTCGTACCTCTATGGATGTGTTTACAACCTAAGTAGTTCACCTTAATCACCCCTCACTGTTTTTGGTTCCTGGAGGAGCTGTGGTAAACCTCTCCCTTAGAACAGCATACAATTTCTGGCCCACAGTGATACACAAACTTAATACAATATGGTCTCCAAAGATATTGCATGTGGTTGCAATATCTGTCACAGGTGTGTGAGAAGTCCCAATACTGCAACAGCTAAAGAAGATTCTAATATAAAAATACAAGCTATTCACAGTATTACACTCCACAGCAATCAGCGGACGAACACAGACATGATTTGTAGACTCCAGGTAAAATAACAGGACAAGAATGCCCCTTAACCAGAAAAATCAAGTCAAGATATTGCTTGTGATGCTGCAAGCAAACTTACAATTCATTTTTAGATGAACAGCAGACCAAAAAACCCTGTACAAGCACGTCCAATCTCACAAACCCTTTCCTGTTTTCATGTTATATTGCCCCCATAGTCACCTCACAAGGATGCTGGTGAACATTTCAGATATCATGAGATTTGTGAGTCACATATTATGGAAAACATTTAGACAGCCACAGGGCACCATAATCTTGAAAAACTGAGAGCCTGACTTTCTGCTGCTTTGCATCTTTCTGCTGCTTTGCAGAGTCCTTTATACCCATGAAAAGTTATTCTGATTTAGGAACAGTCTACATCCACTTTGCACAAATGTAAATAATAAGACAAGACCATTTCTGAATGCCAGATCAGGCCCTGAGTGTGAATACTGAAGGCCTGGCTGATCCTGACTGTAATGTTAAATAAGAATTCAATAGTTCATCAAGAGGGAAGGCCCAGAACTTGTTTATCAACTGTCCAAGCACTCAGCTCTGTCGGAGTCTGTTGAAGCCTGTGGAAACATATAGACCCAGATCATAGGGACTGCCTATGACACTTTGGGGAATCTGTATGTACAACTTATGAATTCTGTTTGATATTGGGGGCTTGTGATGAGGTGCACACCCCACACAGGCTCTGAAAGAATTAATTGCAATTGGAGAGCTCAATTAGGGCATCTGCTCACATCTGGAGGGTGGGCCAGGCCCAATTTAAGATGAGTCTCAGGTGAGTGGTTACCATAGGGAGAGGAAATCTGGAACAGAAGGCAGGGTTTCAGGGAAAAGATCTCTGCAGTCCTTCTCTTGGCAGTAGCACATGGAGAAACCTGCTGGAGGAAGTTTAGAGGGAGACTTAGCCTGGGGATCCTCTCCTGGGTAGAGAACTCTGGCAAGAGATCAGGAAAGACATAGAGAAGTTACCATTGTGGCACAGATTCTAGAGGTGAGCACTGATAAAAGGGGCAGGACCTGGACTTGCAGGGAGAAAACCCTGGGAGGCAGTCAACTGAGGAATAGAGCCCAGAGGAAATTTAAGAGAGATGAAACCTCCTGCCTGAAGAGGTCATAAGTGGTTTAAATTAGCAAGCACCTCCCCCGAAAGGAGGGTCAACCTTGAGAGGCTGTGGAGCCAGCAAAGATGGAGAGATCATGACACCCTGGGAAAAAAGGTCTGTAAGGACCCTTGGGCCTGGAGTCAGAGTGAGGGACCTGACATAAGGACTTTGAATTATTTGTTGGTGGGTTACTCTGGCAGGGGAGGGCTATAATTGATGTGGCCAGAGGATTATTAGAGGGGCTATTGGCTGGAGGTGCTAGATGAGGAGATCATGCTCTGCACAGTAGGAAAGGGTGGACCAGTGGTGAGGCCACTTTTCTACAGAGTTCTTTATATGTATTTACCTTAAACTGCAGATGCCATTTTGAATGTAGGGTTCTCTACCTTCTCTGTTGTCCTGTTACCTCTGCTGTGGAGGTAACAGGACAAGTCCAAAGGCTGGTGGCAAAGGGCTATAACAATATAGGGTCATTGACTGAAGTGCTCTCCCACTGAAATAGAATTGCTCCAAACAATAGGCTGGCTCCTCTCCAGGAGAAGAGTCATGTGCTAGGGGTCTGGGATCAGCTGAAGTGATAGATGTGGGAGTCATCTGACAGAGGGACTGGAAGGTTATAAGAGGGCAAGACCTGATCATTTTAGTGTCTCTGGCTGTTTTCACCAGCTCAGGATGAGGGAAGCTGCTTCAGAAGCCTGAGCAGGTAGGGGAAGATCCTGCCTACCTGAATGCAAATAGTCCCCCAAGGACTTTGCACAGAAGAGTGAGCTAGAGTGGGGGCCAGTGTGTTCAGGATGTCTGTGTACTATGATCTGTAATCTATGTTAAGAGCCATGGAGTTAGAATTCTGTGCAAAATGTCCGTGTGCCTGATGTGTTACATCTTCTCAGATGTCCCTTGGGGAGGCAAACCAGAAGACTCACACCTCTGGGGTGGAGCTCTAGGAGAGGCTATGTCTAAGCTACTCTGGTATTTTGGCAGCAGGAGGGAGCAATGATCCTGCAGGTGGGTTGTGGGGCTCCATTTCTGTGAGGAGGTAACAGTCTGAGTTGGTGCCAGGAAAAGTACCAGAGAAGCAAAGGGAGGAAACAGTGTGGAGCCAGCTGAGACCCAAGGAAGATTAAAACACATGGCTGGATGTCCTCCAAGTAAGCTGGTGAGCCACCAGCAGGGAGAATAGGGCCAACTCTCTGACATGCTATACCTAGTACAACCCTGGGGGTGGCAGTAAATCACCTTTGCATTACCCCAAGCCCAGGGCAACTGGGTGGCAGGGTGATTCCCCATTGCCAGACAGAGCAGTCTCAGCTGCTCTTACATCTGGCTGCTTGTGGCCCCATAACATCTTCTCTTCATGGAATGTGGCCGCTGCCTCAGTTTCCTGACTTGATTGCTTGGTTTAGCTAGCAGGCTAAACTGGCCAACTCCACATCTTGCAGTCCCAAATAATATGAAAATCTTTACAGTCTCCTCTGTGTCACAGCCCTCCCTTAGGGGTCTTTTGAGGGTCCATCAATCTTTACCCTTCTCCAGGTGTAGCAGCAACACTTTCTGCTGGTCACTCAGAATTAAAGGGGAACATGTGTCCTCCCTCTTCCACTAGCTCCAGGTTTGGGATCTTGACATAAATAAAGCTGACACCAGGCCTGACACCTCCCTTGCTTCTTTCCAAAGTCTACTTACTTTGCTTTGGCCCTGTCCCTTAAAAACCCTCTCAGAGGTTGGCTCACTCACCAAAGAACATAATTCAAATATTATTAGAGTTTTTAAAATTATAGATGACTTTCTAACACACAAGGTGTTGATTCAACATGAGGTAATTCTCTTTTGGACCACTGACTGATAAAGAAAAAATAATCCCTGGAGACGTGGAAGTTGGTGATTGCTTGGGGATCAGTGATCATGACCCAGTTATCGTCAATATGGGCAAACAAAAGACAGATCCAACTAGCCCTACACATACACACATGTGCTGCTTTAAAGGTCTAATTTCCCAAAGCTGAGGGAAATCATAAGTGGAGCTGAGTCAGAGGAAAAAATATAGACAGAAAAATGTGAACTAAAATGGCCAAAAAGTCATGATTCCACAATTAAGGAAGAGGGCAACTTTGACTAAAAACCCACCTTGGTTCAGAGGTGAAGTGAAGGCAGCAATTAAAAATAAAAAAGCAATACCTAACAAGCGTAATAAAGGGGAAGTAGACAGAAATTCATGTAAATTTAAAATCATTAAGTGTAGAAAATTGATAAAGAAGCTAAAGATGTCAGGGGGAAATCCATGGCTAGCAGAGCGAAGGACAACAAGGAATTTTTTAAGTATAAGGGCAGGTCTACACTTACTTCCTGGTCCGGCCGTAAGCAATCGATCTTCTGGGATCGATCCCGGAAGTGCTCGCCGTCGACGCCGGTACTCCAGCTCGGCAAGAAGAGTACGCGGCATCGACGGGGGAGCCTGTCTGCCGCGTCTGGACCCGCGGTAAGTTCGAACTAAGGTACTTCGAATTCAGCTACGTTATTAACGTAGCTGAATTTGCGTACCTTAGTTCGAAGTGGGGGGTTAGTGTGGACCAGGCCTAAGAGGAACAAAAGAAATCCTAGCAATTCTATAGGGCTATTACAATATTACAATTTCCATCTTGTTAATGATGAAGTAAAGGAACAAGAATTCATAAATATTTCTATTCTGTATTTGGAAAGAAGTAGGATAATGTAGTTATCACATAAGGATGATGAAGTACTTTCCAGTCCATTAGTAGCTAAGGAGGATGTTACTCAACATCTACTAGAGATTTAAAAAAAAAATTAAATCAACTGATCCACATAACTTGATCCCAAGAGTCCTATAAGCCTTGACTGAGATACCTGACTTTGATGATAATTCTAATAAATCTTGGAATATTTGGGGGAAAGAGAGTACCAATGCTGTACCAATATTCAAAAAGGGCAAGTAGGTTCACCAGGGTAACTATAGGCTGGTTAGCCAAACATCAGTCCTGGACAAAATAATGGAAATGCTGATTTGGGATTCAGTTGATAAAGAATTGGGTTTAATTATATTCCTATCAACATGGTTTTATGGAAAAGAGGTCTTGTCAAAGAAACATGACCTTGTTCTTTTGGCGAGATTACAAGTGTGGTTGATAAAAGTAATTGTGTAGATGTAATATACTTAGAGTTTTGTAGGGCATTGCACTTAATACTGCATGACATTTTGACTAAAAAATTTGCACTCCAACAATATCAATAGAGTACAAGTTAAATGGTTTAAGAATTGGCTAACAGATCTCAAAGTAGTTGTCAATGGGGAATCATCGCTGAAGAGGGGTGTTTCTAGTGGAATTCTGCAGGGATTGATAGTAGCCTGATGCCATTCAACATTTCCATCAATGATCTGGAAGTGAATATAAAATTACTGCTGATAAAGCTTGCAGACAACACAGATTGGCTGAGTGGTAAATAATGATAGGGACAAGCCAGTCATACAGTGGGATCTAGATCAGTTGGTAAGCTGGGCCCACTTAAACAAATGCTGTTTTAATACAGACAAATGCAAACGTCTACATCTAGGAACAAGGGAATGCAGGCAAGCGCTACAGAATGGGGGACTGTATCCTAAAGCAGTGACTCTGAAAAAGGATTTAGCTGTCATAGTGAACAAGGGACTCATCAGGTGTGGCCACTGTGGTGCTCTGGCAAAAAGGGCTTAATTTGATCTGTGGATGTATAAACAGAGGCATAGTGAGTAGGGAATTGATTTTTTTGCCTCTTTATAAGGCATTGATGAGACTGAACCTGGAGTACTGCATCCAGTTGTGGTCTCAACATTTTAAAAGGGATGTTGAAAAATCAGAGAGAGTACAGAAAAGAGCCACAAATGATTTGATGGCTGGAGAAAATGCCTTACAGTGAGAGACTTGAAAAGCTCCATATGTTTCAATTATCAAAAAGAAAATCAAGGTGACTTGATTACAGTATAAGTGCCTTCCTGGGGAGAAAATACCAGGTTCTAAAGGGCTCTTTAATTTAGCAGAGAAAGGTGTAACCTTAAAGGGCCAGTATACCCTGCTACAGGCTTCCACGGGCTGTTCCAGTAGCCAAAGATCTGCTACAGGATGTAGTTCCTGGGCCATTCCCAGCTCTACTAGTGGGTAATCTTGAGTGTCACATCCCTGCTCTGTGCCTCAGTTTCCCTGTCTGTAAAATGGGGGAATGATATTGACCTCTTTTGTAAAGTGCTTGATATCTACCAATAGGGATTATTATTATTTCAAAAAACCTGCTTCCGTTCTAGATCATCATTATGATAATTTATTTGAGGCCTTTGGGCACTACTGCAATACAATCAGGATTGGGGCCCCATTGTGCTGGGTGCTACATACATGCATATGAAGAGACAGACTCTGCCCTAGAAAGCTTACCATCTGATGCAGGTAGGCTATGTGCACAGATGTTCCAATACAAAATCAAACTTGGAAAGCAGCCACAGTGACTCTGCCATGTAGAAGGTTAATGGCCAAAGGACAGTAGGTTGAAGATAAAGCCACTGCAGCTACATACCTTAACTAGCTGTTAATAGGGAAGCAAGTGGGCATGAACAAGGAGTGAAGGGTGAAGATGTTGTGAGTAGAGGACACTGTAGTCTTGACTTAAGCCAGACATGTCTACAAAGGACACTCCGGAAAGTTAAGGCAATGAACTAAAAGTGTGAAGCCAATGTGCATAAATTAAAGTGTGTTAGTTGCACTCCCCCATGAGTGGTTTCATTCAGGAGTAGAATGCCTTTAGGATTAAGTGAGACAAGGTGAGTGAGGTAGTATCTTTTATTAGACCAACTTCTGTTGGTGAAAGAGACAAGCTTACATAGAGTTCTTCTCACCAACAGAAGTTGGTCGAATAAAAGATATTATGTCACCCACCTTGTCACTTTAATATCCTAGGACTAACATGGCTACAACACTGCATATATATAGGATTAAGTTACAGCAGACTAAGGCCACTTTACTCCTGAATGAAACCATAGGGGCAAGGGAGATGACAGATATGTTTTAATTTATGCCCATTGACTTCATACCTTTTAGTTGATTTGCCTTAACTTTCTGGAGTGCCCCCATGTAGGCGTGGCCTGAGTGCTGTAACCCAAAACTCACTTATCTGGGTTTTGTTGTCATTGGGTGGGTTTTTTGCGGGGGGGGGGGGGGGGGGGGGGTTGGGGTAACTAACACTTGTGGGCAATCCTGAGGTAAAGCACAGGCACTTTTCCTCATAGTAAAACTAAACTAGGCAAGATCAGCACTATGCCCCAGTCTGGTGTTGACGTCACCTAGTTTACCTTCCGGTAGAACTAAAGTGCCTTGTCTTCATTGCATTTTTACTTAAAATAGCTCACACACATTAGTTAACCTGGGGTAAAAAAAATGCACATTTTCAGCAGTGAAGACAAAGCCAGAAAGAGACCACAGCATGGATGAGTAAAGTTAAAATTTTGTTACATTCTCCATCCAAGGTGCAAATCCAAAGAGGCAACCATGTGCAATATGGGGAGACTTCACAGCTCCTGGAAAGCCGGCTCTTACCAGAGCTGAAAATGTGTGGTGTCCACATAGTATTCCCGAGTTCCACTTCTCTGTACCCCCTCTCATCTTGGTACCAGTCTCACAGTTCAGATTCCCACATGAAAATGAAAATGAACCAGTATCTGAAAAAATATATTGCAGGCAAATGGTAAAGAGCAAGGTGAATCGGTGTCCTTCCAGGCACTCTTTTCTTTCTTCCTGGCACTGGGGGAAGAAGATTTTCCTTGAGTTTTCCTTCATGATGGCATAACTGCAATTACAGAACATTTGCAACTGTAGCATCTGTCAATGCAAAGACCATGTATATACAGCGTTGACGTATAGTGTGCTGGTGCTGTAGACTACCCTATGGAGATCCAAATTCAAGGTCTGGTTCATTTCCTTAATCCTGTGCCATCAGATGCTGAGAGCACTGTGGACACAATGTACTTAGGTCCCTCTTCTCAAAGGTGGTAATGTGCCTAATCCATTGAAATCAATGGGAGTTAGGCAGCTAAATGTGTTTGATCTGAGCCGTAATAGGCACTGAAATCAATGGGCTCCCTTTGACTTCAACAGGTTTTGGACTAGGACTTTAATCATTAGAGATGAGGAGCTTTACATCACTCTGTGAGGACTCGTTTGGCCTATGCAAAATGGGTTCTGAGTGTCCAGCCCTCACAAAACAAGCATGTTCAACACTAGGACAGGGAATCTTCTATGCTTCAAGAAGGTTTCAGAGTATACCAAGTGCATCTATCATTTTTAGAAGCTATATTAGGATAAAACTCTAAACGTCTCCTCACATAAAGTGTGTTTTATACATATGCAAACAGTCAAAAAAGCGGTGGGACTTTCAAGACTTAAAATCAGCCATAATCTTAACGCTGTAGCCTTTAATCTCACATCCTTCTGCCCCACAACATTTGTCATAATCCTTTCTTAGGTCTCATCTCTAGGGACAGCTTTTCAATAGAGCTTGGTTTCCATTTAGACACCTACAAGGTGGCCATAGTTTCACAAGTTCTCAGCGCACAGAAATGCCCACTCAGACACTTAGGGTCAGATTTTCAATGGAGCTCAGTATCTATTACGCTGAACTCTTGAAAATGTGGCCATTTATTTTTGTAACAAAATGACTATATGCCCCTGCCCTGGTGATGGGCAGGTTATAACTACATGCTCGTATCTGAGAGGGCCCTTAAACTGTCGGACCCAGATCCTCAAAAGTATTTAGTTGAGTGCCTAAATACCTTGAGGACCTGGGCCTAAGATCAAGGACATTGTCCTTTATTTGTGTGTGATTCACAATGTACACTTTTAGAGCAGTAAAATAATAACTTAGCCCAAAACAAACTAGTCTCACACTTTTATCAACATGAAAATTCACCAACCCTCCCTAAATTTTTGCAATTAGACTTACCAAAAGTGTAGTTCAGCATGAATCCAGGAAACACCCAAACAAAATCGCTGTGAAATTCTACCAGCACAAAGTTCTCCGAGGAGGTAAAGTCTGCAATCTGCATTGTCCCACAGTATCGGCCAACAGCTGGAGATGTGGGTCGGCTCCCATCATGAATAAGCAAATAGTCATACTTACATTCATCAATGTCCTCCAGCTCAAAGGACACCATTGTTAGAGATATCTATAGAAAATACAACAAGAACACTTTGCTTGCATACCTTTCCCTTAACCTTTATCTTGTCTATTTAGATTGTAAATTTTTGGGGGCCTAGACTGTCCATTGCTATTTGTACAGTGCCCCAGGAGTCTGGCCCTGATCTTGGGTGGGCCTTAAGTGTTACTGAATGTAAATTTATTTTATTATAAAATTGTTTGAACTCAAAAGGCATTTGGTTTGGAGGGTGGGTCATTTGGGTAATCTCCTGTTTTGTGGCAGGATTAATTTCACTCTCTTTGGCAGTAAGGCATCGGATACAGTTTTGAATACCTCTAGAAGCAAATATTCAAAATACCAGTGTAGCATTTCAGCTTCTTGGCTCTCACCTAGGCTATGTCTACAGTACGAGCTAGGGGTGTGATTCCCCTGCTCCCATACACATACTTGCACTAGCTATCTGCGAGGGTAAGTCTAAATAGCAGTACAACAGGGGTATTGGCAGCAGAGGCAAGGCTTAGCTGTTCCGATTATGCACCCCTCCCCCCAAAACCAGTGAGTATGTACTCGGCATGGCTAAGCCATGCCTCCACCGCAGTTATCTGTGCTATTGCAGCTACACTGCTCTTCAGACTCTCACTAGCTCAATGAGAGCTATTGCAAATATGCGTAGAGGAGCAGGAGGAATCACATCGGTAGCTCATAGTGTAGACATAGCCCCAGAGATTATTTTGAGCTAAACCTACCACTTATGAGACAACGTCACCATCAGTTCACATTCAAGGCTAAAATGGTTTTCTTTAACTATCACATAAGGCCTATGGCACCTACTGAAGTCTTTATTGTGAAGGCTTAGGTTGGATTTACACAGTGCATAGGGGTAAATTTCATTCTTTGAGTAGCTGATGTTGCTTCTTAGGATGCGCTAGAACAACTGGTATTCTGTACTGCAAAGAGAAGCAGTCAGAAGGCATTGCTGGAGCCAGCAGAATAGCCCTTCAACACCTCACCTTGCAATCTGCTGGAGCACTGATGATCCAGAAGCAGTCCTGGTTTTTGGGGTACCTGTTGGGGTAGTTCGGGGAGGTGATCACTCCACTTGTGCCCGTCAAAGTGCTTCCACATTTCACTAAGAAGAAAAGAAACCACACAGATAATGTTAATGAGCTTCTTAACAGCTTGTGAGCAGGAAGAAAGAATCAAAAGGGACATCAATATGGGCCTATTCTAGAGCCAAAAGAAAATGTCTCCTACTCAGTTTTCTATGGCCAGCATCTATGCTTCCATTTGTATTGACGGAGCTTAGAGCATAGTATTGATTCTCCTTTGGAGAAGAGGGGGAAACTGCAACTTAATGCTGAATAAAGGTCTGAACTTAAATAACTTTAATGTAGACAAGGGAGGGTTTGCCCCACACCCACCTCCCCTGGCACATTCCCAAGCCCATCCCCACTTTTTTCCCAATTTTTGTTTCTTCAACCAGCAGGGAGCAGAATTGTAAATATGACACATTTCTACTTATAGATCATCCTCTCTGTTCACCAGGAATTCAGCCAGTGCTTGATTCTGAGACCAGGCTTGTGGTAGATAGACAGTAACTTGTTCTAGTAAACTAGTCCCAAAAATGTGTCTGAAATAGTTTCTTATATATTTGTATAGCCAGTAAAAAGGAAATGAGCTTTCAGGAGCACTTATTTGATGTAGAGAGTTAATAATTTTCTGTGCGGTGCCTGTGCAGCTCCAATTGCAAGAAAGTAGCTAAGGAGTCAGATCCTGGGTAAAATTTACTTTTGAAAATTATACCTAGTATCATAGTCCTACAGCAAGGGAGAGTGACAAAAATAGGAGGGAAGTGGGAGGGAACAAACTGCTGGCTACAACATTAATTAAATTTTTTTTTTCATTTTTGTGAAAAGTCAAACAGTGAGGTGTCCTCCACTTTTCCCCCATAAAAACCAAAGTTACATTTTGGAGTTGAAGTAATAATAAGTAGTAATGATCTTACTTGTATTTGATGCCTTTCCTTCCATAGCATTTCTCTAATGACAGAGAAACTATAGCCACCAAGTAGTTTATTTCCCCACTGCTCCCCCCAAAATACAGTAACCTCTCAAGAGAAGTTGGGAGGGTCCCAAACGCACACAGAAGCATTGAAATCAGGAAGTGAAAAATTACCAGAGCCAAGGGAAAGTACAGGAAAAGTTTAAGTAGGCAGCCTGTAATTACTTCCTCTGAAACTTGCCAAGACGCTGGGGTCAGTATCCTGTCTTAGATAAAGTGCCATGGGACCTTCAATAACCACCAAGTGGCCAGGACCTTGGTTTTACATCTTATTGGAAAGAATTCTCTTCGGTACCCTCTGGCATCACACCAGTGTGGAATCATTGGTTCAGCATTGACTTGGGGGTCAGATGGCTACCTGCCGAAGCACCAAAACCACTTTCTGCTGCACCTGGATGTTTCTTGGGGGGAGAGTCTCCCCTGTCCAAATACTAACAGGGCCCTATCCTACTTAGTTTGTGTAGTAAGCCCAGACCTCACAAGGGAGTAAGTCCACAGATAAGCTGATTTGAACCAACCTAGAAAATGATAGGCCTGAAACCTGTAGACCCAAGCCATCCCTTTTCCCCCTGCCTCTCTTTCCCCCCCCCCATTGTTAAAAAATACCTTCTATGTGGCCCCTACTTTCTACCTTGTCATTCATGAGATCTAAAGTTGCATAGATATCCAGATGGCTAGTGGAGTTTTCTGCAGCCATTTTTCACTCTGTGGCTAGCAGCTCCTACTGTACAGCTACCTGTTTAAAAAAAAAAGTAACTGAGAAGACCTCAACTAGCCCAACAAGGCTTCCTTGACCTCCAGAAGAAGAAGTGAGACCTGAGAGCTGTTGGAGTGAGGGCCAGATAGGGTCCTATTTTTCATTTTTTTTCTTCATTCCCAGCTTCACAAGCTGCTGGCTTTGAACAGTTCTTATGGATGGAGGAAGGGATAACATGGAAAAAAGGGTTTACCACCAAAAATTCAAATATAGAAAAACACATTTTGCAAAATTCCACAAAACGTTCTGTTTTGCACATGAATATTTGCTAAGCACAAATTAGAAATGTCACCAAGCTCTGTAAATGAGGCACTGTCCGCACCCTGGCTATAGGAGGCTTGGAAACCTGTTGCTGCAGTAGCCTGATCGCTCACAAACTCTACAAGCATCATGTTTCTAGAAGCCACCAATGATGGTAAGGACCCCATCCCACACAACTTGTCCAGTAAGACACTGGAATTCCTGCTGCTTCCATCATAAATTCTGATGTAGTCAGAGGTACAGTCTGGGGAAGGCTGAAGATCAAAAGCATCAAACTGCAGGAAAACCTGAAGAGGAACATGAAAATTAAACACTTCAAATCTGCCCTGACTTCTACCAGGAGCGCCGCCAGCTTTTCTGCCGCCCTAGGCGGCAGAAGATCCCGCCCCGAAATGCCGCCCTCCACAGAGGCGGCAGAAGGTCCTGCCGCCGCAGTCGCCGCCCCCCAAATTGTGGTGCCTCTTCCATCTCTCTAGTCCCCTCCACCTACCTTCAGTAATGACACCACCATAGAGACCCTTCTGCTCCTTGCCTACCTTTCATTCGCTGCCAACCTGCTCTCCCCAGCTCTTCACCTTGCCAGTGCTGCTTCAGTCCCCACTCTCCTGTCCCCAGCCACTTCTCTATGCTACATGCCCATGAAGCTTCCTGGTTTGACAAGAACAGCAGGACCAAGTATAGAAAAACAGAGAGTGAGGGACTGGACTTGCATGAGAGTCTCATCCGGATTCCACCTCCCAGCAGCCAGAGAGATTCCCCTCTCCCTGCCACCGTTCCCCAGAGTGGCCAAAGGAAAACCCTGGAAAGCAGTAAATCTTTGCACCTAGAACCTGATTCAGAGCTCATTTACACTGGTGTAAATCAGAGTAACTCCACTGACATCAATGGAGTTACACCAGTATAAAACTGATATATATGAGAGCAGAATCAGACCCCAAAAGGGTTATGTTATTAACCAGTGCATCGGAAAGTGATATATTATCTCATAGCTTTTTAAGGTCAGAAGGGACCATTAGATCATCTAGTCTGACCACCAATATATCAAAGGCCATTAAGTGTCACCCAGTTACTCAGGCACTGAGCCCAATAACTTGTGTTTGGCTAAAGCATGTCTTCCGGAAAGGCACCTCGTCTTGATATAAAAACATCAAGAGATGGAGAATCCACCACTTCCCTTGTAGTTTGTTCCAATGGTTAATCACTGGCACAGTTAAATAATATTTAATATATAATATTATTAAAATTATGACATTAAAAATCGGATAAATAATGCCATGTATTATTAACACCTATTCAAACCTCCTTTTTCCTAACAAAAATCACCTGATGCTGTGGGATGCGAATGAGCCACAGACAGTTGCTGTTGTCTGGATATAAGGATGGGTAATTGACAGAAGAGAAGGTGTCACTAGGTTTATGCAGCACATTGCTACAGCAATCTGAAGAACAAAAGAAAACAGTTGTAAAGAAAATGAAAGATGCAGAGAAATCCTCTTCAAGGGAAAATCCAGTCACAGCTATCTCCATCCATTAACGGCTGTCAAATTTATAAAAGAGAAATTAATTGTCATGTTCACAAATGTGTCAATGCTCATCTACTAAATGCATTAAATAACTGTAAGCAAAATAATGGAGCTAGTAAAATAAGCTAGAAGGAAATTAGCAGCTATCATAAAGTTTCTTAATTAAGTACATAGTGTTTGGAGCACTTACTGCAGCTATAGAGCTTGTTGATTTTAGCCACGTCAAGATTACTCAGTCCCTCTCTCTGTCCGATGGGTACAGAGGGATCAGGAATCGGTACAATAGTTGCTTTCCCAGAGGTGTTAGAGAAGTCATATCTGCAGAAGCAGGGGAAATCATGTGTCTAAGTCAAATCCCACTTTAAGTGATGCATTTGTATTATTGTGGAAAATATTCTAAGTAACATTTGCCTAAGATTCGGAAGAGATTAACTAACTAGGAAAGGGCAAGCAAAGAGCCTTCACAGGTATCTCCGGAAGAACACTGAGGAAGCAGCTTTGTGTCCAGCAACACTGAAATGAAAAAACAAGGGGAGAATGTATTGTTTGGGGGATGACTCCTTCCAAACCTTTCATTAGAATGAACTCTGTGTCCCAAGCAGAATGCTCTGAAGAGCAAGGTTGCTGTCTGAGCTCCTGATTCTTTGAATATTTGAAACTGCTACTTGCTGTCTCTTGCCTCCAGCTAGACAGGATTTATTTATCTTAATTACTGGTTTGCTTTGGGAAAATGCTCAGAAATTTGCTGCCCATTAGTGCAAATGTGGGGCAAGGTGCCTCCTACAGGCTTCTGTGTTAAGGGCTAAATTGTAGAATTAAGCCATGAGCCAAGATAATACACAATTTTCACAAAGTACTACACAACATCCTGAGGATGTAAGAGGAATCCTCCTTGTCTTTCTAAGTACTGTTGCATAAGTGAATTAGCGATCTAATTAATAGCCCAGCCCCAAGAACACTGCAGAGGCTGGTTTAGAGGACAGACTTGGAAGTGCCAGACCTGAAGTTACGGCCATATAAGGCCTCTACTCTAAGGTGTCACAGCTCAGGGCAATAGCACCAAACATGCCAAATCCATGAAAAAAACGCAGAAATTGGGCTTGTTTTTGGCTTAATTGGCTTGTGAGTTGCTTGTTGGCTAGTTTTTGGCTTGTAGTTTGTTGTTGTTTGTTGCTTCTGTGTGGTTTTTTGTTTTGTTTTTGGATCGGCTCCCGGCAAGGAGGGGAAAGGGGCAAGCAGGGGAGAGAGTCAGGGGTGCACAGTGGGCCCACCACAGTCCCAGATTGCCCGCTGGGGGGATCTAGTCACATAGAGTGTTGGGGTTCTTAGGGATGGGCTTGTTTTGGCCTTGTTTTGAAATGGGATTAGCTTGATTTTTGGCTTATTGTGAAAGTTGGGGTGCTTATTTACCACGTGAAAGTTGGCAAATGTGAACAGCACCTGTATTCCCCCTCAGTGGTCCACCAAGGGCACCCACTCTTAGGCTTCTTGCTCCACAGCCATTGACTTCCCTTCTATCTCCCTTCTGACTAGAGTATTTTCAGGCTGCACAATTCCCTGTCCTGTCTGTATTTTCCAGCACAGACTGATTGCCTAATGACATCTGCTTGCTTTCTTTTCAGAGGCAGATAAGAGATAACAATTGCTACGGTTATAAGGTACCACACCGTACTTCCTAGGCAAGCCTGATTTAATCTTATGGTAAAAAGAACTACAGAGAAAACATATTAAAAACACTAAAAGAACCTACATGCATATGAATAAGTTTACCAGAGTTCATTCTAATACGGATTCTGGCAGGAGCAGTCCTTCCTCCTCTAACTCAAGGGACTCCTTGTGGATGCAAGTTCATCACAGCTTCAGCTCAGAACAAGCACACAATCATGTTGGACCCTGGAGAATCAAGTTTGAACTAGTGTATAGATAAACCTCTCCAGGGAGAAGTTTCACAGGTTGACTTTGGAGGGGAAAATTTGCATCCCCTAAACCCCAGTTATTTCCTAAGAAATCCACTTCATGTGCATTGTACCAAAAAGTCCTTTGAAGTTCCAATCCCACGATTGTACATAAAGACTTGAATTTTTACATGAGAGAGAAGATATTTATACATACAGAGAACATGAAAAGGTGGAAGTAGCCATACCAACTGTAAGAGGCTAATCAATTGAGATGAGCTATCATCAGCAGGAGAGAGAGAAAAAACCTTTGAAGTGATAATCGAGATGATCTATAGAAGGTGTGAGGATACTTAACATGGAGAAAATAGATTCAATTAGTGTAATGACCCAGCCATTCCCAGTCTCTGTTCAAACCCAAGTTAATTGTATCTAATTTGCATATTCAAGTTCAGCAGTCTCCCTTTGGAGTCTGTTTTTGTATTCTAAGCAAAAGAATAAATGGACACAAATCTGACATCAGGAATCATAACATTCAAAAACCAGTAGGAGAACACTTCAACCTCTCTGGCCATTCAGTAACAGATTTAAAGGTGGCAATTTTGCAACAAAAAGACTTCAAAAACAGACTCCAAAGAGAGACTGCTGAACTTGAATTAATATGCAAATTAGATACAATTAACTTAGGTTTGAACAGAGACTGGGAATGGTTGGGTCATTACACTAATTGAATCTATTTCCCCATGTTAATATATCCTCACATCTTCTATGGGTCATCTCGATTATCACTTCAAAGGTTTTTTCTCTCTCCTGCTGATGATAGCTCATCTCAATTGATTGGCCTCTTACAGTTGGTATGGCTACTTCCACCTTTTCATGTTCTCTGTATGTATAAATATCTTCTTGCTGTATATTCCAGTCTGTGCATCCGATGAAGTGGGTTGTAGCCCATGAAAGCTTATGCTCAAATAAATTTGTTAGTCTCTAAGGTGCCACAAGTACTCCTGTTCTTTTTGCGGATACAGCCTAACACAGCTGCTACTCTGAAATCTGTTACTCCACTGTCTTTCTCTTCCAGCCCCATCCCTCTTTACCTTTGCCAGGGCTAAGTCAGACAGTAGGAATAGATTCCCTTCGTCATAAGTGTTCCCGCATTTCTAAGGGTATGTCTACACTTCAGGCTGGAGGTATAAACTCCAGCTTGAGGAGACGTATCACATGTGATCAAACTAGTGCACTAAAATTAGTGTAGTTGTGGCAGCGGGAGAGCTAACCACCCAAGTACGTGTCTAGAGACTCAGACAGGATTGTGCTCAGGGCGGATATCCCCTCTTGTAGCTCATGCCACCATGACTATACTTTTTTTTTTTTTTTTTTTTAGTGCGCTAGCTTGATTGGAGCTAGCGCAGGTATGTCTCCTCAAGCTGGAATTTACACCTTCAGCTTGGAGTATAGACATACCTTAAGTCAATAGCAATAGCCATGCCCTAGAAAGAGCAATTCTGTCTCCTAAGTTTGAATAGGAGATTAGAGCCCCACTTGCATCTATGAAAGAAAGCCCCAGACTCCAACTTACAAGCCATAGTGCATCACTGAGGAATAGTCGTAGGGAAGACCCAGGTTATTGGAATTCACTTTCCTAAAGTTCCCTTGTTCCCCTGTAAGGTATGAAAGCAACATTTCAACCACCAAGACAGGATCAAGACCAGAAAAAAAGTATTAAAGTGTTACTGCAGTCCTCACAGAGCTGTTAGAATACTTAAAATATATTTATTCCCATTGGAGATTGTCCTGAGCATGGGCCTGACACAAAGCCCACCTAAGCCCATATGAGTCTTTCCATCAACTTCAGAGGGTTTTGGCTCCGGTCCTAAAAGCCAAGTAAGGACTTCAGAATTTGATCCACATGAACTATGGACCATGGAGTTGTACCAAAGTATACCTCTTAAGGGCCAAACACCGAGATCTTTATTCAGGTTTTGCTCAGTCCTTACTCAGGCAAATTCCCATTGACTTCACTCCCAACCTGCCTATAGCCAACATAACAGCACAGGATAGGATCCTAGTGAACATGTTCCTTCTATCTAAGATACTTTTACCCCCCTACCCATTACTGTAATATCTGAGACCTTCACAACCTGTAATGTATTTATCTTCACCACAGCCCTGGGAGGTAGGAAAGTGCTCTTATTCCCATTTTACACATAAGGAATTAAGGCATAGAAAGACTAAGTGACTTGACAAGGTCGAACAGGAAGTCTGAGGCAGAGCAGGGAGGTCTCCTAAATCCTAGGTTTAGTGCCAAAACCACTGGGCCATCCTTCCTTTCTCCTTCACCCTTTGACATGAGTTTCTCTGTTATTGTTACTAGTGGCTGGCAAAGCAGGAACCATTTGGATAAGTCCCCCACATTGAATGCTTATCAGAAATTCATCCCAGCTATCTGAGTCTCTTTAGTCTGAGTCTGCAAAACTGGGCCGGAGAGCTTGAAGGAAAAACCAGTCTCTTCATTTAGCACTTTCACTCCTGGGCCAATCCAGGACTATGAAATGCAGGGAAAATCCAAAAATTAACAACGGATGAGGGAGAAAAAAGTAACCGAACTTTTTCATAGCTCAAAAAACTGATTTGAGGTTTGGGGAAAGGTTCAGGTTGGTTCTTATCAGCATTGATTCCACCAGGCCAATGTATAGTTTCATGATAATGTCCATTTGCCCCATTTATAGCCAAGAGGAGGGGAGTGAAAAGCTGCTACAGTTTACTGTGATTTTTCCACCTCTATGCTGTTCTCTTTTATTAACCAGCAGATATGAAAGGGCCTCAGCATCAGTTGTTTATATAGAAATGTCAAAACCATGTAAGCAATAAATCCTTTGCCTTTCTCTAGCACCCTCCATCCATGGATCTCAAAACACCTTTACACACATTAATTTTCTTAATCAAGTCCCTGTGAGTTAAGTTAGTACAATTCTATTTTACAGTTGGGATAACTGAGGCACAAAATAGCTACAGCCAAAATTTTCTCTTTAATTATAAAGTTTACCACATTCCTTCATATTATATTCACTTCAGAGAGCTGAAGGTGTTCAGCACCTTTTACAATAAGGACACTTGTTCAGGTGCCTAAATGCGGGTTTCAATGCCTGATTGCAGGCACCCAAATTTTGGCGTAAGTGACTTGTTCAAGATCACACAGGTAGTCAGTGGCAGAGCCAGGAATAAAACCCAGATCTCGTCAAGCACAAGATCATCCTTCCTCTCATGATAAACTGCCCCGAGTCGCCCACCAACATTTACAGAGAAAAACTTTAAAAAAAAAAAGGGGGTATAACAGATTCTTTTTAGCTGACTGATGAGGCAAACAAATGTAAACAATAACATATCATTTGGGGAGTCTTATGGACAGAGGGAAAAGAGTACCTAGGCGCCAGCTCAGTAAAACATTTAAGCATGTGCTTATCCAGAAATGTGCTTAAGTCCATCTGTGTTCAGCAATGCACTTAAGCATGTGATTAAAGTTAAGCATATGCTGAAATGCTTTGCTGAATTGGGGCCCCAGAACCTAAACACTATAAGCAAGGAGAAAGAGCTAAAATAGAAGTTCTGGCCTAAGGAACAGAACAGTATCTTGTATTAAAAAAACCTGAGAAAAATAAGCCAAGTTTCAAGGATCTAAGTGGACTGCAACAAAACAGCAGGCAATATGTTGTCAAAGCAAAGAAATGGGAAAACTTCCAAGGTGAACTGGAGGGTTTAAAAAAAAAAATACTGAAACCCTGGGAAAAAATAGGAGGTGGAAGAGCTGGGAAATTGCAAAAGATCTCAGGGCATGATCCTGCACTACTAAAGTCAATGGGAATTCTGCCTTTGACATCCATGGGAAAAGGATAGGGCCTTCTTCAGAGCTTTTTTTCAGGTCTGAGAAGGGTATGTGGCTCAAAAGCTTCTCTCTCTCACCAACAGAAGTTGGTCCCAGAAAAGATATTACTGCACCCTTCTTGTCTCTCTAATATCCTGGGACTGATAGGACTACACCAACACTGCATACTAACTCCTTCTTTGTCTTTTTATTTTTACTCTTCTTTGCATCATAAAAATAAGTAATAACTATAAAGACCTGTGAAGCCACCTGCTTTAATCTCTCACGGTCTCTGGGGAAACTCCAGGGCTAAATCCCTTCTTTTTGTTAGCCTTGTCCTCACAGCATCCAGGTGGGTTGTCCTCTCATTATGAGCCCCGATTCTGATCTCATTTACATTGGTGTAAATCAGGAGTAACTACATTTGAGTCAGTGAGGTTGCACCACTGTAAAATGGGTGTGAATTAGATCAGAACCAAGTCCACTACCTTTGGTAAAACTGTGGATTTTTAACCCCTTTTCTTAGGGGTCTCCTCTTTATACTTCATTGAAAAGCACCACAGAACCCTATGGCATTATATAAATAACAAATAATTATAATATCTTGCAAGAAACCACCTCTGATGTCTAAGCACAAGATAATGCAATTGAAATTTACTCAGGATAATGTGGGAATGGCTGAAAATTTTTGGTGCAAACTGTTTTAGGGTCTGGTGGAGCAAACATGCTCACGTCCCACTCACAGGGAAAGCACATATATTTCAATGTGTCTGAGAAGGAAGAATCAAATACATTTGCTGAAGTAATTTGTCACTATTTGGTATTCTGTTCCCCAGTCCCATCCCTCATTATGTAATGTTTGGTAAACATTTTAAAGATGTAAAGAATTAGGATAAGCACTATTACTATCACCATCAACACCACACACCACTCCCTTGGACATACCTGCCATAACATATTCCCACATGATCTTAACATAGTTGTCCCGGTCACTCCGGACCTGTTCATGTAAAAAACCCAGCGCATGGTTCATTTCATGTTGAATTGCTCCTTTATTCATGCAGCCGGTTTTCATGAGGCCCACCTTCTGCATACCTCCAATCTTTCCAAAGTGAGACCAGCAGCTGAAAGGAACATGCAACCAATAACCAAAGATGTCACGTGCAACAAGCTATAGTCCCATAGCTGAAAAGCAACGTAATCAACCAAAAATATCAACAAAAAGAGAAAAATGAAAAATTGTATGAGCTCTGACAACTCACTCTCTTAATCACAGGCTCCTGGAGTTTGCTGTCAGCTGGGACTATTTAAATCCAGGTCAAGCAGGAAAGAAAGAAAACTGAAGAATATGTTCTAGTCACAATTAGGACTGATGGAACTGACCTCTCCCCAGGTACAACGCTTATGTAGTTGGTTTCTGTTGTGCGATTTATAAACTGGACACAAGTCAGGGTTGTGAACTCCTGCATTGCTTCAGCAATCCAAGTCCTCTCTTCCACAGCTAGGAAGAAAAGGAGGAATATGTAACAATGGTATTTTGATTATTATGTGGCAGTCCACTCCACTAAATCTCTGCACCTACTTATTTTCCTATCACAGAAGTCAAATTGGATAAGAGTACGGAGGGTTAAGGGATCTTCAAAGTGATTAGGGTAGTAATAATAATTATACTTATCCCTTATGTACATTGCTTTGCATGATGAAACCACTGTGCAGGCAATAAAAGGTAGGTAGGTCAGTATTATTATCTCCATTAGACAGATGGAGAAACTAAAACAGAGAGGTTAAGGCCAAAATAGTCAGTCTGGGGTGTGTAAAGTTAGACAGCTGACTATATTTAGGCAGCTAAATAAAAGCGGCTTGTTTATCACAGATACTGAACACCTGCAGCTCCCACTGAAGTCACATGAAGCAGCAGGTGTTCAGCACTCCTGAAAATCAGAGCATTTTTATTCAGTGCCTAAACATGCCTTTAAGTGCTTGACTATATTTGAAACTTCTGGCTTAGGTCGGCCCCCTCAATTACAACCCACTTTTCAAAATTTGTCCCACAACAATGTTGTGCCTCAGTTTCCCCATCTGTAACATTACAGTAAATAATCCTTACCTAGCCACAGGGATGTCGTAAAACTGAATTAATTACTGGGCACAGTCATTCCTCTGCATCAGTGTACCCCATTGCCCCTTGCCTCAAGAGGGGGGTTCTGCAGGTCCAGGGATATGCAAATAAGAAAGGGATGAGGAATGAGCGGGACAGTTGTACGGATAGGTGGACCCACATTGTCCACCTGCCCCCAAATGGCACCACAGTGATTCCCATGAAAAGTTAACCCAGACCCAGGCTGTGTTAAATGTCCATGCCTCTTCCCCTGAAAGTGAGAATAACTCTTTAGGAGGGGTCCCCAGGGAAGTCACTGGTGGTTGCAGACCGAGCAGTGCTGCTCCAAAGGAATCAATCTGCAAGGGAGCAGGGTGGTGAAAGTGGCACAGAGCTCATATGAAGACAGGGCTTCTATAGAGATCTTCCAGGTTAAGGCACCAATTCTGCAGCCTGTTCCACAAATCCACTGACTGACCCCCGATCCACTGACCCCAGCAAAACAATTAGGAAGAAATCTCTCCAGGGAAAACCTCATGGAGATTTCTTTGTCTTTTCCTCTTCACCATTTCCCATGGGAAAGGACAATCAGGCCTTACTGTTGGTATGGCTCTTTCTGAGATCCTTCCATAAAAACTAGTATGTGAGGACAAAATATTTATTACTACAAGTAATAATATATTACTAATATTTGTATTAACAGATTAGACATGTTATTTGGTCCATAGCTGTTAAATGTCAGTAAATATAGACTAGTATGTATGAATCCATTGGTATTTATGTAACTAAATACTGTCAATTAACCACACCTTTAAATATCCATTTTACTAAATTATATACTATTTTAGCCAAACTGTCCTAAGAGCAGCTGATGGGAAGGGTATTAGTCATAAAGGCTGCCTTGGGTTAAAATCACTTTTGACACATGATACAGAGATACCGCCGTGAAATAATCCTCATAATTTGAAATTAGCATGGATTTTAACACCACAGGTACATTTACACGTGACTTACAAAACTCTGTAGAAATATTAACTGGGACGTTGACTAGCCCATCACGGGACTTGGGCCAGAAGCAGCTGCTGTCACAGTTTATGGCACTGCGTTTCCTTCTCAAGACAATGTCACCCTCATGCAGAGTTGTATCGCTCTCTAGGCAGATAAAGAGAATAAAGAACATACTAGACATGGGAAACGGGGTGATTTTTCAAAGGCACAAATGGGAATTTGGCAGCCAACTCCCAATGACTTTCAGTGTCCTGCCCATTTTGTCTTAGAAAATGTCCTGAGTGAGAAGTTATTTCTAATAATGTACAAAAGGATTAGTAAATATGTTTGTGTGGAAAATAGGCAGCAGGTTTAAAACAAACAAAAGGAAGTATTTTTTTCACACAACGCACAGTCAACCTGTGGAACTCCTTGCCAGAGGATGTTTTGAAGGCCAAGACTATAACAGGGTTCAAAAAAGAACTAGATAAGTTTGTGGAGGATAGGTCAATCAATGGCTATTAGCCAAGATGGACAGGGATGGTTTATTCATTCATAGATTCATAGATTCTAGGGCTGGAAGGGACCTCGAGAGGTCATCAAGTCCAGTCCCCTGCCCACATGGCAGGACCAAATACTGTCTAGACCATAGGTGTCCCTAGCCTTTGTTTGCCAGAAGTTGGGAATGGATGACAGGGGATGGATCACTTGATGATTACCTGTTATGTTCACTCCCTCTGAAGCACTTGGCATTGGCCACTGTCAGAAGACAGGATACTGGGCTAGATAGACCTTTGATCTGACCCAGTATGGCCGTTCTTAAAATAAACCGTGATGTGCTGGGACAGGTAAGGCCTTCCTAACTTCCAGTGAAGAAAATATGATAACTTATAGGCCACTGCACACTTTTAATCGATGACATTCTGTCATGTGAATGACAGTGTATACATTTGCTAAAGGAGCTTTGGGATCCTTCAGCATGGAAAGTGTTTTAGACATGTAAGGCATTGCTCTCCTTCATTGAGACTTGCAGAGTGAAAGAAAAGTCTTAACTGGCATCCAGAAAGATCTGCTAAACTGTCCAAGAGTCATTACTGTCTCTAAGGGGATTATTCAGTGTGTGCCCCTAATTAGTCTCCGGGTTAACTTGTGAAGTATTACATGACATCATAATATGCCCCCCAGTTCTGACTTCCAAATCTCCACTGCTATTCCCATCCTGTGTTTCTCATGGGCAGTAAGTATCGATTACTGCGCCAAATACACGTGTAGTTTTGTGCGTGCAGACAAAGAAGTGACAATGTCACACAGGAAAGATAAAAAGGGACAGCACAGGTGAATGAGTGACCCCCAAGTGTGGAGAGTGGCCGGAGGAGAAGATAGAGACAAATGACTACATTCAGCTCTGGCATAAGCAGACACATCTACCACTGATGTTGAAGAGAGCTGAGCTTGCTTACATCAAGACTGAATCTGGCCCAGCGTCAGACAGCCAGGATGGGGATCACTTATATAAAAAGGGTGAAGAGATTCTGCTCTCTTCTTTTACTGGTCATATTCATTGGCAAAATAGCATTCCTTGGGGTAATTATTCAGTCAGGGCCGGCTCCAGGCACAGCTGAGCAAGCAGGTGCTTGGGGTGGCCAAGGGAAAGGGGCGACACGTCGGGCTCTTCGGCGGCAATTCGGTGGAGGGTCCCTGTCCCTCTAGGAGGGAAGGACTTGCCGCCGAAGAAGAAAGCGGTGCGGTGGAGCTGCCGCCGATCGCAATCGCGGCTTTTTTTTTTTTTTCCGCCGCTTGGGGCGGCAAAAACCCTGGAGCCGGCCCTGTATTCAGTAACCTTGCTTGATTTCCTTATCATACCAACATAAATCATCAAGTTAATGTGAGTTTCAAAGAGACAATTGGATTCATTTTCCAGGGCCCACCATTAGGTACTGACACAGAGGATTATTTTTGAAGTGATAAAAAATTATGGCCAAAATTTTCAAGCCCTGAGTCCCTAAAATTGAAATTATAGTAGTAGCCTAACCTGCAGAGGTCCTTAGCAACTCCAGCTCCATAGATTCATAGATTCTAGGACTGGAAGGGACCTCGAGAGGTCATCGAGTCCAGTCCCCTGCCCGCATGGCAGGACCAAATACTGTCTAGACCATCCCTGATAGACATTTATCTAACCTACTCTTAAATATCTCCAGAGATGGAGATTCCACAACCTCCCTAGGCAATTTTATGCCAGTATTTAACCACCCTGACAGTTAGGAACTTTTTCCTAATGTCCAACCTAGACCTCCCTTGCTGCAGTTTAAGCCCATTGCTTCTTGTTCTATCCTTAGAGGCTAAGGTGAACAAGTTTTCTCCCTCCTCCTTATGACACCCTTTTAGATACCTGAAAACTGCTATCATGTCCCCTCTCAGTCTTCTCTTTTCCAAACTAAACAAACCCAATTCTTTCAGCCTTCCTTCATAGGTCATGTTCTCAAGACCTTTAATCATTCTTGTTGCTCTTCTCTGGACCCTTTCCAATTTCTCCACATCTTTCTTGAAATGCGGTGCCCAGAACTGGACACAATACTCCAGCTGAGGCCTAACCAGCGCAGAGTAGAGCGGAAGAATGACTTCTCGTGTCTTGCTCACAACACACCTGTTAATACATCCCAGAACCATGTTTGCTTTTTTTGCAATAGCATCACACTGTTGACTCATATTTAGCTTGTGGTCCACTATAACCCCTAGATCCCTTTCTGCTGTACTCCTTCCTAGACAGTCTCTTCCCATTCTGTATGTGTGAAACTGATTTTTTCTTCCTAAGTGGAGCACTTTGCATTTGTCTTTGTTAAACTTCATCCTGTTTAACTCAGACCATTTCTCCAATTTGTCCAGATCATTTTGAATTATGACCCTGTCCTCCAAAGCAGTTGCAATCCCTCCCAGTTTGGTATCATCCGCAAACTTAATAAGCGTACTTTC
This sequence comes from Terrapene triunguis, assembly GCF_002925995.2. NCBI lineage: Eukaryota > Metazoa > Chordata > Testudines > Emydidae > Terrapene > Terrapene triunguis. The sequence continues at coordinate 28,886,373 of NW_020664447.1, forward strand.
TATGCCAATATCTAAGTCGTTAAGGAAGATATTGAACAGAGCCGGTCCCAAAACAGACCCCTGCGGAACCCCACTCGTTATGCCTTTCCAGCAGGATTGGGAACCATTAATAACAACTCTCTGAGTACGGTTATCTAGCCAGTTATGCACCCACCTTATAGTAGCCCCATCTAAATTGTATTTGCCTAGTTTGTCGATAAGAATATCATGCGAGACCGTATCAAATGCCTTACTAAAGTCTAGGTATACCACATCCACAGCTTCTCCCTTATCCACAAGACTCGTTATCCGATCGAAGAAAGCTATCAGATTGGTTTGACATGATTTGTTCTTTACAAATCCATGCTGGCTGTTCCCTATCACCTTACCACCTTCCAAGTGTTTGCAGATGATTTCCTTAATTACTTGCTCCATTATCTTCCCTGGCACAGAAGTTAAACTAACTGGTCTGTAGTTTCCTGGGTTGTTTTTATTTCCCTTTTTATAGATGGGCACTATATTTGCCCTTTTCCAGTCTCCCATTGAAGTCGACAGGCTCTGCAGGTGTGATTCATCACCTTGGAAAATCTCCATAATCACTTATATTTAGGGGCCTAAATATGGATTTAGAAGGCATCCAGGTCTGAAAATTTTAGCCTATGTGCCCTATTCCCCTCCCAGTTACAGCACTGTAAATCAGAGGTAGCTCTTTTGAAGTGGTAGGAGTTATGCTAGTATAAGCCTTGTATAACAGAGTTGAAAATCAGGCCTGAAGTACTTTAGTGTATGGAATAAAAAGGACAGCCTTATCCATAAGAACCCCGAGTATCTATAGAATAGTTAAAATCAAACTCACCCATTTCATTATTTCTTGTGGCTACCTGCAAAAGGAAAGGAAATCTTTTAGTATGTTCACATCATCAAAAGAAAACTATCATTAGGTAGAATCACAACAAACTCTGGGCTACGCTGAAATATTATAACTTAGTTTTGGACAGACAGGTCGATCTGCAGAGATGCAAAGTCTAAACTGCCATGGCAGCATGAACACACCTGGACAGGTTTACATAGTGCAAAGCTATAGAAAAATGCTAAAAGGGCTGACAGTGGAATAAGGTTCATCCTCAAATTTCTGAGCAAGTCCTCTGTGTCCTGGAGCTCTGTTCCCCAAAGCCCCAGCTAGTTTACTTGAAAGATGTTTATATAAGAAAGCTGCTGCTTTTAATAATTGGACCAAACTTAGATAACATGATGTATTTTCACAGAATAAACAAGCTGCAGAAATTCCCAGCAGAGTTGCAGGCTTTCATTTCATACTTATTTATCTTTAGAAAATAGAGGAAGTGGAGCAATAGGAAAGAAAATAAAGTAACCTTTAGATGACTCAAGTTTAACTCTATGAGGATCCCATGAGCTGCCACAGCATTCCCTCACCCCCAGTGCAGGGTCTGGGAATCTGAGCAGTCAGGGGCAGGGAGTGGGTGGGTTTGTCTTAGGGGAGATGGGCATTTCTCCCTCCCCCATGAAAACACAATTGGAGCCATGCTGTCAGGGAGTTGGGACAGAACCACACGGGGTCCAGATCCCTGGTTTCTTTTGCACCAGGGCAATCTCCACCTCTGACTGTCCTTCAGAGAAGAACTGAGAGGGAGCACTGTGAGGAGAATCTCATATTGTTTCCCTTCCCATTGGCAGGTTATTTCCAGGTAGAGGAATGATCTGGCTCTGCCAGGCAAACTCCCATTGAAGTGAGAACAAATCCATTTACACCGCTACCTCAATATAACATGACCCGATATAACACAAATTCATATATAACACAGTAAAGCAGTGCTCCGGGGGGCGGGGCTGTGCACTCCGGTGGATCAAAGCAAGTTCGATATAACGCGGTTTCACCTATAAGGTGGTAAGATTTTTTTGGCTCCTGAGGACAGCGTTATATCGAGGTAGAGGTGTACTTTTCTATTTGTGAATTTGCGGAAGCAGTTTGACATCATGCTTTTAAACTTACTAAAACATCATTAACCCTATTCACATATTTTTGTGACGTTTAGGGTTACCTATGCTGTGGCGTTTTCCATACAGCACATAATACAATACTGAGAGGCAGACACAAAGCAGAAGACAGCTACCTGGATGGAACGGCTCCTCAGTTTGCTACTCTAGTATTTGGTGAGCCTCCCAAGAGGCTGAAAAGCCCTGGGCCACCCTCCACGCTAGCTGCTGCAGATCAAATTCAGAAACCACATTTCCGCAGCTGCACATCACAAAATGACCAGGGGAGCCAGCAGCAAAAATTATTAAATGCCAAAAACATGGGGAACAAAAGACCAGACCACCATGTAGAGTGTGAATATGGGTCACTCATCTGAGTGTGCATCAAGGAGGGCTGGAAGGGACCTTTGAAGTTCTGCCATGGAGTTTTCCATCGTCATTCTGCGGAACCTTTATTGACTCCAGTTGCAGACCATGGGTCAGATTCATCCTTGAAGTCAAGGGAATTACATCATGAATTAACTCAATTTGTTGATAGCTACAAAGAATCAGATACATCTCCAGGCTAATCAGTGACCCAACGTCTGGTGTCAACTGCTAGTCTAGTACAGCATGGATAAGCATCTTTCAGAAGTGAATTTCTTTCTGGTACCATCTGTTTGTCTGTAGCAATCTGCTTTAATATTCTGGTATAATAATTTTAAGGGCTGGGTTTCATTACATGCCCAAACAATGTGACTACACCACTGTAGTTTACATTCTCTTTCCTTCCCTCCCTCTTTTCTCTCATCTCTATTGCTCTATGACACTCTATTTTTAGCCACATAGTCCTTGATCTGATGTATTATCATTGTTCCTTCTTAGTAACTCTGACATGATGTTAATAAATGTTTCTGTATTATCTAAAATATTGGAATTGTATTTGTCCTTATAAAACTGGAATCAGTGTATTCCCTCTCCTATTTAGACCTGTTCTTCCGCTAGCAGGGGGCCTGTAGGACCTAACATAAACTACTCATTCTGGAAGGGAATGCTAGAGACTACACCTGTTCACAACACTGGGAGAAATAGCTAGGCTCTGTCTACACAAAGGATTTCCAGACTGGCTCCTGATAAGGACCCTGTGTAGACCCACCACTCTCTTCAGCCTCACCATTGTCCACCTTGAGGCTTGAGCAGGTCATTGCAGGCAATCAAGGGTTAGCTCAGCTAGGCGCTCCCCTAGGGGGGTTAGTTACACCAGGAATTTGGAGTCTAAGTTCCTGGAATAAACATTAGTGAAGTTCCTCAGCCAAACATCACAATAACCAACTACAGGAGAAGTATCACCAAGCAACTCATATGAAATCCCAACAAAATTAAACACGGTTTTATCATTTCCTCCTTATCGCCATCAAGACAGGTCCCAAAGTTCTTATTACACCAGGTCTGAAGCAGGAGCATAGGGCCCCCTTATTGGTTAGGCAATAAGAAGGCGGACACAGTCAGTGCCCTCCTTGAATGAGTGTGTTACAGTTCCCACTGGCTTTCATGCAAATTTTGCATGCACATTTCACCCCCCAGTTTACCAGATTAATGATTCATAGATCACATAAGCCATATATCATTTGTGAAATGGCCACAAAACCACTTTGCCAAATGTCGGGTTCATCTGCCCCTGAAATTCCTGGTGAATTTAGTGCTGGGTACAAGGTTAAATCAAATAAATTGTCTTATGGACCTACATCCCATAATGAACTTAACACAGATATTGCTTCCCCGGGAGATAGTCGATATTATGGTAGAGAAACAATGACTAGGTGTTGTGTATCTGTAGGGAGATAAATTTACATTGGTTTCAGACCACAACTTGTTTAAGTGACTTCATTAATACAATTTTAAAATCTACTGATGGTTAGAAAGGGGCTGGGTGAAAGCCAATGATCTTGGTGCTTGTGCATTTTAGTGAATGGTTCTGGCATGTTCAGCTTGGTGGTTCAGCAACACTTGGGTTTTCTTCTGAGGTTTGAGTTCAGATGGCCTCCAGAACTAAAAATGAAATTCAGAGAGAAACCACAGCAGATTCCACAGGCTGTGTCACAAAACCCACTAAACTCCCTCACGGCCTTCTCAGAACATGCTGTTCTCCTTTCTTACCTTCAGCCATCTTATCCTGCAGTTGGTTCCGCCATCTGGCTCTTCAGGAGACAGCTGGCAAGCCCCCTCTACTTAATTTTACTCTGCAGCGTCTTCTGGAGGAGGAAGCAGTCACTCACCACTGCTTTCTGTAGCAGTGAGACCAGGAAATTCCTCCACAGTTACTTCTCTACTACCATTCCTTAAACTCTGGGCTAAGTGTCCCTCCAGAGTTCATGGGGATGCAAGGAAATCCCCAATGGGCAGTCCTCAGTTCTTAGCAAATGGCGCAGGAGGGATTTTGGTGGCGTGGGCCCATTGGTAGGCCTTTCTTTCCAAGGTGGCAATAAAGGTGGTGGGCTAACAGGCTGCCCAGGGAATTCCAGAACCTGAGGCCAGGGGGACTTTGCCTGGCAGATGACTAGAGCTAATGCGGGTGCTTGGGGCTTGTTGGAGGAGATTGCGGCGAGAAGGTTCCTGCCCCACATCCGCTGGTTTCAAAAGATCCCCCAAGTCAGGTGAAACTCACCTGCTTTTATTTTTCTGCCCTAACTGGAAATTTCCAGAGATTCATTGAGCCTCTCACTTCGCCCACAGGAATGCTCTTCACGGAAGATTCAGGCAGGCAATTTTTACCTTGTTTGTAGTATTGTTACAAGTAATGTGTGCATCTCTAAGTTAAAGGGGGTTTTATTATTATTATTTAATAGTCTAATGCAAACATTTAATGCTTTGTTACTGGTGGAGTTTTTTGCGACTGGCTGCAGGTGTAGAATTTTTCGGAAGGCCTGCCAAGGTGGCTTCTATACACTGGTCTCCAAGGGATGGGCCAGATGGGACTAATCTGTCTTTACTTCCTCTGATTCTATCATTCCACAGGGTTCAGGTTCCAAACCAAAGGTTCAAACTCTAGATTTCACGATATTCCTTAGTTGTATTTACATATACTACTCATGCCCATCACAGCTGAAAACATAGAATCCTAGAATCATAGACCTGGAAGGGACCTCGAGAGGTCATTTAGTCCAGTCCCCTGCACTCAAGGCAGGACTAAGTATTATCTAGACCATCCCTGACAGGTGTTTGTCCAACCTGCTCTTAAAAATCCCCAATGATGGAGATTCTACAACCTCCCTAGGCAATTTATTCCAGTGCTTAACCACTCTGACAGTTAGAAAGTTTTTTCTAATGTCCAACCTAAACCACCCTTGCTTCAATTTAAGCCCATAGCTTCTTGTCCTATCCTCAGAGGTGAAGAAGAACAATTTTTCTTTCTCCTCCTTGTAACAACCTTTTATGTACTTGAAAACTGTTATCATGTCCCCTCTCAGTCTTCTCTTCTCCAGACTAAACAAAGCCAATTTTTTCAGTCTTCCCTCAGAGGTCATGTTTTCTAGACCTTAATAATTTTTGTCACTCTTCTCTAGACTCTCTCCAATTTGTCCACATCTTTCCTGAAATGTTGCACCCAGAACTGGACACAATACTCCAGTTGAGGCCTAATCAGCGCACAGTAGAGTGGAAGAATAACTTCTCGTGTCTTGCTTACAATACTCCTGCTAATACATCCCAGAATGATCCTTTTTTTTGCAAAAGCATTACACTGTTGACTCATATTTAGCTTGTGGTCCCCTATGACCCCCAGATCCCTTTCCACAATACTCCTAGGCAGTCATTTCTCATTTTGTATGTGTGGAACTGATTGTTCCTTCCTAAATAAAGTTCTTTGCATTTGTCCTTATTAAATTTCATCCTATTTACTTCAGACCATTTCTCCAGTTTGTCCAGATTATTTTGAATTTTAATCTTATCCTTTCCTATGCACTTGCAACCCCTCCCAGCTTGGTATCGTTCACAAACTTTATGTGTACTCTGTATGCCATTATCTAAATCACTGATGAAGATATTGAACAGAACTGGACCCAGAACTGATCCCTGCAGGACCCCACTCGTTATGCCCTTCCAGCATGTCTGTGAACCACTGATAACTACTCTCTGGGAACGGTTTTCCAACCAGTTTTGCACCCGCCCTATAGTAGCTCCATCTAGGTTGCATTTCCCTAGTTTGTTTATGAGAAGATCATGTTAGACCAGGGGTTCTCAAACTGGGGGTCGGGACCCCTCAGGGGGTCGTGAGGTTATTATATGGGGGGTTGCGAGCTGTCAGCTTCCACCCCAAACCCCCTTTGCATCCAGTATTTATAATGGTGTTAAATATATTAAAAAGTGTTTTTAATGTATAAGGGGGGGGTCACACTCAGAGGCTTGCTATGTCAAAGGGGTCACCAGTACAAAAGTTTGAGAACTACTGTGCTAGACAGAATCAAAAGCTTTACTAAAGTCTACATGATCTGCTACTGCACTCTAGTGGCTCACCATGTAATCTGTTACTAGGGTTATTTTCAGGAAAATGCAAGGGACCTCCACCGATGTGAGGGTCATGTTTACCACCCACAATCCAGTGCTGTGTGGTATAGAGAAGTATCCGCTTTATGCAAAAAGAACTCTGCATTGACAACAGTTTGAGCCCTGTATGGAACCAGGATCCATTCTGTAATGTCTATGCCTCAGACCCACTGCAGAAACTTCCTTCCTCCTCTTTCACCAGAAACTTCAAGTCATGCAACCTTCTACTTCCCTTCACAAACACATTTACCTAGTGGACACATTCCCTATTCTGCTAGTGTCCAAACCCCCTCTAATCCCAGGAGGACAGACTCCTCCTCCCAGCTGATATAAGAGTTTGTGGCAGAGGAAGAATGTCTAAATTTGAATCTTGAGCCTTTTAGCACCAGGGATGGGGCAGATTTGCTTGAACAGAAGCAGTATGTGGGAGGCTCAAACAATGACAATGGAGCGGAGAGAGTTCCACAGGGCTCCACCTGCAGCATAGCCGAGGCTTGTTTTTGGAGAGTGGGCTGGGAGAGCATCGGGGAAGGAAGTGGAGAGTGAACCTGTGACTTAATCTTTCTAAAGATTGGGAAGGGAAATAGCCTACTTCAGCCTTGGTGGCTGTGCTATGTTGCCCTGTGCCTGGGGAGGGAAGGAGGAGGCAGTATTCCATTCCACAAGCCCCATAGTACTCTGTGGAGTACAGCCGAGCCTGGGCAAACCACCCAGGATGATCTGACCTTCTGTACAAACATAAGAGTAAGAAGAATAAATGAGTTGCAGTAAAATTCACCTTTACTCAGCCAGCCAAAAGCCATATGACCTTCCAGCTAAACTTTATGGGTCTGCTCCTATCCCTCCTTCCATTAAAGTCCATGTGAGTTTTGTCATTGACTCCAATTTGAGCAGGATCAGAACTTTGGGCATGAGGTTTCCAGTCTGCTTGTTGAGATGTAGCTCAGCAGCCAGTGGCTAAGAAGGAAATATGGAGTTTGGGCTTTGAGAGCGGACAGTAGGAATGTGTAACAGAAACAGGCAATGCCACTTTCTCCAATGGGACCAAACATTTCTGAGGTTCAAACTTTGTTCTGGTGCATTTTTCTTGTGCCGACTATATGCAGTTCCTGTCATGATGGGGAGCCCTGCCATCCTGTCAAAAATGAACACCCTCATCTCCCCGCATGGCAACACTAGTAACTGCAGAGGGATTGGTGGGAATCGAAGACGGGAGAGGGTGACATTGCTGTGATCAGAGTAACAGCAGAAGTGGGGAGGGGCTGGCAGAGACAGATGAGGAGAGAGGGAGGGAGGCTGGGGCAGAAAAGAGGGACAGACCTGGAGCCATGAGATTTAAATGGTGAAATCTGTCCCCAATGGCAGCATTGACTTCAGTGCGGTCACGATGCCACCTGAAGTATGTAGCTCAGCTGCTGCAAAGCTCTCATCAAATTTGCAGTTATCGAAGAAAATTACCATAACTGTGGTTCTAAGATCACCAGAAATTGCCATGCCAGCAAAACATGCCTGTAATTCTAACTAGAGTTGCTAGGAGTTTATATCAACCTTTCTTGCTACTGGAAGAAGCCAGTGCTTCTTCTGGAAGGCCAGCAACAAAGTCAGATTTCAGAGTAGCAGCCGTGTTAGTCTGTATCCGCAAAAAGAACAGGAGTACTTGTGGCACCTTAGAGACTAACAAATTTATTTGAGCATAAGCTTTTGTGGGCTACAGCCCACTTCATCAGATGCATAGAATGGAACATATAGTAAGAAGATATATATACATACAGAGAACATGAAAAGGTGGAAGTTGCCATACCAACTCTAAGAGGCTAATTAATTAAGATGAGCTATTATCAGCAGGAGAAAAAAAACTTTTGTAGTGATAATCAATATGGCCCATTTCAGACAGTTGACAAAAAGGTGTGAGGATACTTAACATGGGGAAATAGATCCAATTTGTGTAATGACTGAGTATCACTGGTTTGGAAGGACTTGTGTTCCATCCTTTGAATCTCTCTCTCTCTCTCTCTCTCTCCCTGGTTATCAGATTGCTATAAAAAATGGGGGGGGAGGGGAAGAGGGGAGTTTTTGAGATTCTGAAAAAATGCCAAAAAAAAATAAAATAAATACCCCAGCAAATAACTAGCTGTAAAGAATTCTTAGACTTTACAACCCTGCCTGTGTTGGCCTGGCTAGGTGTGTGACCAGGACTTAGAAAAATACAGGAGTGGGTCTAGATCCATAGTCTGCTCTGGGAAAGAGAACTTGATCCTAATAAAGGGACTTGTATTCTCCAGATCCCAGGAGGGGTGGTGTGTGTCTTCCCAGCCTTTTGGTACAGGAAAGAAATATGGACACAAGCACATGCGATTCTAAGGGGTTAAGCAACAAATATGAAAGTGCATTTTAATCCCAACCAACATTAAATGTCATGCATAGGTTTGATTATAGAGAGAGCTTTATTCATCAGCTGAGAGAGAGGATTATGAATATTACTATGCAAGATCTCATGTTTTGCTGTGGTATTGCTAAATGTTGGTGATCAATGTGCAAAGAGAACACACACTCCCAGGCCACCCCAGACCATGTTTTGGATAGACTGCTGGATGGCACACAGAGACATGGCTAGACTGACAGTCTCAAACAGGCAACACAATTAAATAAATATCCCTTCAGCAATAATAACCTGGCTCATGAGCTGTGCCCCTGTGAGCCCCTCCTGTTCAGAGCCACACAGGATACGTCAACACTGCAACTGGGACAGCAAGTGTAGGCATCTCCGAGCTAGCTTTGATTGAGCTAGCTTGCTAAAACTATTAGTGCAGATGTGGCAGCATGGGCTAGCTGCCTGAGTACATACCTAGGGTCCCAGATGGAACTGTGCTTAGGTGGCTAGCCCATGCCACCCTGGCTACAATGCTATTTTTAGTGAGCAAGCTCGGGTATGTCTACTCGTGCTGCAGTCACACGTCCTGATTGCTGTGTAGACATATCCTCAGTCAGTGTCACTCCTGGCAGGTAAATTGCAATCTCTTTAACTATGCTATCTTCTAACTGAGAGGCAGGAGGAACTCTCTGGCGCTCGCACTGCAGGAATCTCTCAAATCCACCATTAAAATGAACTAAACAGCAGGCTAGTCTTTGTTTCAATTATTTATTTATATTTAAAATAATAATAATACTAATTTAAAAAAAGCTTCTCCCAGGCTCTAGGTGCCCTAACATCAGTAATAGCCTAATAAATTCTGAGCAGCATTCAGTTGTCATTGCAATGGGAATTCCTTTCCATCCCTTCCTCATCATGGAAAGCATGCCTTCAGCCTTCTCCCAAAACCTTATCAAATAGATAGCTTTTGTAGCATGCCCTGAAGGTCACCACATTTGGGTTATTTTGAACCAAGTGGGAAAACAAGTTCCAGAGACTTGGAGCCCTCACAGAGAAGGCTCTCCCAGCTGTCACCTCCCTTTTTTATCAGGAGGGAAATCCAGCTCAGGCTCCCCTTCTTACCCCAGCTGTATAGCACGGGGAAAGCGGTGATCTCTTAAGCAGGCTGGTCCCAGACAATATAGGACTTTACAAGTCATAATCAATGTTAGGATATAGATATTCAGGCCTGTCTGCAAAGGCCTATACTTTAAGAATGTAGGTATATGTTTATCATTTAGCTAGTTATAGAGGTATAAAAGAAAGAAAGAATCTGTGTAAGGGCCTTCTCTCACTGAGACAGTCTGAGACCCTGTTCTTAGGCTAATGCCTTTGGCCAAGCAGCAGAGGCAGCCATAAGCTGGGAAGTGAACGGTCGCATCCTCACATTCCAAACTAGTCATATTCAAATAAGGCAATCTGGGGCTGTTAAGAAGGTGATCCGATCTATCACCTCCAGAGAAAGGGAAGAGCCTAGAAGATGTAAAAGGAAATTTAGTTCGATAGTTTTCTGTCTGGTAAGACCTCACTTATCAATAGACACAGCTGGGAAACCCTTATGTCTTTATAGATGTAATTGTGAAATCAAAACTTCTGTATTGTTTTGTCATTATAGTTCCCACTTTGCTATGTTTATTTGCATGGTCTCTGTCTGGTTCTGCGATTGTTTCTGTCTGCTGTATAATTAATTTTGCTGGGTGTAAACTAATTAAGGTGGTGGGATATAATTGGTTAGCTAATAATGTTACAATATGTTAGGATTGGTTGGGTAAATTTCAGTAGAATGATTGGTTAAGATATAGCTGAGAATATTACTGTATAAATTAGGGGCAAACAGGAAGTAAGTTGGGATTCAAAAATAAGGAAAAAGGAACTTGGATTTAAGCTTGCTGGAAGTTCACCCCAATAAACATTGAATTGTTTGCACCTTTGGACTTTGGGTATTGTTGCGCTGTTCATGCGAGAAGGACCAGGGAAGTGAGAGGGTGAAGGAATAAGCTCTCTAACAATCGACACCTTAAACTCTACCCAGAGATTGATGGGCAGTCAGTGGAGAAACTGGAACACTGCTTTCATGTACTCCCAGAGAGATGTCCTGCTCAATAAGTGAGCCACTGTGGTCTACACCAGCTGGATGTTAGATGGGTTGTGTTAGCTAGAGCTGGCTAGAAAGAAAAGTTGAAAGAAAACCTGACACACTATAGATCCCAATACTCTATTACAAATGTATATCATTACATATCCTAGAAATGGGCGTTCACACATATTCCCCAAGTACAAAGACTACAACAGGCAAATATATAAATGGCAGATTCCACTTTCAGATGAAATCACTTGTCAGACATCTGCCTACATCATCATGATGTATGGGTCAGAGTAGGCCTTTCAGGCATCTCTCAAGATGAAACTGCAGAAATAAAGGGAATAGGTATCATTTCTATTTGTATGCAGAGATGACATATACTTGGGAAGTATAGTATTTTATGCTAAAAATGACATAATCTACAAGTTAGCAATAGTACCTAATGCTTCCATAGTGTCATTTGTCTGCAGATATCAAAGTACTTTACAAATGTGGGTCTGTACGATTAACCCCCATTTTACAGGTGAAGAAATGTAGGCACAGAGAGGGGAAGTGACTCTCAGAAAGTCAGTGTCAGAGCTGCGATTAGAACCCAGGTCACCTGAGTCCCCCTCCCCAGCTCTAACCACTACACTCTACTGCAAAGTAGTAATACTAGTATTGCACAGAGCTTTATATTGTCAAAGATTGTCTTGCTAAACCACACAACCCTCCTGTGTGCGAGGCAGGCATTACTATACCTATTTTGCAGATAGAGAAACAGATGCAGAGGTTATGGCCAAAGACCAACATTTTCAAACGTGAGCAGAAATAAAGCATCTAGAGTCATATTCAAGCATTGAAATAAGTCGCCTGATTTCCAGGTCTAAATACCTCCTGCTCCCACTGAAGTCAGGGGAAGCCTAACTTTAGGCTTTGAAAATGTTGCCTGATGTCACATAGTGAGTCAGCTGCAGAGTTGGGGTTAGAATTTAGGGGCTGCTGGCCCCCAACCCCATGCTCAGTTTACTAGATTACACTGCATTCCTTACTGCCTTCATACTTACTGAATGAGTATTCAGCCTGGAATCCAAGATACTGCAGGAAGTAGTCACTGTGGAACTGGACAAGCACTGAGTTCCCAGAGGAGATGAAGCCTGGAACTATGTCATTCGCACAGTATTTACCCTCAGAATGGGCTGTGGTTGTACCTCCATCGTAAATAACCAGGTAGTCATGTTGGCATTGAAACGAATCCTCCAGAAGGAAGGACAATATAGTCAATGATATCTGTCAGTGAGAGACAAGCAAAGTGGACATCTCCACTATGTTCTCAGTGCATCATTTCTGTGAATCATACAGCCATTAATGGCAGCCTGTTGAGATATTATTGGATGGGTTAGGGCGCCGGAAAACATTCAATTAATAACGAGCCAAATCCTCTGCAGAAGTAAGCTGGTGATTTATCCAATAACAAGCTGTTTAGGCAGGGCCTTTAGCATTTGTACAGGCCTAGCACAATGTGGGCACTACTGGAAATAACAACAATATTTAGATAGTCCCTTTCATCCCAAACTATACAAAGGGATCCCTTACACTCATCACTGATGGTGCACCATAGCAACTGCTTTCCACTGCACAACAGCTGTATATGTACAATAGTAATAGGAAAGGAGGGCGAATCCATATCCAATGGGTGAAGATATTTAGGTGACTAGAATGTAATTACTCAAGCTGAAACGTGGACAGGTCACCAATGCTAACCTTATGTGCACTGGCTAATCCTGTGGGGTTTTAACTCTACAGGACTGGCCAGTTTCTAAGAGTTTGGGCAGACGTGAGAGGACACTGTGGTAGGTTGGAGGAATGGGGCATCAGAGAAGTCTGAGAAGGTTTATTCAGAATCCGTGATGAGGGATGAAAGATCAGAGAGAAGCAAAGAGCTGGGAGCTAGTTTAACATGGTTGTCATCCTTTGGCTCAGAGCCCTTAAGAGGTGATGCTTGTTTTCAAGATTTTAAGGCCTAATGGCCCAACTCTTACAAAATGTGCCATGGGATCTTTAGTAACCACAAGGGGTTTGGACCTCAATGTTAAATTTCATCTGAAAGACGGCATCGCCATCCACAAAGCAAACACCATGCTGTGGCAACAGGTCAGTTTTGACTCAGAGGAGTGAAAGCTACTTACTGAGTCACCAACACCATTTCCACAGTATGGCCGCTCTTATGTTCTTATGTTCCTGCATTTTCCTGAGTTTTCCTTGGAGGTCTCCTATTCAAATATTAACTAGGCTCAGCCCTGTTTGCTTGTGAGACTTGATGGGCTCACACTGACAGATGGTAAGTCAGCATGTTAATGTGTCCCCTTTGGAGACTGTAAGAACATAAGAACAGCCATATTGGGTCAGATCAAAGGTCCATCTAGACCAGTATCCTGTCTTCCAACAGTGGCCAATGCCAGGTGCCCCAGAGGGAATGAACAGAACAGGTAATCATCAAGTGATCCATCCCCTGTCGCCCATTCCCAGCTTCTGGCAAACAGAGGCTAGGGACACCATCCCTGCCCATTCTGGCCAATAGCCATTGATAGACCTATCCTCCAGGAACTTATCTAGTTATTTTTTGAGCCCTGTTATAGTCTTGGAGATAGAGATGTATGGATCTGCATTAATTTGGTTTACTATCTGGAAAATTCCAGCAATATTTCATTATATCTTGGTGAAATTGCCATTAACTCAACTCACTCACCCCTGCGTCAGGTTTCAGAGAAGAAGCCATGTTAGTCTGTATCCGCAAAAAGAACAGGAGTACTTGTGGCACCTTAGAGACTAACAAATTTATGCTGAAATAAATTTGTTAGTCTCTAAGGTGCCACAAATACTCCTGTTCTTTTCACCCCGGTGTGTCCTAGAAACACAAAAACATTAGTCTGGTTTGGCTTTACTTTAAAAAAGTAGATGATGTTTAAACAGGTCAGAAAATTCAAGCCTTCCTCCATTTGTTGCACTGGTAGGCAGGTGATGATCCCCTACCTGCAAAGTAGGTGCGGTTCCCCACAATTTTATTCATTTTCTTTGAAAAAGGCAAGTTCAAGAATGTTCTCTCTCAGTTCTGTGCCCACTGAAACCAATCCTCTTACACAGATATTTTAAATCCAGACAGGTTGCAGTACAAAATGAACTTAAATCAGCTGGAGAAACTATCTGGAGAATTCTGCCTCTGTACCAATCAGGGTAGAAAAAGAGAGGGCAAGTTAGGGGTGGGGAGAGAAGGGGAAGGTAGGTGGCAGAAGGAGGGTCTGCTATGCCTCATTCTCCACTGGTGAAAGGCTTTCTGGGAGTAGTAAACCTAAAGGTGCTCCTTTTGCAGCTTTAACTTGTGCCTGGATTGGGCAGAGAAGAACCAGGGGCAGCGCCGAGGTTCTCAGTGGGCACAGAGGAGAAGCATGCCCTTCCAGTTTGATAATTTGACATTCCAAACAGCTGCTGGATATTCTACTGAGTAGAATCCATTTGATTTGCCATTGCTTGTATCTCCAGGGCAGCCCTACAGCAGGTAACCTCAGCTCACCTTGGATCCTTCTGGCGCTATCATTATCCAGGCACAGTCTGTTAGCGGAGGATAGTGAGAAGGATACAGTGGAGACTCAAATTTCCCATTCATGGCAGTAAAAGTCTTGCCACATTGCACTGGGAACAGAAAAGGGATTAAATGTACATGTGGACCCCCTTATGCACAAACACACACAGATTCCCATGCAGAGATGTCCACACAGACACATAACCCTATGCACACATTGACATGGATTATGCCTTACAAGGAGGCCTCCTTATGCCACTCTAGCAGTATAAAGAGGGGTTGAGTAGCCTGCACAAAATACACCCACTGAAGGATTTTTTTCCATCCCATTGTAATGGCTACGTCTTGCATCATCATCACTTGAACATTTTTAATGTCATTTGTCTTGCGTTTGATTTAAAATAATCATCCACAGCTCTGAGGCATAAATGAAAGTTGTCAGACATGGTCTCAGGCCTTACTGGGAGAGACTGGAGACTTACCAGAACTGTAAGAAGCCTTAAATTTGGGCAATGTGGTGCCATCACTGACCAACTCCACAAGCATCATGTTCCCAGAAGACACTACTGAGGGGAGCTGCTTTGGTCGACACAATTTGTTCAGAAAAACAGTGTCTCTCCTGCTGCCTCCGTCGTAAACCAGAATATGGTTGGAAGCACAGTCTGAGGAGGACTGGATATATAAGGAATTAAACTGCAGTAAAATCTGGAAAAAAGATCATGAAAGGATTTACCAACACAGCTCCAACTCTTCCAATAGTTCACTCCTAGCAGCTGGGTTGATTTTATTATTAGTTCAATTGCTCAAATAAAACTATTTCATCTAAAATGTTTATCTAATAAGTTCAATTTTCATTTATAAGAGCTCCTGGAAACCAATTGCACAGTTAGCCCTCAACAGTCAGCAAAGAGCATTTCATTCCATAGCCACTTCTTACTTTGTTTGCTGGGATACGAATCAGCCATACAGAGTTGGTATTCTTTGGGTATGATGACCGGTAGATAGTAGAGGAAAAACTTTCAGTCAAATTAGAGAGCAAAGTACTATGGATCTCTGGGGATGGGGAGAATGAAAAGATCTTAATGATACTGGATGCACAGAAAAAGCAATAATAGAATTAAGTGCTTGGTATGATATACACTCTCTTAATTTCCAGACGAAGTAATGAGTCTGATATGGAAACACATGTAAGGGAGGACAGTTTAATTTGACTTCTTACAAAGGGTTGGAATCCAGAAGGGAATGTCTCCTTCTGATTATCTATAACCACTAGGGGGCACATTCACTCAACCTGTTGTAGGGGGTAGAAATGACATCTCCATATGCTAGCCTGGTCCCGCCCCGTTCCACTGGGAGGATTCACCATGAGGCATGGTGGCCAGTAATGAAGCTGCAACACTTTATCAGGGTTTTCCTCTTGAGGAGGACAGCTTTAGTCGATGGCTGAGGCTACAACAGCTGTGGGATATTCTGGGGCTACAGAAAAGCCCTATTGATGAAGGCTACTGAATCAACGCATCCTTCGGCCAACCTGGCTGTACCACATTCTTAGCCTGGGCCAATCCCCAGCAGCTGTCTGCTATTGCAGCCTCCCCCCAGCCATCTGTTGCCAAAGTCTTTACCCATATAAGCTGTTATGGGACCGAGGGTGGATCTGGCACTATGTATACTTTCCAGGGTGAATTCACTACCGTGCATGGGGACAGCAAAAGGGCAGATATGCACCAGCTAAGCCTCCCATAAGCCCTATATGCAGAGGTTTGCATACTGGCACTGGGGTGAATTTTACCTCTATATGCTATCCTCTATATTGGTGGTTCTCAACCTATTTACCATTGTGGGCCTCATATGCAGCTCTTTCTTTCTTTCTTTTTCTTTCTTTGTGTTCCATTCTATGCATGAAGTGGGCTGTAGCCCACGAAAGCTTATGCTCAAATAAATTTGTTAGTCTCTAAGGTGCCACAAGTACTCCTGTTCTTTTTGCGGATACAGACTAACACGGCTGCTACTCTGAAACCTGTCATATGCAGCTCGTTATGTGGGATGCACCCACACGATATATATACTACCTGTATGGCCCTGAGGATGTCACATGGGCTGCAACTATGTGCTGACTGGGCTTCAAGCAGCCTGCGGGTTGAGAACCACTGCTCTATATGCTTAAATTAAACAGTGTTGAGCAGGGGGCCTTTGATTTTTCCTTTGTTTGGCTGGTTATTCCAGAGGATCTTTCCTTCCATCCCTGCTCATCCTGGAACTTTTTCCAGAGGAACTACCTCTTGTCATTCCAGAAATGCCATCCATGTCCACAAATGGCTTTTAAAATGTGCATTACTGCAGAGATATGTGCGAATGTCTGATCTCTACACGGGCTCTCCCTAACTGCCCAGCTGATTTGCAAAAACCAATATGATGAGCAATTGCATTTTTTTAAATGCTGCTCTATCATTTGGGTTTCACATTTCACCCATTTTTATCACAGATTGCAATCATCTTCTAGGGGAGTATATGCCAACTAATCCACAGATCTGCACCATGAATTCACAGGCCTGGAATCTGTTGCATATTGATTGTATTGCTCCATTCAGAGACTGTACAAAATATATTTATTTTTAAAGCATGAGATCATAGCACAAGAGTGGATTAAAATGAATAAGGAATAATATTGGGCTTACTTACCACATTCATATAACTTATTGATTTTGGCCACATCTAGGTTACTCAGTCCAAACCTCTGTCCAATGGGCACTGTGCTATCAGGGAATGGTGTAATGGTTGCCTTTCCAGACGTATTGGAGAAAGCAAATCTGTAGTGATATGAAGAATAACAACTTAGAAGTTCACTGAGTTGTTCCATTGTTTTACCTTCAAAACTCTGCAGAGTTATTTAATTTGGACTATTGTTGCGTGTAATATTCTGAAAAATATACTTTTAAATTAAACATTGCCTTTTTATATTTACAGTTCAGATGCTACTAACCAATCAGTGTTTGATAATGCAATATCAACCTAACCTCATTCTCTTACCTGTGATAGTGCATCACGGAGGAATAGTCATACTTGAGGCCCAGGTTATTAGCTCTGGTTGGTTTAAAGTGATAAAAATCACCTGTCAGTTACAATACATCATGTTTTAAAAGGTGAATCATAGTCCAGTAACAAACTAAATCAGCACAGCAACAATTTCTACTTCTACATCAAATCAACATAGCATCCTTCACACTTTGCAGTAAGAGACAATCACATACTGAAATGAAAAGGTAATATGCTTTAGATCTATGGTTACAGTCATTTACATTTGTGTATCTGGCATTATATGTGCAACCCACTAGTCAGTATTGTATGTGATTTGCATCCACCTCTGTGCCCATATTGTCTGTGGACTGGGCACAGATGGGGTGTGTAACACACTCTGACCTGTGGGTTACCTAAATTCTCTGCATGTTCATATTGAATGGGGAAGGATGGCCATGAAGTTAAGGCACTGGCTTGGGACTCAGGATATAGGGGAAAATTCCTAGTTCTGCCACAGAATTCCTGTATGCCATTTAATTACCCCGTGCCTCAGTTTCTCATCTGTAAAATAAGAATAATAGCACTTCACTACCTCACGACACAGGCAGCAGTTTCTTCCTTTCCCTGGGGGTGCTCAACCCCTGTTCAACCCCAGGGCCCACTCCCACTCCACCCTTTCCTGACCCCACGCCACTCCACCCCTGCTCTACCCCCGCCCCACATCCTCCTGCCTAGTTCCGCCCCCTTCCCCGAGCACACCCTGTCCCCACTCCTCCCACATCCCTCCCAGCGCCTCCTGCACTCCATGGAACAGCTAATCTGCGGTGGGTGGGAGGCGCTAGGAGGGAGGGGGAGGAGTTGATCAGTGGGGCCACCGCCGGGTCAGAGGTGCTGAGGTGGCTGGAGGGGAGCTGGCTGCCCCTGGGTACTAAGCACCCACTAATTTTTTTCCATGGGTGCTCCAGCACCCATGGAGTCAGGGCCTATGCCTCAAGGGTGTTGTGGGGCTAATAATATTTCTTTGCCTCTCATGGTGTTAATGGAGGGATGATACTATGGTGATGGTGCCATATAAATAAATAGAATAAAGAATGCCAAGAAATTACAGTGCAGTGCTTCTATTTTCAAACACAGAGTTGAAGAACTAGGTAAATCCATATTCAAATGATCATCAGGATGAGACATTTACAAACTGGTTTTTACTTTTTGTACCTTTTTCTGGGCACTTAATAGGGAGGCCAGCTCTACACTCTTGCACAGTCAGCCCCTGAGCGTGAGGAATTTACTTTGAGGAAAAGTTACAGGTTCAGAACGTAATACTTTAGGCCTCAGAACAGTTGAGTTAATATCATTTCTCTCTCTCTCGGTCAAACTAGTTCAAGTATATAATATGGTACATACCTGGACTAATGTACTGCCATGAAATCAGTACATATTTGTCCCTGTCGTTCCTGTTCTGTTCATGCAGCATCCCCAGTGCATGGTTTAGTTCATGCTGAATGATTCCTTTTCTCATGCAACCCCCTTTGCGCACCGACACCACCTGGGAGCCCCCAACCTTTCCAAAGTAAGACCAGCAGCTAGAGAATGAGAGAATATCATTCAGAATTTCCTGATGAAACCCAAAGGCTGGTGCTAACCCTAACTGCAATCCACAGATGACTGGTTCAGGGGCTGTTGCTGCAGAAATAATCACCTGTGCTGGCTAGCAAAATCTTTCTGTTCCTGTGGGAGTTTTTGGGTTTTTTAATTCTTGCCCAGTGATTGGACTTTTCAGCCAACATTAGTGTGCACTTTGAGCTGGTTTGTAGCTATAATTTTACTCTTGAACAGAATCCATAGAAGAAAGAAATTGTTAAAACCCCTTCAAAATGTGTGAGCTGTGAACAGCATGTGGAAACTGCAGTACCTGTCACAGTTACTAAGCCAACCTAGGAACGCTCACCTCCAGAGAGATAGGTAAAAATCCCACTTTAGATCACAAGTGAAAACAAGTCTGTTAAAGTTTCTACCTGCTTCACTAACCAATTCACTGACTGTCTCTACTCAAGAAGGGCCAGGTCTATGCTTGCTTTGAGTCAGGAATAGTGACTTGATCCAAAGTCCATTGAAGTTAATGGGAGTCTGTAGGGATCAGATTCTGTTATAACATCAGGGGTGCTGGAGGTCAGAAGTGAGGTTCTTTGGTTGCATTGGGGTATAAGCATGAAAGGAATAGCAGAAGGTGACATATGCCAAGATACATGGCCTATGGGCTAAGCTGTTGGGGAGAGGTAGGACTGGAATAGCAGGGGGGCTGCAGATCAAGACTGTGGTGCATCAACAATGTCAGGAAGATCTGATTGCTTAATGCCTATTCTATCTGCTCTGGATCAAGCCAATGAGTAGTCCCTCATGTCTAGGAGTACTCATTTTACTCACAATTAGTTTTATAAATCAAAAAGCGACAGACTCAGTGCACTGGAACCTACCCATCCTTAGGAGAAATATATATATAGTCAGTTTCCGTTGTGCGGTCTACAAAGTGAATACAAGTCAAGGTCTCGTATTCTTGGATGGCACCAACAATCAGAGCTTTCTCCTCACGAGCTGGGGGAGGAATAGATATAGTGCTTAGTTAATATAAACTGGAGTCATTAGCACACCTCTGTGTGTGTGTGAGACAGAGAGAGAGAGATGCTTTAGGGCAGCAATAGCCTAGTTCTGTGGCACTAACAACTTGCCAGAAGCCATAGGGCTGCACCTCATTAACAAATATATTTACATAAATGAACAAACATTCTAGCTGCAATGGTGAAATAGGGGCCTGATCCTGAAAGTGCTCTGCACACAAGGCTCCCGTTGACTCCAATGGGACTCCCTATGCACAGCACCGGCAACATCAGGCTCTAAGGCAAGATCTTTAGAGCATCATAGCCCAGACCCTGACTTAAGAAGGAGCTATGGATTTGAGACCATAGAGCCCTGGGTGGCAAAGTTCCATCACCCATGGTGATGGTGTGAGAGCAGCAGCTCACCCCAAGGGTCTATCTGCCTTATCTCCAACTGACCTGTTTCTCACTTGGCTCCTATTGCCTAACAGCAAGTACAGGAAACTAGGCACCAATCAGCTAGCTCAGCACAAAGATCCAGTAGTGTTGGAGTGTTCGTATGCCCATGTGGGAGGCCACAGGAAGGAACTGGGAAACCTCCTTCTCCCTGTGGTCAAATGGGACGGGGAAAAGGAATTGCTGAGACCTAGCTCTAACACCTAGGATGGGGGAAGCCCTCTAAAGGAGGAAGAATGGTAAGAGCTGGAGGGAAAGTTGTGTCCCATCGTTGGCCTTCTGGCATCCAGGGAAGTGGAAACCTTAGGAGGGTAACAGCGGGGCAGTTGTGTGTGAAGTAAAGCCCACACAACCTACTGCATATGTTGTCTTAAAAGGCCAGCTTCAGAGCCCAATTGCTACATGTGGCATTAGGAGTGATCTACAGAAAAGATAAGTTTGTGCAGAGGAGTCAGGATGAAGGAGAAAAATCTACCTACCACACACTCACCAACATCTGGCCAAGGGGAAGAGGCTGGGAGAAAGTCTTCTTCAGGAGGTCCCTACAGATTTTTGGTGGATGTGTACTGGAGGCGGGGTGGCCTGAAAGCCTGATTGACCCATGCCCTATTAAAGCTTAATCCACCTCTGGCTCGGAGGAAGGGCATCTCTTGGCTTTCTCCTCTACTCCGTGCCCACAAGCGTTGGCCTGGCATCTGGAAAGGAGAGGACTTTCACCTCCCTGTCTCTCTTCTTTTTCCCTCTTTCTCCCCCTCCCCTTCGCCTCTTGGCTGATGGGAAGGAGAGATTGTTGCCTTTTTTCTCTTCTCTCGTGTGGGTGTGGGGGTGTGTGTGTGTGGGGGGGGTGATGAAGTGTGGGAATGGGGAGGAAGTATTCCAGTGATTCATTCTATCCTATGGGAAGGTGTTTGACAGAGCCAGCAGAACATTAATTAGTGCAACTCTTAATGCAGCCGCATCATTGTGCTGAACGTTCCATGCTGAAATACAAGTCCCATGCTCTCAATAGCTCTTCATGGGCAGAATAAACTGGCCTGGGAGGCTGCTAGTTGGCAACTCCTCACCCATGTTAGCAATGTTAGAATGAAATCTTACTGTAGGAAGAAGAGATGACATAGGGGATGATGACGAGTCCATTCGATGATTTGGGCCAAAAGCACCAGTTAAATGGACAGACTATGGCATTGCGATGTCTTTTTGGGGTAATGTCACCTTCATATAAACGGGTTTTGCTGCCTATGTAGATGAAAAAAATAACTTACTGTCAGTTAAAAAATACTTAAAAAACAGAACCGTGGGTATCCTACGGTATATATAGTGACTGAAGTTCCACCAAGGGCCTTGTTCTGCCAATGTGAGAACAGATCACAGGTGATTCCTAATGTCACGAGAACCCACTAACAGAGCTTCAGACTTGCAGTCTGTACAGTTTGGGTGTATTTTCATAGGATTAGAAGTAGGAATAGGCCTGACCCTATACCCCAATTCAGAACACCTTTGAAGTCTGGGAAATCCATGTCCGAAATCAGGCATGCATCCTAGCTTCACGGCTCAGGCTGATCTCTAATTATAAGATTCTGAAGTTTAAATTAAAAATGACATTGACTTCAGGTCTCAAAACTAGCAGTGTTTGAGACCCAGTAACTATGAATGACCCCAAAAATTCAAGCCCAAACCGCTTAGTTTCATATTTGGATCCAAAAATATTCAATGCCATAGGTTTTGCCCCATTTCATAGCTAAACAGAGTATCACTTGGGTTCAATTGAAATGGAGCCCCTTTTATGCTTGCAAGATTTGTGAACCTGAGCAAACTTTTCAATTACTCTGGTCTGAGTTTCCATTTTGCAACAAAACCTGGAACCAGGTTACTTCCTTGTGGTTTGGGGATTTTGCTGATATTTCACGTAGCTCTACTTACAGCACTGGGAGCAAGGCGTGCACACCCAAGGCCAAAAAGAAGGAGAAATCTGAGAACAAACAGTTCTGTATAATACAATGTAATTTAAACAAACTGAGTCATACTTTCAATACAAGGTTCTGTCAAATCTTTCCAGGGATTTTTCCTAATCCTGCTAAATTTATAAAGGATAGCTCATGTAAAGAATCATAAGAAACAGATTCACTGGATTTTGTTTTAAATTGATTACCTTTATTGGATTTTAAAATTAAACTAAAAATGGATTCTTCCTCACTCTCTGGGAAGGCAACTCCTGCAAGAGATATCAAGGATGTGAAACTTTTTATGCTTGAACAGTGTGAGAAAGTGGATTATAAAAATACAGCACATGGGTACCTGGCATGTTCTTTTCAATGTCGGGGGAAATTCTGACCCTACTGAAGTCATTGGGAATTTTGCCATTGATTTCAATGGGGCCAGAATTATATCCTTTGTGTGATGCTGTAACAGTATAAAAGGCAAATCTATTGTAACTGTGTTCTTTCTTATCACAATTATCCTTGTCCTCCCTCCCATGCTCCTTCCTATTGTTAGTTACACTCACTTGTTTTTAGTCCTAAATTAATTGTAAACTCACTGGGGTAGGGACTCTTTACTATGCCTTTGGACAGTGCTCAGAACAAAGGGACTCTGATCCTGACTCGGACCTTTCGGTACTACTACAGTACAAATGATAAGTCCAAAAGCAGTTTATGATTATTCAGAATGGAAGGTGCTATATAATTAGACTGATATAATTAGATATTGAGGACCTGACTCTCCGCTGTCTTGAACTTTGTGTCATCATTTATACGTGAGCAAAGTGGGTGTAAAATGCTCCCAAATCTGAATTTTGCACTCATGCTGGTGGTAGCATTTTTCACCCATTTTGCACTCAATTTGTAGAAGTGTAAATGAGGCTAGAGGATCACAGTGGAGATCAGGTCCTAATAACCTTTGTTAGCCAATCATTTGCCCTTTCTTAAAACCCATTTTATATGATCTCCTTCAAAAATGGCCTCATTTGTAAATACCCTAATCATATAATATAGACATTTCAAAAATATTGTGCGCAATAGTGTAATACCACATCATTCTTTCAGTGTTCTGAGGACAAATGGCTCTTGCTTACAGTTCAAGATGTCCTCATATGCTCCCTGATGTCAATTATAACCT
The DNA here is from genome assembly GCF_002925995.2 of Terrapene triunguis. Classification (NCBI taxonomy): domain Eukaryota; kingdom Metazoa; phylum Chordata; order Testudines; family Emydidae; genus Terrapene; species Terrapene triunguis. The sequence continues at coordinate 28,910,096 of NW_020664447.1, forward strand.
TTCATCTTGTGTGGATTGTGTATTAGTTTACCACATGCACTAAACAACTTGCCTCAGTTAAAGCTGTTCTTAGAAAACTGTTAAGAAACTCAATTAAGATTAAAAAGTAATTGCAAAAGAAGTAAAGCTGCTATTTGAAGTTCACGATAAAGCAAAGTGCTTTCAATCTGGAGCAGAGAGGAAGGATGACAAGAACAGCTCTAGAAACTAATGGCAAAGTGTTCTAACTTCATACCAAGGGAGTCCTAATAATGGAGAGTTAATAATGGACATTAGGAGAGAATATTTTCTATTTAAGAAGCAATAAATAACAGGGTGCAACACAAGTACCATTTAGGAATATTTGTAACCTGAAGCAGTAAGATATGCCAAGCTCTTTGCATGTATGTACTTTAAATTTAAATGATTTCAGCTCAGTAAGAAGGCTGATACATTCCTGGTTTTTTGATTACAGTAATTTTCTAGTATTGTATAAATCACACTTACCTTCATAGCTTTGTTCAGTGTTCACCTGCAAGAAAAATAAATTTTTTTTCACATGCCAGTTCTGTCAGAAATGTAACACATCTGGAAAAAGGAAAACTGAAAAGAATCAAAACATTCAGATTAATTAAAAATAATTGTCCCAGCTTATTTCCTAGCACGTTAAAAGGATAGAGGGTGGGGAAGGTATCCCAGCCATCCAGCAAAGAGATAAAAATCACATACAAGAAACAAATCTGTGAATGGCTCTTCTGTTTTACTCTCACCTGGATAGGGAAGCTTACACTGAAATAAAAGTGAGATGCAAAAAGGGCTAGTCGAATTTTCAAGTCCATCCTCAACCTCTGAAAACTTATCTGTAATAGTGACTATGACTCACAATTCTGGAGATATCTGTTTAAACTCTTTGGTACCTTGCTGTGCCTCTACCAGATTGTGACTATTCATGCAAGAAGAAGGTGTGGCCAATAAGTTGCCAGAAACAGAGAATTAGAGAAACAATGGACTTTAAAACAAACATGAGAGATCTCTGGAGAAAGGTGTCCAGAGTCTTATCACAAATGACACTGTCAGATGAACATTAATACAATTTTAAAAAATCATTACAATACCTTTAGTTATTAAAACTAAAAGAATTTAGTAACTATAATTCACTTTTCTCCATTTCTCCATATCTACTGTTTTCTTATTTTGGCATTTCACTCAGCTCAGATAGTGAAAATAGACTAGTCAGTTTCATCTTAGTTTCTAATCAGTTTCCTGTTCCAGTTCTCATGCATTATCAAAAAGCTGCTCCATTTGGGTTAGGAATACTACAGGGAAAGAGTGAATTCCAAACAAAAATAGTTTTCACTAATATAAAATATATGTAACACTTATATTAATATAAAATTTAGTAACTTATTTCCCCAAAACCATAAATTTTGGTTTTAAAATTACTGATTCTGATAGTTTCTTTTTCAAAAACAATGCTGATTTTAATCTCATCACTGGAGGATTCTGACAAGTGGAAACACATACTTCCAAAAAATAGTCCAGATAATAATCACTGTGTTGTCTGTCTTTTAAGCTGCTGTAGGCTATACATTAAAGGCTTAATATTTCAATAATGATTCATTGACGGCAAGTTTCAGAGTAGCAGCCGTGTTAGTCTGTATCCGCAAAAATAACAGGAGTACTTGTGGCACCTTAGAGACTAACAAATTTATTAGAGCATAAGCTTTCGTGGGCTACAACCCACTTCTTCGGATGCATAAGTTACTCAGATTTAAGGACCATGCAAAATACATTCCCACATTAAAGCTTTTGGCAGGCTTGGCTCAATGGTAGATTCAGAATTTGAGCATAGGCATATCCCTCTTTCTTTAATAACTCCCAGTCAGAACAAGGCAAATGTTAAGGGCATATTCTCAGTTTCTTCAGGGCTTCAGTGCTCAGCTGCCCTTTGAGCCAGTGTAGCTGCAGAGCAAAATCTCCCAGCATTGGGTCAAGCATGTACCCCTTCATATGCAAAATATTGTATTCTTTTCACAGTATTTTACTGGTAGTGCACAGAAATGGGTAGAAAACTATTTTACAAGCAACTATCAAGTGCTTCCAGATGTAGCTCCATTTGCTTTAACTTGTATATCAGAGCTTTTACAAACCATCCTATTTTATTATCTATTGTCACCGGTTCTTCTGTAGAAGAGTATAAAGAGCTACTTCTGGGGGAATTCTGCGTCACTGCATGTGTGCATAATTAATGCCATGCATATTTTTATTTTTTTGCACAGAAAAAGCTTCTGCTGGAAAGTTGCTGCAGCTCTGCCTCTTGCCCACCAGAGGGCGCTGTGGCAATAGAACAGAGCAGCAGCTCCCTGCCAGCTAGGGAAGAGAAAAAGCCTGCCTTCTTCACAGGGCCTGTGGGACCAGGTCAGGAGACAGGGACTATGGGAAGACAGACAGCATGAGGCTGCTGGGGGATCAGATGGGGGCTCAGAAGGGCTAGTGGGGGAAGACAAACTGGGGAATGAGCTGAATGGGAGTAGAAGTGCAGGGCCACACAGGGGAGGGAGGTGCAGGGCCGGATGGGGGAGTGGGTGTCTGTGAGGGTGGAGGCACACATATAGACAGGGGGTGCAAGGACACATGGAGGTGCAGGGACAAATGGGGATAGGGTAAGATGTGTCTGACTGAATGGGAAAGGCTAGGGGTCAGCCAGGGTCTGCATGGGGGAAGTTTCCTAACAATTCCCCTCTTCCCCCCCCCCAAAAAAACCTGTTCTATACTTTTCCCACCCATACCCAACAACCTACCAAGTTCACACCCACACTCCTTCCCAGCAATCACTTCCCTTTCCCTCAGCTCCTCCGTTACCCCTGATTCCCCCAAGCCTTTGCACTGCTCCTGAAGGGTGCGGGAAATACGGTTCTGTATTGTAGTTTAAATGAATTATTGCTCAGAGTTCTGTATTAATATGCCTAGTAAGGAATCTATTTGTCAAAAAATATTTCCTGAATCTTTTTTGTTGTCTGTATTGTTACAGACATACTTGCTGACACGTATTTTGAAATAAATGACCACAAATAATTGAAACTGGTGTGATTATATTGTGTTATTTTGATAAATGAAATATGCAGAATTTTGCAGAATTTGAAAATATTGTGGGCAAAATTTTAATTTTTTTTTTGCAGAATTTCCCCAGGAGTAAAGAGCTTAATCCAGGATTTTGAACTATCACTGCCTCTTCCATTCCTTCTGTGATATCCAAAAGGGCATGTGCCCACAACCATGCTATGACATGCCATCCGGGGCTATCAGGAACTATATAGCCATTAGTGGCATAAGTCTCTGATGGTTTCTATCCACTAACTAGGCAACCAAAATTTTATGGTGATCTTTTACATGAGGCCCCACTAACTTTTGACACCTTCTATATCCCTGGTAAAAAGACTTCCCTTTCTAGTTAGAGAAAGTTGGCTTATCTTTACTTCACATGCATTAAGCTCCTCTTCTAATACTTGAGCAAATTTTTTCCTTCCAAAAAGCACATTGTTGAAACCCTCCTATGGAATAGCCTCCTTTGGATGAGAATATCCATTCCTCATAAAGCAGCTTGAATGCCATTGGCTGCTATCAGGCACTTGATGATCTATCCATAGACTATCCTGAGCAGAGGTAGACACACCTGGATCTCTGAACATATCTCTCTGGTGCTGTAGCTTGGTGGCTCCCCTCTGTACAGCTGAATAGTTCAGTGGCTGAAAACAAAGGATGCCTAGCAAGTAATTGGGCTTTTTTATTGTTATGATTTATTGGGTATGTTAAGCCCAGTAGTAATCAGCGTGTAGAAAGGAAGGATGGACGAATGACATCCATGGTGTTAGGCTGGGAGCTGGAAGATCTATGTTCAACTCCTTTCTCTGCCACAGAATTCCTATGTGATCTTGGGCAAGTCACTTAATCTCCCTGGGTAGGAGCCATGAAGGGACTTAGACATTGCCATCCTGAGTGGGCAGTGCCTATAAAATCACAGGAACACGCTGTGATACACAAAGCTGAGTTAGGTGCATAGACTCCATATACAGAGGAATGGAGAATGATGGGCACCTTAGAATGCAATTCACAAAAGCCAGCACACTAAGCGCAGAGCCACTTCAGTTACCCAATGGGAGATTTGGACAACGGGGGTATGTGCTAAGCCCCACCTCTCTTTTGGACATAGGTACCTAAATCTAAGTTGCAGGGAGCTGCCTATCTCTGCTTAATGACCCACAAACTGGAACCAGCCATCTGGAGTCAAGCAGCTTAGGCACCTCTTGCAGGAATGAGTTAGGGGCCTGCATCATGTCACACAAAATGGCAGGAGAGGGTGCTTCTACCACCACACACTTTCTAACATCTAACTCAGATTAAGAGTACTTGTTTGGGATGTGGGAGACCCTGGTTCAATTCCCCTCCTCTGCTAGAGGGGAGAAAAAATTGAAACTAGAGGTCTTCCATGTGAGTACCCTAACCACTGAGCTATGTGATATTCTGAAGTGGGGCTCTCTCAATCTCTCCGGTTGAAGCTGTTCTACTGTGGATATAATGAAAGCATGATTGGCACAGGGGGACCAGACCCAGGGTCTCCTATGTCCCAGTGGGTACCCTAACCACTAGACAACAGAGTCTTCTCTCTCACACTCTGGCCCAATGACTATTTAAGTACTGATTCAGAATGGAACAGTCATTGGACCAGAGGCAGAGAGTGTGAGAATGACTCTGTAGTCCAGTGGGCCCTAGTGCTCCCATTCCCCACCTGCAAAATGAGGATAATAGCACTGCCTCATAGAGGTGTTGTGAGACTAATACATTTAAAAGCAGATTGTGAGGTGCTCAGACAACTACAGTAATGGGGGCCATATACGATAGATAGATTTAGTATCTGTCTCTTAAGTGGTAATGTACTTATTCAAACATAGATGTTCCTTCCCAAAATGCAGGGGATGGACTAAATGGGGCTTTTAGTCTTTTCCATCCAAACTGTTCTCTGTTTACATTTTTCTTGTTCTCTTTGCGGGGAGGTACTGGGTTATTTGTTTGCTAATGTTCTAGGTGTGTTGGGAGCGGTTTAGGCTTCTTTGTTTCTCTCAGGGTGATGGATGGTTTCTTGTTTTGTGTGTAGGTCTTTATTTGCTTGGGAAGTTGTGAATATTGGTTACTAAGCACTGAGCCCTAACTAATGGTTAAGTTATTTAGCTGAAAATAATGCCAGTAGTACTAGTGCTCTTTAGCATATTGCCAATCTGCTGCCACCAGGCCATGACCACCTGTCACAATGAATTACCACTATTTATTCTTTCTCCATTACATAGCATACAATTTTCACTTGTTTTTTTGCAATATTTCTCATTTTAATGACAGGCAGTACAAATGCCACACAGTACAGTACATGACATCAAGTAACCAGTGCTGAATGCAGTGTGTAAGTAAACAGGCACAACAATGTAGGTCAACTATGTTTTACAATACAGGTCACCTGCACTCAGGTGGGTATCCTGGAGAGGTAAAATATGACCTCAAGGTCTGACTTTAAGCACAGTATCAACAATAATCTCTTATTTTCATATCTCAGTCTAATTAGACTGGTTTACGATATACATTCATTATCTGATTGTATTACAATATGTGTAATTGAAAGCATTGTCTTTTGTGGTGCTGGAATTTGGGATCCCATCCTTTGTTCAGACTCGCATCTCTGACAACTCCAACCACCAACTTTGACAAAAAATATTGAAAATTGATCTGCTCAGATCTTACCTCCAAAATCCCCCCATTGTCCATTACAGTAAAGAATTTCACCATTCTCCCTGCCCATAGGCTTGTAAGCTTAACAACATAACAGGGGAACAGTCAGTTGTTAAAATAAAAATCAAACCCTTTCTATTAAAATTATTTTGAAAACATTCTTTCTGAAATATTTCTGTTGGTCTCAGATTGTCTAAACATTTAGGGCCAGATTGAGCATTTATTGAATATCCTGAGTATAGAGTAGCACATAGCTGCATCACCCAGAAAAAGCCCTGGAAAGGAAGTGTCTCTCAGGGAGGATTTTGTGACTCTGGGGATGATCAGTCACAATTACTTCCTGTTTCTCTCTTGCTCCTGAGGGAGAGTGATCTACTGCTTTACTAGGTGTAGCAAATACCAAATACTTTAGATTTCACTCCCACATAAGTGCTTATTCAAATAAACTTTTTTTGCCTCATTATGACAGAGACATATTTATGTACAAATAAAGTTTATGAAAAAATTAGGGCTGTCGATTAATCGCAGTTAACTCACGCGATTAACTCAAAAAAATTAATCACAATAAAAATTAATCGCGATTAATCGCAGTTTTAATCACACTGTTAAACAACAGAATACCAATTGAAATGTATTAAATATTTTGGATGTTCTTCTACATTTTCAAATATATTGATTTCAGTTACAACACAGAATACAAAGTGTACAGTGTTCACTTTATATTATTTTTATTACAAATATTTGCATTGTAAAAATGATAAAAGAAATAGTATTTTTCAATTCACCTCATACAAGTATAACAGAGACTTGGTGGGATAACTTACATGACTGGAGTACTGTCATGGATGGATATAAACTGTTCAGGAAGGACAGGCAGGGCAGAAAAGGTGGGGGAGTTGCATTGTATGTAAGAGAGGAGTATGACTGCTCAGAGCTCCGGTATGAAACTGCAGAAAAACCTGAGAGTCTCTGGATTAAGTTTAGAAGTGTGAGCAACAAGGGTGATGTTGTGGTGGGAGTCTGCTATAAACCACCAGACCAGGGGGATGAGGTGGACAAGGCTTTCTTCCAGCAACTAGCAGAAGTTACTAGATCGCAGGCCCTGGTTCTCATGGGAGACTTTAATCACCCTGATATCTGCTGGGAGAGCAATACAGCAGTGCACAGACAATCCAGGAAGTTTTTGGAAAGTGTAGGGGACAATTTCCTGGTGCAAGTGCTGGAGGAACCAACTAGGGGCAGAGCTCTTCTAGACCTGCTGCTCACAAACCGGGAAGAATTAGTAGGGAAAGCAAAAGTGGATGGGAACCTGGGAGGCAGTGACCATGAGATGGTTGAGTTCAGGATCCGGACACAAGGAAGAAAGGAGAGCAGCAGAATACGGACCCTGGACTTCAGAAAAGCAGACTTTGACTCCCTCAGGGAACTGATGGGCAGGATCCCCTGGGAGAATAACATGAGGGGGAAAGGAGTCCAGGAGAGCTGGCTATATTTTAAAGAATCCTTATTGAGGTTGCAGGAAAAAAACATCTCAATGTGTAGAAAGAACAGTAAATATGGCAGGCGACCAGCTTGGCTTAACAGTGAAATCCTTGCTGACCTTAAACGCAAAAAAGAAGCAGTAGTATAAGGGCCCTACCATCAATCAAACCCCGCCCCTTGACCCCTTAAACTCCGCCCCTTGACCCCTTGGTCCCTCCCACCTGTCACCGGAAGTCCCGCCCCATGGGGGGTATTACTTCCGGGGTCAAGGTGCCACCTGACCGTAAGCAAGGTGGGTCGTGTGACCCCTCTAAGAACTCCCCTCACCACCCTCTACCAATCAGGAGGGGTTTCGTCCTGATAGGACCGCC